>NC_056729.1:509515641-509853141 GCF_019279795.1 Protopterus annectens
AAATGCATAGCACTTTTTTTCTTATTTTTCTGTCCACATCATCCACCTACAATCCACTTTATTTATTCATTTATGACATATAAAATGTGTGTGTTCCCTTTTTCCTTTTAACAGGGATGGCTATCTTTTCTCCTGGTTTTCTGATACAGCATTTTCCTTTTTTCTTGCATATTATTTGGTACTGTTGTCTCCCATGTGCCAGTTTCTTCATATTTCATAATTCCTGTAATTGTCTTCATGACAATGAATTCTGTCACATTCAAAGGATAGATTGTTTCTTTGATTTTGTTGGTTTATTTCATATAAACACTCATTGCTTCAGAGAACATATTGCTGGCATTTTCACAGTATTCCTTTGCAAGAAATACCCAAATATAAGCATGCTCTGCCCCATGGGAATCCATCAGGGTTCTGTATTAGACCTGCTTTTATTCTCACCTTTTGTCAGTGATGAGCCTTGGGAAATCCCAGTTGTAAACTGTCTCCTTTATACAGATGACATTGTTATTAGCAAGTTATCAGTTCATCTCAAAGGCACTGCAGGAGGGCTTTAAGGTACTATGGAGGTGAATTACTGTAAATCCAATTATTAATACAGTAAAAAGTAAGAGGTGACAACGCTAATCACTGTGCCATCTATATATATCTCTATATATACACACACACACACATATATATATATATATATATATATATATATGCTTAACATACAAGGCCATGTCAAACCCAGAGCTGTTGGACATGCTACACTTAAAGAAATCCCAATCCCTCAGAGCCATATGCTCCAGGGATCTAAACCTTGTCATCACAATAAACAAAACATGCTGGAGGGATAGGTTCCTGACCCAGAGACTCCCCAGACTCTGGAATAGATTGCCCATACATGTCAAGCAGAGTGCGTCTTTGGCCCTCTTCAAAAGGAACCTTGACGATTGGATGGGAGAAAGGAAATTCACCCCAGGGATCACGTCAGTCGCCCTGCTAGACAGGGGTCCAGGGAAGTAAATAGTGTGGGAATAAATAGCCAGGGAATTGTTATGGCTAGGCTTGTATAGGCCCTAGAGCTGATAGCTTAGTACCAACCTATGAACCTATATATACATATATATATATATATATATATATATATACATACACACACACACACACACACACACACACACACACACACACACACACACACACACACACATAAAATGTAAATAGTTTACTTAACTTTCCTTATATAACTTAGTATAATTCAGTCTAAATTTCTGTATATCTTACCTTCTCTATCTAAGTTTTATACAGAATTATACTGTTGCATCTCTTCATTTTAAAATTCTGCTTATGCAGATGCCTCTAACCATTTGTAATTTTAAGGCATAGATCAAGTGCAGTATGTTTGGCTCAGGCCCAGGCATACTGATAAAATCCAACATCTAAATAATAATCTGCTATTTTCATTATCTCTGAACTAAATGAATTCTACACCATCTCCCATTTATCCTCTATGCTACCTCCCTCATCTCCCACTTATTTTCTATGCTACCGCCTCCATTTCCCACTTATCCATTATGTTACCTTCCTAAACTTCCACTTATCCTCTATGTTACCTCCTCCATCTCCCACTTACTATCTATGCTACCTCCTCCATTGTCCACAAATCATCTATGCTACCTCCTCCATTGCCCACTTATCCTCTATGCTACCTCCTCTTTCACCCACTTATCCACTATGTTACCTCCTCCATCTCTCACTTATCCTCTGTGTTACCTCCTCCATTGTCCATGTATCTGCTATGCTACCTCCTCCATCTCCCGCTTGTCCACTATGCTTCCTCTTCTATCAACTACTTATATCCCTCTCTCCCAGTTATCCCCCATGCTACGTCCCCCATCTCCCACTTATCCACTATGTTATTTCATCCATCTCCCATTTATCCTCTGTGCTGATGATATGGTCATTTACTGATCAGGTCACTCTCACACCAACATTCAATACCAACTCCAGTCAGATTGACATAAGGTTCACCAATGGCTCATAAACCATAAACTACTCCTCAACCCTACCAAGACCAGAACTATACTTTTTGGAACTCCACAGAAAACTCACCAAGCAGCTGACTCTTTAACTATCTTTGACCTACACAACCATGCCATAGAGATAACCTCCACCTTCAAATACCTGGCACTATGACTCAGTCACTAAATTTCCATTTCCATGTAGACAAAGTGAGAGACAAAATAAGCTCCCTCATCTTCTGAGCCCAAAATATCTCCTGTTTTATAGGTTTGTACTTGGCTAACTGCCCTTGTGGGCTATTTAAGCCAAACTGATTACACCATGTGAGAATCAAACACTAAACCTTGTGTCTGTAAGGTAAACACCCTAACCATTATGCCAGATAGACCAGACCTAGCCTAACCAGCGAGAGCAGCCACTGGTAAAGGAGTTATCCTTTCTCAACTTGAATATGAACTCGAAATTTTTGTTTCTGCACCCAAGAAAAACATTGCCATACTCCAGACAATCTCTAACACCATCTGCTGATTCATTACAAACTCACCTTTCTGTGACCCATCATTGTATCCACTCAGAAAAAGACTAATGGCTACTTACAAAATAAATATCTAACCTAATTTTAGGTTCCCAGCTCTACAAATTACTCCAACTCCACACATTTACTCCCTTTCCGGCTAAACTTCATGACCATCCCTCCTCATACAACCTGAGACACTACTCACCAGCAAAAAATAAAAAATAGTTCAGTCGTAGTTGACTTCTACCGATCCTTATATTTTTAAACAACAAAAATTAGAAAACCGAACGGGTAGAAAAACGCTCACTTTATTAAATAACAAACAAAGCTTTCGGGAATCTCTCTTCTTCAGTATTAAACTTAACTTGCAGCACCATTAGGTGCCCTATTCAACCAAAACATAAGTACCGGCTTCATCCCAGCTGAGTGGAGGACAGTCAATGTCATCCCTTTACACAAAGGTGGAGTATCCACCAAATCGGCAAATTATAGAACCATCAGCCTAACTAGCCTGATCTGCAAGGCCATGGAATGGATTATCATGGACCTCATTAACAAGGACATTGGCAACCTCCAAACACTTGATCCCACACAGTTTGGCTTTGTCAAGGGGAGGTCATGTCTGCTAAATTTGGTCGACTTCTTTGAAACAGTCACCAAAGCCATGGACGAGGGGAAGACACTACACACCTCCTACCCTGACTTGGCCAAAGCGTTTGACACTATTCCCCACTCAGGCATAATAGATAAACTCTCTCAAATAGGCATCAATCTGTATGTTACCAGAAGGGTAGCAAACTGGCTTACTGATAGAATCCACCTAGTTAAAAGAGGGGAAGCCACCTCAAGCAGTAGACCTGTAACAAGCGGCGAACCCCAGGGTTTGGTCTTTGGGCCCCTGTTATTTGGAATATATTTTTCTGAGGTGCAAGCCAAAACCAGTGGGCTATGGTTAACCAAGTTTGCAGATGACTGCAAGTTGGGTGCTGTCATCAATTCCCCTAGTTATGTAGACATCCTCCAAGAGGGTCTCTCTCAGACAAATGGCTGGTGCCAGAAACATGGCCTCAAGCTGAATACCAAAAAATGCATCATCCTCTTTGGGGGGGAGTGATGTCCCCACAAATGATCACATTAATAAGAATGTCCTAAGCACGCAAATTAGTCGTGAGGGATTTGGGCATCCAGGTTTATAGCAACCTGACTTTTGACCACCATGTTGCGTCCATTGTACAGAAAGCCTTCTACATGCCCCACCACATAAGTTAGGGTATCTCATCCAGGGACAAGAAGGTCATAACATCCCTGTATTCTTCCCTTAAAAGGCCATTATTGAGTACAATGCCCCTTTTGGCATGTACCTCGCAAAGCACATGCAGCAGCTGGAAAAACAACAGAGGTTCCTCACCAGGAGAATCCATGGCCTCAGACATGTACCATACAAGATAGACTAAAAGCCCTATCCCTCTACTCAGTTTCATACAGACTCCTTCAGAGGTGACCTCTGTCTGGCATACAAAGCAATCACAGACCCCACCTTGATGGCACTGCTGCATATCTGCAAGTCAAGCTCCACTCGAGTAACTCACATGCATGGCCTCAACCTGGTCGGTGACATTAACAGGACTTGTTGGCGGTACAGATTTATGTCCCAGACACTCCCCTAGTTATGGAATAGACTCCCTCTCCACGTCAAGCAGAGTACCTCTTTACTCCTTTTTAAGTGCAACCCGGATAACTGAAAGGGAAATAGAAAATATACCCCTGGGATTCCAACCGTGTCCCTGCTGGACAGGGGCATCAGGTGCTGACTTGTCTAAGCATGGGATAAACTCTTGGCTAGGCTTATAAGGGCCTCAGGACCAGTAGCCTAGTAACATCCTATGATCCTAATATCCTATGTGTATCTTGCACAACACTGTGTTTAATTGCTGACATACACTGTTCCTGGACATTTTTTTGTCTTTTTTTTTCTTTTAAATTTATAATATTGTAGACATTGGTAGAATGGCTGCTGTTGAAATTCCAAGGATAAAAATTGTGATTCTCTGATTAGCAAAGATGACGATATATGTAAACTACTGTATGTCCAGTGCTGTTCTACCTTAAAGTATTTCTCTTAATGTTAAGTACATCAGATGTGAAGTTAACATATATAATTAGTGGAGACCTTAATTAATCTCACTTTATTCATTGTGTTTGTTGTATTTGTAATTTTGGGTCTTACACTTCTCAGTGAGAGTCTTGAAAACTTAGTATTTATCAATATAGTTGGGATTTTGTTGTGCACTGCCAAGCATTCACTTGATATTACCACAGAAAACACAAATCTGTTTGCAAATGAAATTGTGTAAACTTATAAAATAAAATCATTATATGGCAGATATCCTAACTTTGCTGAATATCCACAGATGTAATTGAAAATATTCATACAGGACTGAATGTAGAATTCATGTTTTCTACCATGATCTTTACAACGGGCTATTTTCAAGGTTTGTTTTGATAAAAAAAAATACATTTTATCATCCTACTACCGTGTGATTGGTACATATCATAGGTTGCTTACTTCCCAAGTTAGACAGAGATATACTTTTTTATACTTTTCTCTGTGTTGAAGTTAAAACTTAGATATGTTATCAGTTCACTCTATAATTCATTTTGGAAGAGAGGTACTAAATAAACAAATCAACAAATTTTGAAAGGACGCTTAGTCAACAACTTGCAGATTAATTTAATAGTAATTATCAGTTTCTGGACCATCATCCTGGTTTCAGACAGAAATGTTCATTAACCACTGCTTTGATAACTTTGTTGTAATGTCATGTCACCCTAATGACACATCCGTTTATAATACAGTATTTATTTGTTGATTACTCTGAAGGATTTTATTTGCATTGTCTGTTTAAAAGATCCTGGTTGTTCAAGTGACATTTTACAGTGGGCCTGGTCCTATTTAACTTGTGGAACTAGTTTTACCATAGCCAGCGGTTATTTCTTATCTTTTATAACCTTTTATTTAACTCTTCCAATGGTTCATTTTATTCCTGTTTCATTGCTGTCATAGCAAATTCCCTCAATTGCATTGGATTTACAAGTAGATTGCTAATGTATGCAGATAATATGGTACTTTTCTGCATAGGTTTGTGACTTAGTAATACAAGAAGTTCAGGCTATTTTTTTTAATGAAAAGGTATAGAAAATGAAAGAAATAGTCACATGACTGTTCTCTAGACATTCAAATGGCAAAAACAAACGCATGTGATTCTCTTCTGTTTCTCTATTGGATCAGATATGCAATGATGACAGCTTTGCCAAAGAAGGGGATTCTAATTTGAATAATTTAGGAATGGAAATGTATATTTATTAAAATTTTGAGTACCATTTGATCATATCTGCTAAGTTTAGTCGGCTTCTTCAGGAATGTTCCAGATGCAGTTGATAGTGGCCACTCTTTCCATACCACCTATCTGGATCTGGCAAAGACATTTCGCCCCATCCTCCATGCTGATATTGTGAATAAATTGTAAATAAGTACAACTAGCTGGAAGACTGAATCTGCACTGTTAAGGTGCAAGCACCTCCTCAAAAAGCAAAAAAAATATAACTAGTAATGTATCTGAAGTCTCAGTTCTGGGACCCCTAATTTTGAGCATGTACTTTTTCAACCTCCAAGCTATAGATCTTAACATATGGCTAAGTTTAACAATAACTGCAAGCTGGGTGTTATTATCAAACAACTGTCTGATATCAATTTATTACAGCAGGAACTGATCCACAATATCCACTGGTATACAGAAAATGCTTTAAATTTAAATACAAAAAAGAGGCGCACTATCACATTTTTAAACAACATTCTCCCTCAACGCACAGTATAGCCATCCAAATTGACAATATATTCAGGGAGCTTGGTATCTGGGTCAATAATACCCTGTCCTTTCACAACCATGTAGCACTATTAGTCAGAAAATCCTTCTGTTTAGTGCAACTAATATCTAATGGCATTTTTCCAAATCAAAAGAAGTTATCATCCCTCTATACACAGCACTGATAAGTCCAGTTATACAGTGCAAATATTGATCCAGGCACATTGAGTAACACGAAAGCTGGCAGAGGTTCTTAATAATAAACGTTATTGACCTAATAACCATTGACTATCAGGAAAGATTTGAAGCCCTATTCCAGTACTTAGTATCTTGCAGACTTTTATGTGGAGATATGTACCTGCCTTTCCATGCCATTAGGAACACAACCCTATTTGATTTCTTGCATCTCCACATGACAAACAGCTCCACAAATAGCAGAACTAAGTGCTTAATCTCCACCAACTCTAAACAAAAACTGACTGGAGGACAGATGTGTTATTCAGTGTTTATCCCATTTCTGGAATAAACTGCTCATGCATGTCAAGCAAAGAGGCACCATTGCTTCCTTCAAATCCAGTGTTGATAACTGGGTAGATATAAAAAAAATGCCTGGATAAACTTGTCTTTCCTTCTAGACATGGGGGAGCACAACTTGAAAGTAGGCATTGGCAAAGTGCTAATAAGCTCATAAGTTCATAGGAAAATACCAGGCTAGCTGCCCTTGTGGGCTATTTTAAGCCTAGCCTTTTTTGTGCTCAAACTAACCTATCCTATTTGATCATAGATTGGTCTTACTTATTCCATGATCAATAATTATATATTACCCCTAATGAGGAATAAATGGGATCATACCATAGATAATATGAGGGACCCATGCATCAGATAAAGCATTTAGGAGTTTCATCTATCTATTAGTAATACAGGGAGCAGTCTTGGGGTACATTTTCTATTTCCCATCCATAGATCTAAGTTGCACTTGAAAATGGACAAGGATGAACTTTACTGTACGTGAATGGATAGTCTGTTCCATAGCAGTGGTCTCCTCAGCTAAATATAACTGTCCCTTCAAACCATTCTGTTGAGGTTGCAAAAGAGATTTAGATCCCTAGACTTAGTGCTTCTGATGCCATTTGACTTGCTGACATGCAGTAAATCCATGGAACAAGGTCAGAGGATGCCTTGTATGCCAGACACAGGTCACCTCTTACCAGTCTATGGGATACAGGGTATAGTGGCAGGTTCATAGGTTCATAGGTTGGTACTAGGCTATCAGCCCTAGGGCCTATACAAGCCTAGCCATAACAATTCCCTGGCTATTTCTTCCCACATTATTTACTTTCCTGGACCCCTGTCTAGCAGGGCGACTGACGTGATCCCTGGGGTGAATTTCCTTTCTCCCATCCAATCGTCAAGGTTCCTCTTGAAGAGGTCCAAAGAGGCACTCTGCTTGACATGTATGGGCAATCTATTCCAGAGTCTGGGGAGTCTCTGGGTCAGGAACCTATCCCTCCAGCATGTTTTGTTTACTGTGATGACAAGGTTTAGATCCCTGGAGCGTGTAGCTCTGAGGGATTGGGATTTCTTTAAGTGTAGCATGTCCAACAGCTCTGGGTTTGACATGGCCTTGTATGTTAAGCAGAGATCGCCTCTGAGTAGACGATATGCGACAGAGTATAGCTGGAGTTTTTTAAGGTGGTCAGCGTAGGGCATCTGCTTTAGGCCTGTGATTCTTTTAGTGAGGTATTTCTGAGGCCTTTCCAGTTGTTGCAGATGTCTTGAGAGGTACATACCAAATGGGGCATTGTATTCTATAATGGATCTAATGAGGGATGAGTACAGTGGGACAATGACCTCCTTTTTTCTGGATGAAAAGCCCTTCGTGATGAGGTGTGCCACATAGAAGGATTTCCTGACTGTTGTGGCGATGTGGTTATCCAAGGTGAGACCACTGTCCACCTGTGTCCCTAAGTCTCTTATCACACTTTCTGTGTTTAGTGTACTGCCACCTACATGGTAATTCATGGATACATGTTTTTCCCAAAGGGATAACAATACATTTCTTGGCATTGAGCTTGAGCCCATGGCTCTGGCACCAAGCATCTGTTTCTGTAAGGCCCTTTTGTAGAGTATCCACATCATTTGGGATTCAATAATGGCTCCCAGTTTGCAGTCATCTGCAAACTTTGTTAGCCAGAGTCCCTTAGTGTTGACCTGTACTTCAGAGAAGTAGATGCCAAACAAGAGCGCCCCAGGACTGAACCCTGAGGTACTCCACTTGTCACTTGTCTGGAGCTGGATTTGGAGTCGGCTACTTTTACAGTGTGGGTTCTATCAGTAAGCCATTTAGCAACCCATTGGGTGACATAGGGATTAATACCCAACTTAGTAGGTTTATCTATGATTCCAGAGTGGGGGATGGTGTCAAAGGCCTTGGCAAGGTCTAGATAGGCTGTGTGGACCACCTTACCCTTGTCCATGGCTCTGGAGACTGATTCAAAGAAGTCAATCAGGTTCAGGAGACAAGATTGGCCCTTCACAAACCCAAACTGGGTGGGGTCCAGTGTTTGAAGTTTGAAGGTCATTGAGCTGGTCCATGTAGGAAATGTAGTTTAGGCTTTGTGTCCTTTTAGTAAGGTATTTGTGCACATGTTCCAGTTATTGCAAGTGTCTGGACAGATACATGCCAAAGGGAGAATGATATTTAATGACTGGCCAATGACAGCTGAGAAAAGGAGGAAAATAACATCCATAGATCTAGACACAATCCCATTGTTTATAAGCTGTGCAATATAGAAGGACTTTCTTACAACAGTAGACACGTGTTGGTCAAAAGTTAGGTGACTGCATGCATAAGTTCCCAAATCCTGAACAAATGGGTCATCTCTTAGGGGTGTATTGTCAATGTGGTAGTTCCCTGGGATAAATGAATTCCCAATGGATGTAATAATACATTTTTGGCATTTAGTTTCAGACCATGATTTTGACACCAGTTATTTATTTGAGACAAACCTTCCTGCAGCATGACTAAGTCATTTTGGGATTCAATTACTGCTCCTAGCTTGCAGTCATCTGGAAAATTAACTAGCCAGAACCCTTCAGAAAAGTAGATGCCAAACAAGAGAGGTGCCAGCACAGTACCCTGAGGGACTCAACAGGTGACTGTTTTTTTTTTTTTTTTTTTTTTTTTTTTTGTAGAGTACCTTTCCATGTTTTGATTATCTGTATCCTATCTGTGAGCCAGCTGGCAATTTAATGGGTGACATAGGGGCTTATTTCCAGTTTATTTAGCTTTTGTACCATACCTGAGTGAGGATTTGTGTCAAAACCTTTGGCCACGTCAATGTATGTGGTGTGTACCATTTTGCCTTCGTCCATTGCTTTGGTGACATTTCAAAACAATCAGTCAGACTGAATAACCATGACCTGCCCTTAATGAATCCAAACTGAGATGGGTCTAGTGTTTGGAGGTTCCCAATGTCCTGATTGATAATTCCATGTTAAGTCTTTCTATACTCTGATGGTCTTTCTAATGGTCTCTAGACTCCCTTATATTGAAATTCTTATAATTCTATGAGCACATGACCTACAGAATCTCTGAATAAGAACAATATGCAATGATTCAAAGAGGCTTAAGATATTTATAGGAAAATCTGTACTGTTATATCCATTTGATAATGATTTAGTACTGTATTCCTGTTGAGGGAAGGTTTATTTTTTAAGTTGTGTCTCTTTTTACACGTGATTTTGTTTTTCATTCATTTACTGGGCAACCTGCATTAGATAACAGGATTACATAGTTAAAAATTGTTGTTTAAAAGTTGCATCTAAAGCAAGTTCAACAGAGCAGTGGAAAATGCTTATGCATTTTACTTTTAGGATTACTTACATTAAATTGTCTTCTTCTTCTTCTTGAATGTTTGCTGTTTATAATAAAAACAGATTTCAAAAGCCATTAAATTGCGAAATGCATTGCCCAAATGGAGGGCCATGGTGGTGCAGTGGTTATCATTGTCGCCTCACCACAAGAGGTTCTCTAGTTTGATTGTCAGTTGGAGTGCCTTCTGTGCATCATCTGCATGTTCTCACTGTGGTTGAGCATGTTTTAAAGACATGCAGGTAGGTATGTGTGTCTTCTGTGAAGGTTGGGCACTGGGCTGGCAACTCAACACCGCAAAAACTCCACTGCCAATCAATCTGCAAACCAGTGATCCGCTGTGGTGACCCCTAATGGGAGAAGCCAAAGGACATTGCTTTGTATTGCCCAAAGGTTTATGTTGCATTTAATATTAGTATGTGTCTTTAAAATCTTTTTAAAAATGCATGCTATAAATGACATTTGTTCTGCAGGTAATTATTTTACTTGTATTCACAAGAATGTCACTTATTACTTTCAATTAAGAATAATGTAAAATTGAAAGAAAATTAGCCAGCTGAATTAACATAGTGGTATAAAGCCTAAACTATGGCTCAGATGACCAAAATCATATGCTATATGTTCTAAGGTATATTTTATATAACAAACTACTAACAAGGTGTTTTGATAATGATTTTAATCAAGTGACTGCTTAAGCCAATCATTTTAATTATTTTATTGTTGTTACAAAATGTTTATGGTATTAAATGAAAGTAAATAAATCTAGGTGAGAATACCCTTGTCCCTCAGTGAGTTCCTAGCATGTTTCAAGAGAGGACCAAGCAAGTTTAGTTAGACTGTATTTAAAAATGCTTTAAGATGTTGACTCTTATTGCTGTTGCTATGATGGAATTTAGTTAAATACTAATGCACATATCACTGAATTGGTATATTTGATTGTGGATCAGTTGTAAAATATTAGCACCTACAGTCTTAGATTCAATTTACATTTTTGGCCAAAAGTTGTGTTTGTTATTTTTCTGTACAATAAGAAAAATAACAACTTAAAATGTTACTTAATTTTTGATATAGTGTATTTTTGTTTCAGTAAGAGAGGCCCAAGATGAATGCTTTACTAAAGAAAGAACTCAGCATCTTTACTGTGACAAAGACAAAAAAAATCAAAGATCTAGAGAGGACGAGAATAAATCAGCCATGGTGTAACCATTAAATCTCATAAATCACATATTATTTTCTAAAGACAATCATTGACTGATCATTTAATTTATAAATATACTAAACAGAATAAATCAGAGGATGGAATTTGTAATAGTCTTACTGGGTATCAGCTTGTTTAGATTCATGTACAGAGTAGCACATGTGGTAGAAAAACCTGAACAACATAGATAATTTGTTGCTCACCAGTAGCTGCTTATTTAAGACCACATGAGGCTGTTTATCTTCCCTGTGGGTCTCATTAAGTATTCTGTTAAACAAATCATTGTCACCATCAAACAAAGACCTATCATATGAGCCAGTAAAATCTAGGAGGTCAATCTTTTGCACATCTGTGTCTGGAAATTACAACACAGGTACTGATCACTAAGGCTGCTTGCATATTTGCGGTGTTACAGAGATATAGATAGAGACTCAGATGTAGATATAGATATATTTATATTTATATTTATAGATATAGATATAGATATAGATATAGATATAGATATAGATATAGATATAGATACCAAATAGCAGAGAACCAATACATACCTTTCTGAAAATACCCACAGGTTAGAGTAGCACTGGTAGAGAATGGCCTTCTACTCACCATGTTCTGTATTCTGCTACTATGTTAAGTCTGAAACTGTAGTAGAACATATCAGATATTTATTTAAGCCTGGTACTTGGATAATGTCTCATGCTATACAATGTTGAAGTCCACAGAGAGACCCAAAATGACAGTCATAGGACCATGCCATTGGTCCTATGTTGTGCATATACTGACTTTCAGTATGAGGTGATATTTGCCAGTGTAATTCTACAATAAACCGGAAGTCATGCAGTCATTTAGCAAAGCAGATTTTCTTATTCTATATGAGGTATGAGGTTAATCTTGAGAATAAATTAAAAGCAAGGTATAATAAACATAGACTGCCTAAACAAATCACAGCTAAGTACCTCCTAAAGGCACTTCAAGGGACTTCTAAGTGTACATTTTCTTTAAAGCATTTTGAGTGCATAAGAAGAGTGCATCTAACAATTGTGATCACCACAAGACCTACATTTCTTGGAGATTACATAATAGGACTGACTTCACGAGTGGGCAATCAAACTGACTGTGGCAGCAACTGGTTAGAGAGTACCATATCTGTACCTAGCAGATAAAAGCATTTCATTTGTAGAAGCCAAGAAAACTGAAGACAATGCTAATCCCACATGTATTCAGCAAAATCCTAAAGAAAAAAGTTAAATTCATAGGTATAACACAGTTGCAATATGTAGACAGCAATTACAATGAGCAAAAAAAAAAAGTGCCCTATGTGTTTTCTCAAATCAGTAGTCAATTATATGTCTAGTGATTTAAAACAATGTTACATGGAAAAGTCATGGTGCAAGATTTTCTAGATATTATTGCAATAGTTTATAATAAAAATAAATACAATTAACTTAAGAATTAAAGGAAATATTTTTAAATTCAAGTTCATAGGTAGTTACTATGTTTGGGGTCAAGGTGACTACTGAACATCGCTCAAATTCCCAATTGCTCACAAGCATCATCTGGTTAAGCAACTTACTTAAGGTCACTTAACAGGTGAATGAGGGCAGACAGAATCAAAACTTGTATTACAGAAATTGCACCTCACAGCCTTAACCAACTGTGCCAACTGACATACGAGAAACTGTACCTCACAGCCTTAACCCACTGTGCCAACTGACATACAAGAAACTGCACCTCATAGTCTTAACCCATTATTTAAACTGACATACGAGAAACTGTACCTCACAGCCTTAACTAACTGTGCCAACTGACATATGAGAAACTGTACCTCACAGCCTTAACCCACTGTGCCAACTGACATATGAGAAACTGTACCTGACACCCTTACCCACTGTGTAACTGACATACAAGAAGCTGCACCTCACGGCCTTAACCCACTGTGCCAACTGACATAGAAAAAACTGTACCACAAGGCCTTACCCGCTGTGTCAACTTACATACAAGAAACTGCACATCACAGCCTTAACCGACTGTGCCAACTGACATATGAGAAACTGTACATCACAGCCTTAAACCACTACACCAACTAACATAGGAGAAACTGCACCTTACAGCCTAACCCACTGTGCCAACTGGCATATGAGAAACTGCACCTCACAGCCTTAACTCACTGTGCCAAATGACATATGAGAAACTGCACCTCACAGTCTTAACTCACTGCACCAACATGTGAGACACTGCACATCACAGCCTTAACCCACTGTGTCAACTTACCAGAAACTGGCACTGCACATTATAGCCTTAACCCTCTGTGCCAACTAACATATGAGAAACTGTACCTCACAGCCTTAACCCACTGTGCCAACTGATATACAAAAAGCTGTTCCTCACAGCCTTAACCCACTGTGCCAACTGACATACGAGAAACTGCACCTCACAGCCTTAACCCACTATGCCAATTGACATATGAGAAACTGTACCTCATAGCCTTAAGCTACTATACCAACTGACAGGATAAACTGTACCTCACAGCCTTAACCCACTGTACCAACTGACTTAGGAGAAACAGTACCTCACAGCCTTAACCCACTGTGCCAACTGACATATGAGAAACTGTATCTCACAGCCTTACCCGCTGTGTCAACTGACATACAAGAAACTGCACCTCACAGCCTTAACCCACTGTGCAAACTCACATACGAGAAAACTGTACCTCACAGCCCTACTCATTGAGTCAACTGACATACAAGAAACTGCACCTCACAGCCTTACCCAACTGTGCCAACTGAAATACAAAAAACTGCACCTCACAGCCTTAACCCACTACACTAACTGACATATGAGAAACTCCACCTCACAGCCTTAACCAACTGCACCAACATACGAGAAACTGCACCTCACAACCTTAACCCACAGTGTCAACTAACATAGGTAAAACTGCACCTTACAGCCTAACTTACTGTGCCAATTGGCATATGAGAAATTGCACCTCACAGCCTTAACCCACTGTGTTAACTGACATAGGAGAAACAGCACCTCACAGCCTTAACCCACTGTGTTTACTAACATAGGAAAAATTGCACCTTACAGCCTAACTTACTGTGCCAATTGGCATATGAGAAATTGCACCTCACAGCCTTAACCCACTGTGTTAACTGACATAGGAGAAACTGCACCTCACAGCCTTAACCCACTGTGCCAACTGACATACGAGAAACTGTACATCATAGCCTTAACCAACTGTGCCAACTGACATAGGAGAAACTGCACCTCACAGCCTTAACCCGCTGTGCCAACTGACATACGAGAAACTGCATCTTACCGCCTTAACCAACTTCACCAACATACAAGAAACTGTACCTCACATCCTTAACCCACAGTACTAACATAGGAGAAACATCACCTCACAGCCTAACCCACTGTGCCAATTGGCATACGAGAAACTGCACCTCACCGCCTTAACCCACTGTGCCAAATGACATACAAGAAACTTCACCTCACGGCATTAACCCACTGTTCTAACTGACATACGAGAAACTGCACCTCACAGCTTTAACCCACTGTGCCAACTGACATACGAGAAAATGCACCTCACAGCCTTAATCCACTGTGCCAACTGACATATGAGAAACTGTAACTCACAGCCTTAACCAACTTCACCAACATACAACATACGAGAAACTGTACCTCACATCCTTAACCCACAGTACTAACATAGGAGAAACTGCACCTCACAGCCTTAACCCACTGTGTTAACTAACATAGGGAAAATTGCACCTTACAGCCTAACTTACTGTGCCAAGTGGCATATGAGAAATTGCACCTCACAGCCTTAACCCACTGTGTTAACTGACATAGGAGAAACTGCACCTCACAGCCTTAACCCACTGTGCCAACTGACATACGAGAAACTGTACCTCACATCCTTACCCACTGTGTCAATTGACACACAAGAAACTGCACCTCACAGCCTTAACCCACTGTGTTAACTAACATAGGAAAAATTGCACCTTACAGCCTAACTTACTGTGCCAAGTGGCATATGATAAATTGCACCTCATAGCCTTAATCAACTGTGCCAACTGACATATGAGAAACTGCACCTCACAGCCTTAACCCACTGTGCCAACTGACATACGAGAAACTGTACCTCACATCCTTACCCACTGTGTCAATTGACACACAAGAAACTGCACCTTACAACCTTAACCAACTGTGCCAATTGACATACGAGAAACTGCATCTTACAGCCTTAACCAACTTCACCAACATACAAGAAACTGTACCTCACATCCTTAACCCACAGTACTAACATAGGAGAAACAGCACCTCACCGCCTAACCCACTGTGCCAATTGGCATATGAGAAACTGCACCTCACCGCCTTAACCCACTGTGCTAACTGACATATGAGAAACAGTACCTCACAGCCTTAACCCACTGTGTCACCTTACCAGAAACTGGCACTGCACATCATAGCCTTAACCCTCTGTGCCAATTGACATATGAGAAAATGCACCTCACAGCCTTAATCTACTGTGCCAGCTGACATATGAGAAACTGCACCTCACAGCCTTAACCCACTGTGTTAACTAACATAGGAAAAATTGCACCTTACAGCCTAACTTACTGTGCCAATTGGCATATGAGAAATTGCACCTCAGAGCCTTAACCCACTGTGTTAACTGACATAGGAGAAACTGTACCTCACAGCCTTAACCCACTGTGCCAACTGACATACGAGAACCTGTACATCATAGCCTTAACCAACTGTGCCAACTGACATAGGAGAAACTGCACCTCACAGCCTTAACCCGCTGTGCCAACTGACATACGAGAAACTGTACCTCACATCCTTACCCACTGTCAATTGACACACAAGAAACTGCACCTTACAGCCTTAACCAACTGTGCCAACTGACATATGAGAAACTGCATCTTACAGCTTTAACCAACTTCACCAACATACAAGAAACTGTACCTCACATCCTTAACCCACAGTACTAACTAACATAGGAGAAACAGCACCTCACAGCCTAACCCACTGTGCCAATTGGCATAAGAGAAACTGCACCTCACCGCCTTAACCCACTGTGCCAAATGACATACAAGAAACTTCACCTCACAGCATTAACCCACTGTGCTAACTGACATACGAGAAACTGCACCTCACAGCTTTAACCCACTGTGCCAACTGACATACGAGAAAATGCACCTCACAGCCTTAATCCACTGTGCCAACTGACATATGAGAAACTGTACCTCACAGCCTTAACCAACTTCACCAACATACAACATACGAGAAATTGTACCTCACATCCTTAACCCACAGTACTAACATAGGAGAAACTGCACCTCACAGCCTTAACCCACTGTGTTAACTAACATAGGAAAAATTGCACCTTACAGCCTAACTTACTGTGCCAAGTGGCATATGAGAAATTGCACCTCACAGCCTTAACCCACTGTGTTAACTGACATAGGAGAAACTGCACCTCACAGCCTTAACCCACTGTGCCAACTGACATACGAGAAACTGTACATCATAGCCTTAACCAACTGTGCCAACTGACATAGGAGAAACTGCACCTCACAGCCTTAACCCACTGTGCCAACTGACACGAGAAACTGTACCTCACATCCTTACCCACTGTGTCAATTGACACACAAGAAACTGCACCTTACAGCCTTAACCAACTGTGCCAATTGACATACGAGAAACTGCATCTTACAGCCTTAACCAACTTCACCAACATACAAGAAACTGTACCTCACATCCTTAACCCACAGTACTAACTAACATAGGAGAAACAGCACCTCACAGCCTAACCCACTGTGCCAATTGGCATATGAGAAACTGCACCTCACCGCCTTAACCCACTGTGCTAACTGACATATGAGAAACAGTACCTCACAGCCTTAACCCACTGTGTCACCTTACCAGAAACTGGCACTGCACATCATAGCCTTAACCCTCTGTGCCAATTGACATATGAGAAAATGCACCTCACAGCCTTAATCCACTGTGCCAACTGACATATGAGAAACTGCACCTCACAGCCTTAACCAACTTCACCAACATACAACATACGAGAAACTGTACCTCACATCCTCAACCCACAGTACTAACTAACATAGGAGAAACAGCACCTCACAGGCTAACCCACTGTGCCAATTGGCTTATGAGAAATGCACCTCACAGCCTTAACCCACTGTGCTAACTGACATATGAGAAACAGTACCTCACAGCCTTAACCCACTATGTCAAAGAAACTTCACCTCACAGCATTAACCCACTGTGCTAACTGACATACAAGAAACTGTACCTCACAGCCTTAATCCCCTGTGCCAACTAACATGTGAGAAACTGTACCTCACAGCCTAACCCATTGTGCCAACTTACATACAAGAAACGGCACCTCAGAGCCTTAACTCATTGTGCCAACTGACATATGAGAAACTGTAACTCAAAGCCTTAACCCATTGTGCCAACTGACATACGAGAAACTGTAACTCACAGCCTTAACCCTCTGTGCCAACTGACGTACGAGAAACTGCACTTTACAGCCTTAACCCACTGTGCCTGACATATGAACTGGACAAAATTAGGAAATTTATTAGAAAGGTTTGATAATAGCATTAATCCCTTTGAACCCTTAACTACACAATGTGCATTCTTATATTTTATTGTGTTTATACATTTGGAGAAAATATTATGTATATATTTATTTGCCTTTTTGAGTTATTTTCTTCTGTCTTTTCTATATAGTTTTTCTCTTTCTTCCTTATAACAGATATAAAACATCTGTATGATGGTATTTTATGATTTGTTACATTTATTTGTAATTCTTTGATATTATAAACACTTAATAGCTTGGTATTATCTCCCAAAAATGTAATAACATTCCTAAAAAAGAAAGAGTGGTTATTGTGCACTGTCTAGCTTTTGTATCAAGTATTGACAGGCAGATGAAAGTCTGTAACAATGAAAACACCCTGTCTCAAAGGCCACACACCTAATCCATTTAAAGGATTCCATAAGCTTCATGAGCTTAGCCAAACATACCACAAACGTAATGACATGAGACAGGCGAGTGGTAAGGCATGCAAGGAATGCTGGGATAAATGAGATGGATCATATCAGGGAAAGAGGCTTTAATAAGAAGTTTCTGACCTGTCCTTGCTTTTTAACTGTGTTTGTTTTTTCTGACATCAACATTTGAGACATATTTAAATATACGTACCTTTCTTAAAATGTGTGAACTGTTCTGTTAAGATTATTCATCAAATTAAGTATCTATAAGAACAAGTCACATCAACATGTAATTTTCTGTCCTGAACCAAATCAGTGTAACTTTATATTCTGAATGTAAGTCTAAGCAGTAGATGCAAAACACATGTTCCAATCACTGCTGCTTTGTCTGCTTTATATCAATCAGAAGCAGGCTTGCTGAAAGGTATAGGTTGAAGCTCTAGTGATTATTTAATGAGCAAAATATATACTAAACTTGTTTCTTTCTTTTTTAGGTACATATTTAGGTGTGTTTTTTTTCTTTTAAGAACATATGTTTGGTATGTTGCACATAATAAATTCAATTAAACACACACTGAAATCTTCATAGTCTGCTCTAGATAAAAGGGAAGCTCTTATGTTTGAAAACAGGAGCAGATTCAAGAAAATAATGCATTTTGGCCTATTTGCAAGTACTTTGACATCTAAATCTCCCATTCTTGGCATAAATACATTTTCTATTCATTAACATAATATATCCATTGGCTTACTTTTATAGGCTTCCTGTGGAATCCGCCATCAGTAAATAAGTTGGAGTTTTCTGTTGAACAAGTGTACAGTTTAGTTTGACCTGTCTGGCCTAATATAATTTACCATATGGCATAGACAGTATATTCTTCAGTCATGTAGCTGGATAAACATATTGAATGCTGTAGAGTTATATCAAATGCATTATCATCTCAGGGATACAGCATGTTGCCTTTTAATGGTCACTCCCTGACTGACTTGTCAAAAGATGATATAGCACTGATTTTCAAGAGCCAGAAGACAAACAAGAACAATTAAAAATGAGAAAAAAAGTTAATTAATTTAGGCCAACAGGTGTTCTAAAATGAACATGTTAGAGTAAAGGAAGGGGCAACACTAATTTAAGGTACTTAAGGACAGGCCATCTATGGAACAAGTATGTTTCTGAGAAATTCTCAAAATGTTCTGTTTTCAGTGATATTTCTCTTCTATGGTAAATATTGGATGTTGTACTCACAGAGAAGCATTCTTTCATGAATATGAAAATTGTAACCTTTGTAGGTGATGTCAGTGCTGCAACTGTAATAACTGTAATAATAAAGCAAGGCCTTACTTATGAGGACTGCAGTAATTTGATGGGTGGAAAATCATTTGGTAGAAAAGTATGATGTACAGATCATTCTAGAAAAGTGAAAGACTGGTGAGCTATGAGGTCCTAATATGCCAACGATCTACATTACACATGTAATTACCATCAAACCTGGGTTACATACTTATGTATTTGTTTGCTTACCTGTTTCTTTGCTAACCAGACAGTAGTGGACTGGTCCAGGGACACTTTTAAGATCCTCTCAAGACCAAATACAAGTCAAATTAGAACTGGTAGGACAGTTTATATATCTTCAACTGTTTATAGCAGAGCCATTGGCTCAGTAGGCTGCATACTCCTATGTGATGCCAAAAACATCTGAAGGTTATGGGTTTTATGCTGACCCCAGGTTCTTAGAGATATGTGCCAATGCTGAACTACAATTCAGTATTGCAAAAATGCTGCTGCCCGTTAAGGTGAGATGTCAAAATGGGGTATTGCCTGCCACAGATAGTGGCAGCTTAGTTGGATGTTGAAGAATACATGGTACCTATTGAAAAGAGTGAAGGATGGAATTTATTATGTAAAATGGAAGTTACACACAAACCCAGCAAACAATAACAAGAAAGGTATTCATCAAAAAATAAACACTATTTTTGTTTTAGTATACACTTAACACATTATCAGATTCAATAGTATATTTAATCATTGCAGCATATCTTGTAAGATACGGCATCTGTGAATCTACATTTCCAGATTTTACATACACAAAAGTTAAGACTATATCACCCCAGTATATACAGTGTATAGGTATGTACAGTACAAATAATATTATCTAATATAATGTACATTAATCATGGGAGATTCAGATAACCAGCTGCTGTCTCATACAACCCCAAAAGTCTGTGACAAAATAGAAAAACATGTTGCAGTAAACTCTTTACCTCATTTGCATTTTGGAACATCTCTATACTTTACAAGGAAGTGTTTTATATTATTAACTTCCACACATTGACTGACAAACTTACAGAATTCACTCGTCCAAAAACATGGATGCTGACTATCCAAGTATTGCATTATTGACCTGGATTCAGTAATGCGACTAAGTTATGGAACAACTGGTCAGTGCAGAAAGGATGAAGCATTAACAAACAATTGGCCAGGGAAAAAGGATGAAGCATTAAGGAACAATTGGTCAGCGCAGAAAAGATGAAGGGTTAAGCAACAATTGGCCAGGGCAGAAAGGATGAAGTATTAAGGAATAATTGGCCAGGCCAGAAAGGATGAAGCATTAAGGATCAATTGGCCAGGGCAGAAAGGATGAAGCATTAAGGAACAATTGGCCAGGACAGAAAGGATGAAGGGTTAAGGAACAATTGGCCAGGGCAAAAGGATGAAGGATTAAGGAACAATTGGCCAGGGCAAAAGGATGAAGCATTAAGGAACAATTGACCAGGGCAGAAAGGATGAAGCATTAAGGAGCAATTAGCCAGGGCAGAAAGGATGAATTATTAAGGAACAATTGGCCAGGGCAAAAGGATGAAGGATTAAGGAACAATTGGCCAGGGCAAAAGGAAGAAGCATTAAGGAGCAATTGGCCAGGGCAGAAAGGATGAAGCATTAAGGAACAATTGGCCAGGGCAGAAAGGATGAAGCATTAAGGAACAAATGGACAAGGCAGAAATGATGAAGTGTTAAGGAACAATTGGCCATGGCAGAAAGGATGAAGTGTTAAAGAACTATTGGCCAGGGCAAAAGGATAAATCAGCTGTTTTTCAGCTTTCCTATACTGGGTAAGGTGTGAGTCTGTTTACTGTTTGTCTGTGTGTGGAAAGTTGTGAGACAACGAAAAAATGTACATGTATTTGTTCTGATTGCTTCAGTTCAACTGCTTTCTTTTATACTCAGTTAAAACTATATTACAAGATTAGTCACTTTCTATCACCCACTGCTCACAGGACTATTGCCAAACATATTTTAATGTTCACATTAGCATATGACCTTCTTTTCATCATTATGCAGTCAGCCTAGAATGCTCATAGATTACAGGCTGCTTGCTTTGAATAAAATCTGCAGATTCATTCTATTAACAGACCCCAGATGCACCATTGCAATTTGCTTAAAAATCCCAAATGGCTTTCAGTGTCACATACGTACAATATTTTAAAGAATATAAAGCATGATCACTGTCCCCTAAGAGTGGAACTACCTTTATAATGCACCCCTTATGTACTCAGAAATAAACAGGACAGCAACTTCTCTCTGGTATGCTCTCCATTTAGAACTGTTGTAGGTGAATGAACCTTCTGTAGATTAGAACCTCCTGCTTACTGACATCAAAATTTAGAAGTCATTAAAATCTTCAAAGATGCACATAAAGAGCATATTTTTACAGAATCTACATGTAACTTAAACTACAGCAATTTTAGATAACTTACCACCCCTTATTATACATAATAGAGTACATTTAAGAAACTTTTCTCAGCCTCATAATATGGCATTTTATATGTGTACATTTCATTTGTATATATCGGTATATATTTATGTATTTTATATTTGATTGCACTGTATTTTATGTGTAGGTTGGCTAGTATTTTATTTCTTTGTACTTTTGTCAGTGCACAGTGACTGGGTATTTTAATCTGGCCTTATCTGTACTAAATTTGTCACTATTTACTTATGTATTTATTTATTTTTTCATTTATTTATTTATTTATTGGGAAATCCAACTGGGCACAAGTCCCTTTTTTAGCAGAATTTTGGAGAGAATAGCTCCACATACAATACACTTTTGCCATGAACAATAGCAAAAAAGTAAACATTTAAAGCATTGATTTGCAGGTAATATTGAAACATAACTAGTAAAAACATGTATCATATACTTTAGAAGTTATATTATCGTACAGATGTCAAAGACATATTAACCTGTAATAGCTTGAGATGCAAGAGCAATACTAGTGCACATAGGATGTATATTGACATAAATGAGACTGGATGTCACTAGAGGAGAACAGAAAATAGAAGAAGAGGAGGAAGAGCATAAGCACAATAATTAAGAAAAGTATAAATTGAGAAAGTTCTGGTAGTGGAGAGGTCGAGATAACTGTAGCTAGGTAGGTGAAGAGGGAGTTTTAGTAAGAGAGGATTATGTTTATTTATTTTCCAGGGTAGATCATTGATCTCCATGGACCTTTTTCAGACTCAGCTAGGAGCAGCGTCTGGTTAAGTAACTTGTTCAGAGTTACACAGTTAGGCAATGGAAGCTGAGGGAATCAAACCTTGCGCCAATGGATCATATGAAACAGCTCATTAGCTGCTCCTTAATCCTCTAAACCAACTGCTAGACAGGTTATTTGGAGGAGCAGTAGTGGGAGTGAAAGAAAGAGAAAAAATGAGTCAAAAGATAAGAAAACTGAGAGTGTTAGGGTGATTGATAAAGAACTTGGTAATGAAAGAGAAATAGAAAGGTTAGGTTTAGTCAGGATGGGAGCATCTTCATACCCATGAAGAAGTTAGGTGCTGTTTTAGGTGGCATTTGAAACTTGTTTTAATGTTTTGTTTCATCGTGGGTAAGATGGAGTACTACTGTTTAGCAGCATAGGTCAAGAGTCACCTACACTGTTATTAGATTTGGTCCTGGTCAGGAGATATCTGTCCTATAAGTGGAGATTCCTAGCATGGGCATAGTGTTTAAGGATATTTTATAGTGATGGGCAGATGTCAGGTTTGTGTATTATTTTATTATTAGACAGTAAGCAGTTGGGACTAGGTAAGATAATTAGGTAGTTTGAACCAGTGTATGTACTTCAGTGCTAGGCAGTGGTGTGAATGGTTGGGTAAGTTGCATGAAAACTTAGCTATTTTGTTGCAGCAAGCCTTTAGATTATTGTTTAAAATGGAGTGAAGATTAATCAGAATAGGTGCTGCATAGAGAACTGAAGGGAGAAGGTAAGATGCTGCTAAAGAACTCCTGAGTAGTCAGTGAGAAAGGGTTTGTTTTAGTACAGGAAGCCCAGCTTCGGTGAGTTTTCTTGATGGCTTCAGTGATGCATTGATCTTATTTTAAGTTACCATCAATTATAACACCAAGAAGCTTTGTGTTGGAAACTATTTCAATTGTGGTATTATTTGTAGTTGTGATATTAATGGATCATTTCTGTGCAGACAGAGATTTGGGTAAAAGGCAATTCATTTGTTTTTTAGCATTTAAAAGTAGTTGGTAGCCATCTAGCCAGGCCTCAACAGAGGAAAAATATTCCTAGGTCATCTTGTGGAGTAGCGGTAGACTTGGTACAAAGCATATGAGTGTGCCATTGTCTGCATACTGGAATAAAAAAAGTTTCTTTTGAAGCTTTGTGAAGATTATTTGTAAATATGTTCACTAATAAAGGGCCTTAAATAGATCCTTGAAGTACATCCACAAACAGACAGGAAGGGAGAGATATCTTGTTTCCATTTTACAGCTTGGAGTCTGTTGTTGAGATATCTCTGGAACCAGCTTAGGGATGAATGCGAGAATCCAAGGAGGATAGTTTATGAAGCAGGCATTAGTGTGAAAATATATCAAATGTTTTTGACATGTCTAAGATGAAGGAGAGTATTAGGTCGCTGGTGCTTCTATTCTGATTTTGGTAAAACTGAATAGAACAGTAGTGGTGGTGTGGTGAGGTTAGAAACTGTGTTGAGTGCTAGACAGGAGATTGTTATTGTGCAGATGGGCCAGGAGTTGGGAATGAAGGCATTTTATTATTATTTTGGAGAGTGGAAGTAGAATAGCCATAGGTCTGTAATTGGAGAAGTCAGTGGATGTTCTCCCTCTATGTAGAGATATGATGTGGGATTTTTTCCAGATGAAGGGAATGTTGTTTTCTGTAATTGATCATTTTATGAATCTAGATACTGGGTATGTGATTGCATCTGCACCAATTTTGAAATATTCCAGTGGCAAACTGTCAGCAGCTGGGGTAGAATTTTTTTAGTTTTAGATGTTTTTGATAGGAGAGGTAGATACTGATTGGAAGGAGAAAGAATTTTAGTGCCAACTGGTATGATATGAGATAGTGAGGCTGATGGATGGCTTGTTGTTAAGTAGGGGTGAGTACAGAGGGTAGGAAATGTGTATTGAACTGGGTAGCTATAAGGAATGATTTTTTTTAAAACATGGTAAAAAGCAGCTCCACGGGTAGAAACGCGCAGTCCAGGAATCACAAATGTCATACAACCAGAAATAAACTGAAGTTAAATAACTTTAATGAATAAAAACAGAAGAATTAATCAAGCGCTTTCGCTTGGTTCCTACCAGGCTTTATCAAGATACTGCTCAGTGAAAAGTAAAACCATTTTATATCATTATACATACATCAGGTGATCACTTAATCAACCACTCCTGGCATTAATTATGATAATTAGTTAAGTTTTTTTTAAAACATGTTTATTGGTTTTAACATACAATCAATAAAACATAGTAATTTATATAAGCAGTTAACACACAGAAAATGTTAACATTCATAAAACAACAAAAGTATTTACAAAGACATCCACAGGTTAATACATCATCTAACATAACTATAATACCTTATAAAGGTTCCAAGTCTTTTTTTTAACAAACTTTGCAAAGTATCCTACATATTATAACTGGTTGTTTTCCCTAGAAGTTCTTGATTTAATAGTCAATAGTTCCATTTGACATACCTCTATCAAAACATTTTTAAACTCATTAAAAGAAGGAGGGGTATCTGATATCCAATTTCTAGTTATAATCTTTCTAGCCACTGCTAGAATTGATCATAATAGGGGAAGTTTAATATTTTTAACATATTTTGGTATGGGGGTATTGAAGAGGATTAGTGATTTAGATATTGTAAAATTATCTGTAAAAAGAACCTGTAGAAAATTGTTAACTGATGCCCAATATTCCTTCAGTTTTATACAATCATGAAACATATGTGCCCAGTTAGTATTTATTTCTGTGGTTCATCTCTTACATATGTTATCTTTTTTATTAATTTTGTTCATTATTAGAGGGGTATAGAAGGACCTGTGTAAGAATTCCCAGGCATAAAGTTTCCATTTAATTGAGGAAGTTGTTTTAGAAGCTGATTCCAGTATATGACTTTTATCTTCTTGTTCTGGGGGTTCTCTATTTATGGAATTGAAGTAGTTCCAGTAATTTTCTGGACAGTTGAAGGTGTCATCTCTAATAACTTTGTGTATGTGAGAAAGCTTGCCTTTATCTGAAACCTTCTGTTGTAGACTTAGTATCATGTAATCTATCAGTATTGGAACAGATTCTTTAGTTATTTGGTGTTAACAAGTCTAGTTTATTAGAAAGATATTGTCTGAAAGCCTGCATCTCTAACCAACAAGTTTCATCCAAATCATATTCTTGAGTTAAAACATCTAGATTTTTAACTTTATTATCCTGCAGCATCTGATGCCAGTACATTAAATTATTTTGCCTCAATATTAAAGTTTTATCAGGGTTAGATGATGAGTATACCTTGTGTATAAGTTATGGGAAATAAAATGAAGATCCATTCCTTATATGTGGGATGTTTATATATAAAGTTACAAAAAATAATGATAATATTTATTGGGTAATTTGATTTTAATTGTGTCTCTGTGTTATGGGTACAGTGCAAAATTCTTTGAGTAGCCATAATATGGGATTATTTATAATAATATTTTTGTGTGTTAGTGGTATACTAGTTAATTCCATGCCTATTAATTCCCAATATTTTTCCACTTCGCAACATATGAATTATCAATTAGTAGAGCTACAGTTTTAATAACAGAGGATATAGAGTATAGATCAAAATCAGGAAAGGCTATACCTCCTTGGGAACAATTATTGATATGTGTCCTTAATGCCAATCTAGGTCTATGAGGTGCCCACAAGAATTTCAACATTAATGTGTTTAATTTTTTAATAATTGTTTTGGTAGGTGGTAGGAGTAGTATTGATTGTATTACATATAATATCTTTGGGAATATAATAATATAATAATTTTTTAATTGTAAGCCTTTCTTCCATGGAAAATAGGATATTATTCCAATGTTTAAACAGGGTTTGTATGTTTTAAGACATTTAATATAGTTATACTGAATAATCGATTTAATATCTCTTGCTAAGATAATTCCTAGATAAATTATATGACCTGAATTGGGTATATATTTATGATAAGCTTTTTTAAAAATATTTTTCCTAAATGTATTGGCAGAATCTTTGTTTCTTCCTTCATTAAACGTCAGACCTGAGATTTTCTTAAAGTCTGCCATTGTGTCAAATAATGACTGTATAAAAGAGTTGTTTCCTGTTGATGTAATTAATACATCATAAGTGAAAAGCTGAATTTTAGATACTGTATTTTCATTTATTTTAAATCCTTCTATGTCATTATTGTTTCTAATAAATTGGCCCAGGGCTCCATTACTAGGGTAAATAATAAAGGGGAGAGTGGACACCCCTGTTTAGTACCTTTTAATATAGGTACCTTTTGAGAGACATATGTGCCTATTGTTATGTATACCAGTGCTCCTTTATATAAATGTTCAATCAGATTTACAAATGCATCAGAGAATTTTGTACACCTTAGCAAGATAAACAAATAGCCCCAGCTCACAGAGTCAAAGGCTGAGTTTATGTCAAGGCTAATTAGTGTCAGATCCTTCTTATTTTTTTTGCATAATCTATTAAAGTTAATGTTCTTCTTATTTTGCCAAAAGTATTTCTATTTATAATAAAGCCTGTTTGATCTATGCCAATAATGTTTGGAAGAATTGTCTTTAATCTGTCAGCAAATATGTTCATAAACATCTTGTAGTCAACATTGAGCAGTGAGATGGGCCTATATGATGAGCATAATTCAGTCTGAGCTGCCAGGAAAACATTATGTATTAATATGTGGACATTTTTAGAGAATATTTTGTAAATCTTGGGAATTGTACCATCATTACCTTTGTTTAACCTGAGTTTGTTTATTTGAGTGACAATGCCTGTATATGAGATGCTTTTATCCAATGACTCAATCTGTTGTTTATTAATTTTTTTTGTCCCTGTATGTGGTAATGACTTTCTTTATTTTATCTTTTGTGT
Organism: Protopterus annectens; assembly: GCF_019279795.1. Lineage (NCBI taxonomy): Eukaryota > Metazoa > Chordata > Ceratodontiformes > Protopteridae > Protopterus > Protopterus annectens. The sequence goes on from NC_056729.1 coordinate 509,543,537, forward strand.
CCATATCAACTCTCTCATTGTTTATTTTATGAAAGTAATCTTTAAACTCATCTACAATTTCTAATAAATTAGAAACATTTTTCCCCTGAAGAAAAAATCTCTTTGATATGATTTTTTGATAGATAGATAGATAGATATCTGGGTCCACTACATAATCTCGAAATGTCACGATACCGACGCCCACAATACCGAGCCAAATTGACCGAATGCCCAAATACCCGAAAATTCAGAATACCGATGCCCAGAATACCGTAGATGTTACCTAGAATGTGCAAACGGACAGCCTGACTTGTTGGCGATTTCCAGTAAGTAAATAAGTGAATATTGCCAAGTGCGGTGAAGACGGTATTCACGAACAGCATGAGAATGTGATGTGCACGTCAGGTTACGGAAGTGATAAGATCGTGAGTGAAAGATTTCAAGTTGTTCAATGGCATAACGTTGCAGACATGAGTAATATACAGTATGATGCGCCTGGTTGTGTAGGTGTGTTGTATGCTAGGCTGAAATCTCAGAAATGTAAGGAAGTGCTTATAGTCGAGGGTTATGTGTATCATCTGGAACGTAAGGCTGGCAGCAAGCGTTACTGGTGTTGCAAACTGAAGAGAAGTGAAAGTTGCAAGGGTAGGACGGTAACTGAATCACTGTCCGAAGGTGAATTACTGAAGAAAAACATGACCCACAACCATGCAGGTGATCCAGTAGAGGTGGAACGCTATAGCGTTTGTGGATCACTCCGCGACAGAGCAGCTGTAGCTAGGGATACGCCTTGTTTACTGGTAGAGGATGCATTAGCATCTACATCTCTAGCCTGTGTTCCTAGCCTTCCGAATAGGAAAGCTATGCTGCAGCAAATCCGTCGGGTCAGGTGTAAGGGTTCTACTGTAGTTCGCCTACCAAATGTAACATTAGATACACTGGATGTCAGTAAGTTCCCTATAAAGCACGGTGAATTTCTTGTTAAACGGGCTACTAATAGTGCTTCAGATACACATGTGGTTGTGTTTAGTACTGCTAATAACCTGAGCGATTTAAGTGTAGCAACGATTTGGATGATGGACTTTTGCAAAGGTGCTATATGTCGTCAATTGTATAGCGTTCATGGTTTATTGAAGTGTTGCGGCTACAGTAAATCAGTGCCACTCATTTATGCTCTGATGTCTAAGAAGTCTCTTCGTGCTTATAATATGTTATGGCACTGTGTTCTACATTTATTTTCCTCTCAGGAGTTAACACTGTCATTGCAATTTATCCTTTGTGACTACGAGGCAGCGGCGATTAAAAGTATCAGGCTTAACTTTACTGATGTGACTGCGAAGGGTTGTCTATTCCATTTCGGAATGAATGTGTGGCGTAAAGTTCAACAACTAGGGTTAGGGTCTCTTTATAATAGATGCTTGGAGTTTCAGCTTTCAGTCAAGTCATTGGTTGGATTAGCATTTCTTGATGAGTCGGACATAATTGCTACGTTTACGGAGTTGAAGGGGTCATTCCCTAAGGAAGGTAGGGAATTGATCTGGTATTTCACAGACTGGTACGTGCTTGGTAGAGTTAGGAAGTTCACTACCAGGTCCAGTAAGGTTTGCAGGTTTCCACCGTTATTCCCCGTCTCATTTTGGAATGTAGCACAATTGAACACATTGTTTTTGCCGAGAACGCAGAACTCGGTAGAAGCGTGGCACCGGCGATTAAAGTGTCTTCTTGGAGATAGAGCTACAGATTTGTCGGCGTTGATGTCATGTCTTAGCAGAGAACAGAACAGGGTAGATAGCCTTCGTCAGCGATTAGCTGGCTGTGCACCTTCCCAAACGGAGGCGTTATAGAGCGCCAGGAGAAGTTCCAACACTTAATGGCTAATAGGAGTGATTACTCATCCGTTGAGTATGTCAGGTGTATTGCAAGACTGTTGAAAATGTGATACACTACAGCTGTATTTCAGTGACGGGAATGTCGTTGCTCCGCTAATTGTATACAGTTTCAGTTTGCATTTCAGCATTGTTTATGTGTGAAGTATGTATTACTATATCCAGGTGATGGGACATTAAGTGTGTATGTGTGTTTACGAGGCGTGATGCTTCTGCTGTGTTTGTTGGGTTTACGTTGTGATGGGGTTGTGTTATGCACATTGCACAGTTGGTTTTTGTGTTGGTGTACATGTTCATCTGCACGTTGACGCTGTTGTGACGTCATTTTCGAGATTATGGGCTTTCGGTATTCTGGGCATCGGTATTATGCATTCTCGGGTATTTGGGCATTCGGTCATTTCGGCTCGGTATTGTGGGCGTCGGTATTGTGACATTTCGAGATTATGTAGTGGACCCAGATATCTATAGATGTCTTTTTATTTTATTTTTAAGTTTATTTAAATATTTGGGATTTATTGAATATGATAGGAATTTATATTTCTCTAGGGTTATTTTGATTTTGTGATTTAAAATTTCTTTGTACTTCTCATTTAACTTATTTATTCTATAATATTTTTATTTGTGATATCTCCCTTACTATTTTGCTTAAAAGTGTCTAGCGTATTCTGTATGTCTAGAAGATATTTTTCCCATGTTTTTCTTTTATTATTATACCATCTTATACTTTGCCCATATAGATATGGGGCAGAATTCACGAAGCCTCCATATAAGAGTTACAAGGCTTACACGGAGGCTGCTGTTAAACGGTGTGACGTCAGCATGTCATGCATATGCATGAGGGCATGCTGAATCACACCTAAGGCTTACACGGTCCATGGAAGACAGTAGGGGACGTGTCCGTAGGCCGAGCCCTGCAAATGGACACGCCCCCAGAAGAGTAAAAGTCCCGAAAGTAAACCCCCACGACAGAGCCCATGTAAATGTGAATAAACACAACACAACACATGCCCCCACAGACTACGAACATAAAATGTACAAATGAACATCTTATAATTTCTTTTTTAAATTGTAAAGATGTTTGCCCATGAGTGTGCTCGTTTGCGCAGGTGTGCCCGTAGCTTAGCCACAGTTAGCAGTCAGTGGAAAAGCATATAAGAACTAAATATGCAAAGTAAACCAAGAAGCAATAGTGTAGCGGTAGAGACATCGGCTGAAGAGCAGGCAGTCATGGTTCGAGCCCCCATAACATCAATTTTTTTTTTGTGAAATAAGCAAGAAACAAGTCCCTGACATATATGTACACATATAAAATTAGATTTTATGTAAAATGTAATGAAATGGGCTATATATTTTGAAGAAATGTGAGATAAAAAAAAAAAAAAATGTCAGATGTGCCTATAGCTGAGCTACAGTCTAACAAGTTGAGTACATCTGCCCGTAGGTGAGCAGTGGTTTAACAGGTGTAAAATGAGTGCCCGGGGTTGAGCAGCATTTTAACATGCTGCAACTGTGTGCCCATAGCTGAGCTGAGCGTAATATGCGTGCTGACAGCCAAATGACGTGTAAACCAGAGTACCCCGTTTGCGCGGAGCTGCACGCCGGGCCAACAAGCTAACCGACGGGCAACGTTGAGCAAGCTGTAACAAAACTGCCTTTACACAGACACACCTCCTAGCTTGTGTAGATAGTCATAAAATATAAAAAGCAGTGGCCAGGTTTGAACCCAGAACACCATGCACCATAGTCAAGGTACTGAACCACTAAGCCATGACAGTTGCACTTAGAAATGCAGTAATAGCATATATATAGGAATGAATAGAAAGAGGAGCATGACAAAGCAGGTTTTGTGAAACTGATACAATTCCAAATCGGCCAATCACAGATAAGTGCGGGAAAAACGGCATATATAAGCCCCATAAGCGGGAATACACAGCATAACCGATTGTAGAACCAACTTGCAGCCAGAATGTCAGGTGTAGGTGAGGGTAGTTGCTTTCGAGCACAGAGGTGGGGCGTTGAGGAGTCCAAATATATGGTTTGGCTACTTGTCCACAATCCTGAGGCCCAACTCATGCAGGGCCAGGTCCTGTGGGGAGCATATAGGGCTGAGGCGTGGGACCGGTTGGCTCATGATCTCACCAGTGCCACAGGGATACCAAGGACTGGTGAGCAGGTCCGTCACCACCATGCAGACCTGAAGAGATGGAAGCAGGACCAACTGAACCGTTGGATCCAGGAGGCCCGGCAAATGCCCAACGCCCCACTACTGAGTAAGTTACATCTAATTATTTATGTAAGAAATTAACCTAGCTGATATTATGGAGATGTGTATTCCAATATTACTTTATTTATATTACAGCTGCAGGTGTCCGTTCTGCGAACCGTAGAGCCTATGGCGATAGGATGGCGCGGTTGCCACCAGGCAGGTCAGTAATCCTCTCCCTGTAACTGTAAATAAATATATAAGTATGACAGTTAGCAAAAGAGTGCAGTGTAGTCACTAAGTAATAAAATGTGCAAGTAACAGTGTAAGAGGGTTTGCAAGTATTGCTTGATTACAAAAGTGTGATGCAGTCTGTAATCCAAACAGAAAAATGAAACAAGTCTGAAATAAAGTCTGAAATAAAGATGTCCCACCTGTAATATAATAGTACATAACCTGCAGCAGGCTGAAAAGTACAGCTGCAGAAGCTGAGTAAAACACATGTGTGAAATATATCCCTGTTGAAATACAGAAACATGAAAGAAGTGAGACTGTTGGAAAGGATTGTTATAACTACAGATAAAACATGTCAATAAAGGCTAGAATTAAGTACCATCCTGAATTATAAAAATAAAACAAGTGAGAGAGTGTGAGAAAGAGTTATGAATCCACCAATAAAGTAGTAATAACTCCTGAATAAAGTATACTGCAGTCAGTACAGAATGAAATGAATGTGACAAGCAGAACCAAACAGTAAAATGTCTTGAAAATGTGACCGCAGCTGGAATGTGTATCCCAAAATCTGGATATGTTGCTCTCAGTCTGCAATATGCAGATAGTATGGTTGTCTGAAATACCAAACATCCACAGTTGTCTATAGCTATATAAAGCAAATGTAGCAGGATGATGTAGCTGAACAGAGCCAGATATGAATGTGTATGAATAAAAATGAAAATGTATATTGATGTAGCAGTAACATTCCTATCACCAACTTGAAGTAGTTATCACATAGGAAACCGTAGGCAGAACTGTAGTGTGTATATATCTGCAGCTATTAGAAATGTACAGCATATGTATTAGTATTTGAAGTTGTTAATTAAATTTTCTTCACCCTACCCTATAACCACATATAATCCATTCCACGTGAAATTGGTATGTGCAATCACAATTAACACCCCTGGACATTTGTCCTGTTGGTTCATACATATTTGCATGTACGTTGATGTATCTGCCCTGTTCATACATCCAAACCTGATGGCCTATTGCCATCAATCAACCCTGCATGTTGTTGGACTGTGTATTGCTGTTCAAAATATGCATGTGTTATGCTTGCTGTTCAATGGTTTGAATATCTGGGTGTTTGGTTAATGGGAATACTAATGCATGCTGTTACAACTAATTGTGAATGATATTGTACGTTACTAACCCAAACTGTCATGACATAATGCAAAATATAGGATGACAGGGCAGGCGGGTTCCAGCGGACCCACCTTTCCCTCCTCAGCTGGCGAGTGCACCTGGCAGTAGTGCCCAGGCCGGACCCTCGTCCGGTGGCCCTGTGCCACCTGCAGGTGGAAGCGTTGCAGGGGATGGGGCTCGTCCCCCCTCTGCAAGTGTGGCCAGAGGAGAACAACCACTCACCCTCCGTAGTGTCCGGACTGTGGTGCGTAGGGAGATCTGGGAAGCTGTTCTTGGGCCCCTACGCCAGCTTGAGGCAGAGGTGGCACAACTAATGGGCGTGCCTGCTGCCCGGCCTACACAGCCCCCAGCACAGCCCCATCCTGGGCTGTGAAGGCACAGTGGCAACTGCCCATGGGTGGGGATATCAGTTCCACTGTTGCCATCTGTGGGCTCATGGGCTCTAGATATCCAAACATCCATCCCCGTCAATTGTGTAACCCCCCCACATGTGTCATACACCACCCCTGTATGCGTTGTTTGTCTTGTCTGTTAACCTACCCAACCTACCTCCCCAGCTATACCGACTTCCTGTACCTGACATACCACTCTCACCTGAAAAAAAAAAGGGCACTCTGTACCCACAAAAAAATTACGCCCCATACATAGCTGCCCATTTCACACACATGTCTGCTGGACATGGAAACTGTCAATTACAATTGGCTGTACAACAAGTATTATTGTTGTCCTCACCCCTCCCTCAGGGGTGGAAGGTTTCAAATGTCACACCAAATTACAAACATATGCACAGCTGTTGCTGATGAAGAAATGGGCAGCTATGGGCCTTACCTACATCCCTCCTGCAAAACCCAAGCTTGTTTCCCTACTGTCTTACCCTCTTTGTGACCCCTTTTTCACCACTTTCCTGTTTCCCCATTTTCATTTCTTTCAAAGAAAATAGCGCGGGTGTGCGCAAGAGTAAGCACTTTTAAGCGGTTGTAAGTGGGTGTGCGTGGAGCTGAACGTCAGTGTGCATGCGTGAGCTCCGCGCAAACCAGCGCTAACCCAGTTACAACTGCTTAAAAGTGCCTTAGTCACTCTGAATGACAAGTCTTGTAGTCTGCTCAAAAGCAAAATAAAATCCCACTGTCAGTCCCGAACCCAGGAAACAATAGTTTGCATGACTTACCACTAAGCCATGACTGTTATATAAGAACATTGTGCTACAATAAATATATCATGTAATAGTAGGAATGAATGTAAAGGGAATATAGGATGTGTAGTACACAAAGCATGTCATGTATATTTACTGTCAAATGTAGTGGATTTCTAGAATAGTAGTGTGTGAACAGAAACAGCCATGCTAGTTGGTAGCTAGTAGGTAATAATGTCACTGTAGCACCTTGCAAGCCACACACATACTCACAGCAGGATAATCACTGCCCATACCCCACAACCTCTTACAGGAACATATCTGGACTAAGTAATAAAAAATGTGGAGCAAAGGGCCAAAAACAGGGACACATTCCAAATAATGCTACAACAAACTTAGACAGTTGAGAGAGTAACAGGTTCTGCATTTTGTTGGATGTTTGGAAGGGTATGAAGTTTGAAACTAAAATGTTTGTCACTATAGTCTGACTTGAGCCCACAGTGATTTGCCAGAAAAAGCTGTTTATGAGATATTGACCAACATATGAGTAAAAAATGTGGACAACCTGCAAATATCTGTACACTTGAGAGGTCTGACACTGCCATATTTGAATAGTTAAGAGCTTAGACATAGCAACAGTGACTGAGTTACAGGGATGCCCCACAGACTCCCTGTGAAATGTACAAACAGTAGGCAGAAAGGTGTTACAACACATGCAATGGTAACTATGAAGTACTGAAAGTATGCACCACTTGCATGGCAGAAATAGTGTAGTAATACATATGCTCATGCTATCCCACAGTCACAGCTGCAGAATACCAGACAATTTAATGAGTGTACCCCACTGATATGTACCATTCCATGAGGCAGATAAAAGATGCACCTGAGAGTCTCTGGGGCCTGCTCAGCAGCATACTCAAATACCCTAATAGATGTCAAGGCCCACACCATGGCCAGACCACACTGCATGCAGTAACACCCTAGCAGATATAGCAAGCATTTCAAGGTGTGAATGTACATGGAAATTAGGAAAGCCACAGCAACACACTACAGTCAAGACACCTAGCAGGCATACAAGTAGTGAATGTAAAGGGCAAATATTGAAGCCATAGCAACAAAGTGCAAGAGCCACTGCTATATACCAGTTACACCACATGTCCCACAGGAAAGCACACACCCCCACATTAACAGTAGTAGTAGTCTTAGGGGTCAGTGTACATACACACTTAGTACAGGAAACTGGAGAAATGAATGGAGAAATGTTAACCTACAACACAGCCAGAAATATGAGAGGGATACTAACCTTTACACTCACAGAACAGTGTCCACAGCATACCAGCATGGTCCCTGCCCTTAAACTCTGAAAGGGCTACGCCTATCTCACATACCTTTTTATAGCACTGTCCTGGAATCACAGTGAGAACTGCAATCAGTACACAACTGGCTGCATGCAATTAGCAAATGCTGGCTAACAACTTGTGCAGAGGCCATCACATGGACATATGCAGATACCTACAAAAGCATGCTGTACTCCCAGTCCACACATGCAATACTTTCATTGCACCCTGTGGAGGTAGGGAGAGACAGAGAGACATAGAGAGAGAGAGAGAGAGAGAGAGAGAGAGAGGAAAAAAAAACATACACAAACAAAACCAGTCATCAACAACCACTGGAAAGCTGACAACTGGCAACTGGAGCAGCAGGACACCAAACCAGATGGCAACGCAAGCAGCTGTGACAAACACAGGTAATGTAAAGTAATACTTTAAAAGTCTACATACTGTGAACCCTCCATATGTGTCATTGGTCTGTATCCATATGTATATGAAGATGTGCATAGGGCAGGGGACATACAGCAACTATCAGTGAAGGCTGTACATACATATGTATGTGAGGGCATCTATGTGCACATATCAATGTAGGTTGAATGTAGGTTGTAGTGCAATGTACAAAGTAGGTTTCACAGTTATGTTTGTTTAGCAGTATGTTAGTGTGTGTATACAGTTTTGTAAACAAACATGTTGATTTACCTATCTATCATATGGATACGTATGAATGTCAATATATGTATGTATGTATATATATATATATATATATATATATATATATATATATATATATATAATATGCATATATGTACACATACATACAGAGGGATGTAGGAATACATAGACAGATGTAGATAGAATATGTACAAACATATATATGTAATACACACATACAGATATAGATATATGTAGATACATAACATAGACAGACAGATCTGACTATCTACAGATATGACTGTATATGACGATCTCACACTCCCCCTGTCCCACCCCCTCTGTCACTCTCACCCCCTCTCTGTCACACACCCCCCCTCTCCATATCTATAGCAATATATGTACATCGATATATATATATATGTGTATATGTATACAGACATATATATATATAGACATATATATATATATATATATATATATATATATATATATATACATTTATATATATATATATATATATATATAGAGAGAGAGAGAGATGTATATATATTCTTTGTGAGGCACATGTGTACAGATGTATTGCAACAGGTGCCTGGTGACAAAGGCATGGAGTGAACACCAGTGTCAAAACTGGAGTACCATACCCCATTTCAAATCACCTACACCAGTAACCACCAGATATGTGATTGGCTGCCCACCACTGCATGTGTCAGGGGTGAACAAGGTCATAAATGTGTACAATAGCCCCCCCAATGATATTCACAGTGGCACACTATTCCTGGAATACCTGCACATGGTATGTGTCAGCTGACATGGTGTGTCAGCTATGGACATGTAGGTCAGTATACCCCTCCACACCACACAATGGCTGCCACGGTATGTACCTCACATGACAGCTACAGATATGGAGAAGGACACAGTGACATGTACAACACTGTGACAATGCACTCAAACACATTACCAATGCACAGTGACTGACAACACCACAGAGTACACACATACTACCCACATAGAGGTTACCACTCCTGGATTAACATACTTAAGTCACACCCATGACAGAAGTCCAACAACCATAGTAATACCTCACACCATCCACAACCTATATGACTGCTGTGTGTCGTCCGTGACATGGCAGTAGAGAGCACATGGTGGAGGTACAGGTTCCTACCCACAGATAAGACATACCCTGCAATAAACCACACAGCATTAAGAAGCAAGACTCCCCATGAGTACATGTCACACATACCCCTGCTGAATGTTAGTCAGATAGGTAATATGCCATATGAGTCACCCTGTGTAACTGTTTGACAGGAGCAGGTACCATCACATCACATGTGTCACAATGGTCAGGGTAGCAGAACAGTATGCTGCTGTAGTCCCAGGGGCAATAGCATATTGTATTGTATTGTATTGTAATGTATTGTATTGTGTTGTATTGTACTGGTATGTAGAGGTAGCTCCTTCGTGGAGTGGAACCACTGCTGCTGTACGCCAGTGTACAGGTACATATCCTGTAGTCAGGCTAGTGTTACATAGCATTTCTATATGTGTGTTTAGCTCCTCTTGGAGTTCATGTAGCATGCAACCGGGAATACCATCAGGTCCCATTCATGTTGTGTTTTCTGCTTTTCTGAGGGCGGCTCTCACCTGGACATCTGTGATGACAGGGAGCTTACAGTCAGCTGGGATAAGTATGTCTTAGTTTGGGGGAGAGGGAGGGGGGAAACTTGCACTGAACCTGTCTGCCACAATGTTGCCAATATCTGTGGGTTCAGTGAATTATTTGTTGTTGTGTACTAACTATGAGCATATTGGAGGGTTTCTGACCAGGTTGCTAACATAACTGAAGAAGGCCTTGTGGTTATCTGTAGTGTCCCCATTGATTTCCCTCTCAAAGTTGCCCATGGATGTTTGTATGAGAGAAAATATCTCCTTACTAGTGCTGATCAGACATGCCTTCCCTTTATGGAATTATGCTCTGTCTTGCAGTAGCTGCCATCTTTTGTTATACAATCTGTCTATGGCTGGGGTCCACCAGACAGGATGCTTTCCCTTTGTGGAGAGTGTCTTGGTCTTATATGGGATTGCATGATCCGTGCATTCTTGGAGATGTCCGTAGAAATCATTTGTGAAGGGGTCAACATTGTGGGTTGTGTCTTCCACTGGCCCAGTGGGCTTAAAGGATACCATGTCAGTGTTATGAAGTGTAAAGTTTGCATTTGAAATGTTATTCACTGTAGTCGATTGTGCTGGTGGTGGAGGTGGGATATGTATATCCAGGGCAATTAGTTTGTGGTCAGCTCACAGTAGTTGATGATGTACACCATACAGTACCTCGATACAAACCCCCAGAGTGAGGAGGTGCTTTGGATCTGAATCAGTGTTCTGACTGCTGGGGTTTGGTAGTATGTCATATGGAGTGTGCCAGGTACTGTTGCACAGTTGTTGGCTGAGCACTGATACCTGGCCATTTACATGTGTATCCACCAATAGACAGACAGATGCTATATATGTGAGATATGTTGTATCATAACAGTCGAGTAGCATGTGTAGTATGTGTGCCAAATTCTGCTGACATATTTTGCTGATATCATGTTATTTCTTTTTTCAGGACCATGGCTCACCAGCGCAATCCAGCGTACTCTGCAGCTGAGGATGAGGAAATACACCAGAGCCTGGTGTGGGATTATGCAATACTCTTTTCCCGCACCAGCCAGAATCAGCAGGAGAGGGCTGCACTGTGGCAAGACCTGGTCCGTCGGGTAAATGACATAGGCACGCATAATAGGACATATGAGCAGGTGCGACATCACTGCAGTGATTTAATCAGAAATATCCGTCAGCGTGCGTCAGATATCCACAGGCAACAGGTTGCCACAGGTGGTGGGGTGGCTTCACATCCCCCACTCACCAGACTGGAGGGACTACTCATAAGTGTTGTGGCTCCAGCCCACCAACAACAACAACAGCAGCAGACCTGCATTATGATGGAGGCTGGAGCCACACAGCAGCAAGACTACGAGCGTGCAGGTAATATGCCATATGTATAGTTGACTGTTGTGTACACTGGTAGTTAATGCATGTGTGAGGTGTGTCTTTGGTTTGTAGCTGTCATCATAGTATTTAATGTGAAAGTGTGATATTCTCAATATCAGCAGCTGACCTGTGAAAGGCGACTGTTGTACTACTGACCTGTATCATACTCAGTAACAATGGCACAGTTGTGCCCACTGACATTAATTTCCTCACTTCTGCAGGTCCCTCTGGTGTAACAGCAATGCAGCCTATCCATGCTGGTGAGTGTGTATTAACAATACCTTTAATAGTCTTGATAGTAATAGTAATATTAGGCTCATTGAGTAGTGCTCTGTGTATGCATGCAGGTGTGCCTGTGTCTGTGTGTTGATATCTCGCATACTGAGTAGTGTGCAAGTGTGCAACTGTGTGCAAGTGTGCAACTGTGTGCAAGTGTGTGCACGTGTGTGCAAGTGTGCAACTGTGTGCATGTGTGCAACTGTGTGCATGTGTGCATGTGTGCAACTGTGTGCAACTGTGTGCATGTGTGCATGTGTGCATGTGTGCACCTTTGCATGTGTGCACATGTGCACGTGTGCATGTGTGCATGTGTGCATGTGTGCATGTGTGCACATGTGCATGTGTGCACCTGTTTCCCTCCCACATGTTCTGGTGCTGCTCTGGTGTCATGCAGCAGGGAACCTGAATCAGGTGCCACGGGTACTGATAATGATGACATCTGTGTAATGGCACAGGAAGGTATGCCAGGGTCTGTCATTGGTCAGCCAATTGACAGTACACAGCTGTCAACCCCATCAATGTGCACAGTCATCCTGCCAATACACCCTTTTTCACCAATGTCCCTAGGTGATGGACAGGATGCAGTGGGCATTGACCAGGGTAATGTGGTATCTGTGGCACATGCTTCCCCACACAGCAGCCATGGGCATGGCCCTGAGATGGTACCACACAGACAGATGTCCAGGGGTTCTCGTACTGCCCCTGCCAGACGTGCCCACAGAGGTCATACAACCTCAGCTATGTTTCGGGCTGTCATGCAGGCACAGTCACGTATGGAACGGTACACCAGACAGGGTCTGAGGGAGCTGACAGCATGTCGCACAGCCATGACTGACAGTATGCATGACATTGCGGCTGCCATCCGTAATTTCAACGATGTCATAGACAGATGTTGTGGGGACATATTAGATCGGTTCCACAACTACATGTTCATGAGCCAGGGCAATGGTGGACGGTTGAGACGTTGATGTGGGCGTATGCCAGCAACAGCAGCAGCTGCCAGTCGTTGCGGACGACAACAGGGCAGTGGCCGCCCCCATAGTGCCAGCAGCAGCCCCAGCAATGCTGGGTCTGTGCTGTCATCAGACCGCCCCAGGAGACCATGTGCACGTGGCTCTGGACAGGCCCGACAGGGATCTGTGTCCAGTCAATGAACACCTGCTTCTGATGACAGTACCCAGTCTGGATTGGTACCAAATATGGCCCGTAGCACCCCTGCAAGGCACAGGTACCATGTCCGTGGCCAGAGACACTGATCTGTATGACCTGGCAGGTACAGTCTGTGGCTGTCCACAAACACCAGTATATGGCAGCCATGAGGTGGAACTGTGTGCATCCATACACACATGCAAATTGACAACACCTAGGGCTACCACATACACGCACACACTGCATCAACATTGCCCCACCTTGTACTGCTGTCCCTCACCAACACACATACACATACATGTTAATTGGTGGAATCAGTGGCAGACTCAGGCATACCAAGTTCACACTCTGTGCATATGATGAAACTGTGCCACCTCCTGCAATCTGTAACATCAGTGCAGGTACAGGTTAACATGTTGCTGATGCACAGGGTGACTACATAGACGTGTAGTAATAGTATCATGTTGTTAACAGTACTGTGTGCTGATATAATTGTGGGTATATACCAGCATGCCTGATGCAGTAAGGGTATGATTGTCTTGTACTGTTGTCTACACCCATGGTAAGTACCATAGTGTATCATCTGCACATGTTGGCATACTGGTGGTAAGGATGTCAACAGAAGGCTACATACATAGGTAGCACAGGGGATAAGGTAATGAAAGTATTGATACGCAATGATGAACATGTAAACTGCAAGTGGCATGTTGCCCACACTGGACTCTGCAATACGGATGTTTGAGGATGTTGATATGTGTGCAGTACTACACGACTGGTACAGGACACACAGGAGCACCCTAGCACTGCAAGCTCACATCTCACACCATGCTAGATAACCCCAACACACAAAACTAACTTTCACAGGAGGGAGAGTCCCCATAAATGTCAGCGATACTGTGGTGGCAGGACAGGTAGCATACATCCTACTAAGTATGGAACCACTGAGTGAAGGCTCAGTGTCTGTTATTTGGCATGTGTATTACTGCAGGTATGAGCACCTGGGTTTCCATCCGGTTATTGTACATCCTGACGGTACATGGTCTGTACACTTGTGTGTGCTGAGACTGGACCCTGGCCATCTGACCTGTGTATTTCCATGTACATGTGTATACTGCCTGCATATTTGCACTATGACCTACTGGAAGTGGTACAGCTTGTTTGTTGTACAATGGACTACATGCAGCCCTGCTTACTGTAGGTTTGTTTGCATGCATGTTTGCTTGCAGTTACCCTGGAACACTGATCCCACCTGCAATGCAGATTTACAGAGCTTCTGTGGACTCCTAGTGACATCTGCATAGCTTACTATATGTATGTCCATGTCTCACTTGACAGAACGTCACTGTTTGTCCTGTTCGCATGTACGTTGCCTGTGACACATTGCATATGACTTTCCTGGCATTTGACCACGTGTGCAGTCATATATGCCAGTGCTAACTAATCACAGGCACTACACCCTCACATACTCACCTTCTGTACCTTGTTTCCCATTGGCCCTATGTTCTGTTAATCACCATGACAATCACAATACTATGGTAGCATGTGCAAAGGTCACTTGTCAGTCACCTCTATGGTACAGTTGTGGAATATGTGAGTCATTTGGCAATGTCACAGCTGCCACATGTACACAGTCAACCCTCTCCTCTACACATGGACGTACAACACATGTATGAGATGCAACCACATAGCCAAATTGGGGACTAAGCACTCTGAACCCAGTACTGGCATAACCTGTCAGGTGGCATGAAATACTACAGTGACTACAATACCAGTCTGATGTAGACCTACACTGACAGCAATCCAAACACATGAACACACTGGGGCATTCGTGGAGCCTCAGAATAGCATCCTGCCTGAGCTGCACACTCCTCTGCAGCTGGCACACAGGCATACGTTAAGCCAGAACACAGCATGTGCAACACATAGCACACAAATCCTGTGTGCCAAACAGTCACAGCCTGTACAGCTAGACAACACACCTGCTACAGTTGTGTTAGGTACCTTAATTGTCCCGTACAGTGAGGTCCCGCTCACCAGGCTGGACAAGGTGAAGGTCACAGTGATATGCCCGTGGGGCACTATGGTCCACCACATAACACAAGCATACAGGTCAGTCAGAGGCATGGACACATATGACTCAGTCATTGTCCATGCCACTATGGCTGACCTGTGATGTACCTCCCTGGACTACATGATAGGAACATAGAAGGGCTCTCTGAGCATGTGGCACAGGCTGGTATGACCCTGACCTTGGTTGGCATCATACCCTCACCAAGAATACTGAAGTATTACTGAATGCTGATGAATTACTGTAGCTACAACACCCTAGCTGAAAGGTTCCTAGCATGTAGTCACTGCATTGCTATGGAACAACTTGTTACCACTCCCACAACAGGTGAAAACATGCAGCACCTGTTCATCAACAACATGTAGACTATATGCCCCAGACCAGATGTGTATCCCTCGCTGCTAGGATGATACCATATACAACTCACTCTGTATATACACATACCACATGCAGCACCCGCACAGAAGACCACAGTCATAATGTTATCCAGTGCAAATACCATGTATTCACATGTGGCAGGCATCAGACATGGGAACTATTGAAGGTCACAGGTACATATGTGTATTTGGCACACACATACATCATCTGTGTCCATTGCCATTACTGGTTTAATCGATGTCATGCATTATTGTAAACAACAACCCACACACATGGGCATTCTGTGTGACAAAAACACACGTGGCATGTGTGGAATTCAAAGTCATAACTAACTGTGCTATGACAGTAGTGAGAGATGCAGTAGCAGAGCATGCTATTTGCATTACTGGGAGATTTGCCCTCTTCTGCTGTACTTGTAGGGTGCTGACATCATCTCTGTGTAGAGATTGGAATATGCAGCAGCTGGTGTGTTGTACTGGTTGCCAAAAGGGTCAGTTCTCTCACACATGTAATTGCACACACCCTGTCATGCATTATTGTAAACAACAACCCACACACATGGGCATTCTGTGTGACAAAAACACACGTGGCATGTGTGGAATTCAAAGTCATAACTAACTGTGCTATGACAGTAGAGAGAGGCAGTGCGTGCTATTTGCATTACTGGGAGATTTGCCCTCTTCTGCTGTACTTGTAGGGTGCTGACATCATCTCTGTGTAGAGATTGGAATATGCAGCAGCTGGTGTGTTGTACTGGTTGCCAAAAGGGTCAGTTCTCTCACACATGTAATTGCACACACCCTACTTCCACCCCCCCCCCACACACACACACACACACACACACACTTGCAGGATTCAAACCCCTACCTAATTATGTTATGATACTCTAGATGGATGCATTAGTAGAGTGCGCTATTTTCATTAATGGGAGGTTTACCTTCTCCTGCTGTACTTATAGGGTGCTGACATCATCAGTGTTTAGAAAGAGGAATGTGCATCCTGTAGTGTGTTCTCCTAGTTGCCAAAATGGACATTTTTCTCACACAGAATTGCACACACACACTAACCCCCCCTTACCCAAACACACACACTTGCTATTTGTAGGATTCAAACCCCTACCTAACTGTATTACGACACTTGAGATGGACACATTAGCAAAGTGCTCTATTTGCATTACTGGGAGGTTTCTCTTCTCCTGCTATACTTATAGGGTGCTGACATCATCAGTGTTTAGAAAGAGGAATGTGCATCCTGTAGTGTGTTCTTCTAGTTGCCAAAAGGGACATTTTTCTCACACTAACCCCTCTCACCCAAACTTGCCATTTGGAGGATTCAAACCCCTACTTAATTATGTTATGACACGCAAGACAGACACATTAGCGGAGCACGCTATTCACATTACTGGGAGGTTTCCCTTCTCCTGCTGTACTTATAGAGTGCTGACATCATCAGTGTTTAGAAAGGGGAATGTGCATCCTGTAGTGTGTTCTCCTAGTTGCCAAAAGGGACATTTCCCTCACACAGAATTGCACACACACTAACCCCCCCTCACCAAAACACACACACTTGCCAGATACAAACCTCTACCTAACTATGTTATGATACTCGAGACGGACACATTAGCAGAACATGCTATTTGCATTACTGGGAGGTTTCCCTTCTCCTGCTATACTTATAGGGTGCTGACATCATCAGTGTTTAGAAAGGGGAATGTGCATCTTGTAGTGTGTTCTCCTAGTTGCCAAAAGGGACATTTCCTTCACACAGAATTGCAGACACATTAACCACCCTCACTTGCCATTGACAGGATTCAAACCCCTACCTAACTATATTATGACACTTGAGGGAGATGCATTAGCAGAGTGCACTATCCGAATTACTGGACAGCTATTTTGCACCTGCAGTATTTATAGGGTGCTGACATCATTATTTATACAGAGGTATGTACATCTATTACTACCTGTCAGGTGGGGGATAGCATATATATGCATTTGCAGCCACCTACTTCAGGGTCAGATATGCACATCAGCACTGGCAGGTTATGTTTTATACCATGCTTCGTGACCACAGGACCTCTAACACACAACACAACCAGTTCAGACCACCCCTCCCACATCTGGGACACACACTTTGCTTCCCTGGGAACAGTGCCAAGATATGAAGGTGTTCACATACACCATTCCAGTAGTTAACGTCAGGTACAGGTATATTGTGTGTGGGAACTAATCAGGCCTCTACAACATTACCCTACAGCCACTACAATTTGTGAGTCCATGTGCTATGGCAGGACCACTCACCACAGCCACAAGGGGGAATACATATTGCACCTGACCATCTGCAACATGGGTACTCACTGTTCCACACCAGAGGTAGACCACCATTGTTGATATCTGACCATACCCACCTTTCCCTGGACATCCATATCCCATCCCCACCCCCAGGCAAGGTTGTCACTGCAAACAAAGTGTATTTATCAAAAGCAGACTTTGCACTTGTGAAGACTGGGGTGGAAGACTTCAAAGGACCCATGCTGGGGGAGTATACAGGCCATTCTGCATAATCCTTGACAATTGCATTCTATGAGCATGTGGAAGGTTTGCATTGATCATGCTATCCCAAATATACCCATGACTCCTCCACAACAGGACACCCTGTCAGGTGTACACCAGCCATATATGAGCTGTCCAACAGATGGAGTGAGCTAATACATTGCAGAGCAGTAGCCCACAGAGGAAGGACATCTCTGAACAGTACTGACATGACACTTCAATCCCTCTTAATCATCATGACAACGTGTTGACAGTGAAATTGTCCAGACACTGCAGATAAGGCTCCCCTCAGTCTGTTATTGATGCCCACTTACTGACAGAGGTACTCACCAACCCTCTTCCAGCACACACCAACAACATATATGTGGCATAGCAAATTCAACCCCTGGGATCTCCACTGTGTCCCTGCTTGATGGAGGCACAGCACAGTAGCCTCAAACGGTGCCTTATGTGACCTACTTTACAGTGGCACAGTAGCCTAATGTACTGGGGATGCAGACGCCAAGCACACTCTGGCTAAGCTTTCATTCCCTAGGGCAAACAGCCTAGTATTGCCCTCTACACCCATATGTTTAATTGTCAGATGCACAATATTTGTTGCTGATAGGCTGTTTGCAGGTCTTTATTGCCATAGCATTCCCTGTTTCTATGAACAAATTGTGTATCTGTGGAAGATGTTTGAATATGAGGGGGATCCACTATATCACTTATGTCTCTGTAGTCATTTAACTGTGTGCACTGGGCAGATTGCTGTAACATGGTTGGTTCCTGGAATGACACGTACAAATACCAGATATGTGTGGCCAACTGCTAAACTGAGATATGGCCTAAGTGTGTGAGCATGCCCAGTTCAGCCTTTCCATGGCATGTTGTCCGACATATGTCTCATTTATCAAAGTGTGCGAGCATGCCCAGTGTGAGCTTTCCATATGTTGAACTCTGCAGTCCACCACATATGTGGATGAGTGTGAACTTCAACAATATCTCACGTTTATGGTTGTGTGTTGGGTGTCATGTTGTGTACTTACTGGCCAACTGCTTCGTGTCTGAACACAACAGGGATTATACTGTGCCTGCAGGGTTTGCATGGGATACTTTGCATACAGTTGTCAACATCCTTTCATACTGACCTAACACTGTAGTACCATATAGTGTACTGGTTCAGTACTTTCACTGTGGTGGACAGTATCCTGGGCTTTAGTCCTATCACTGCTTTAAATTTTCATAGTGAGCACAACAGACTGTTTAGGGGCCAGTTGTGCACATATGACCATGTTGCATTATGTTCAGATATGGACTACTTAAACCAGGCTTGTCCAACATTGGTAGTGTATTCCACAACATAGGTGGACATTGGCAAACACTAGCGATGTGCCCTAGGCCATTTCTAATGCTAGTCAGAGAGTGTGTTTGTCCTTAGACACACATTGTAACTGGAGTTTGCCATGACATATGTCATGGTTAGTATACTGTGCCTCCGTCTACCTGTGACATAACAGTGATACCCAGGGTAAACCTACCATCTCCCATCCACTCATCAAGATTCCTCTTGAGGAGAGTCAATGGGTGACTCTCTGGCTAACCTGTACTGGGAGTTTACTCAAGAGTGGGGGTGGCTTCTGTGTTATGGATCATTCAGTACAGCTTGTCCTATGTATGTCAGTGCTGGGGTTCAGGTCTCTCATGTGCATAGCTCACTGCCATTCAGATTGTACAAGGTGCAGCATGTTCATTGATTCCAGCTTGGACATGGCTTTATACATCAGGCACAGCTTGCCTCTGGGCGGGCAGTATGGCAGTGTGTGGAGCTGCAGTTTGTTTAATCAGGCAACACATGGCATCTGTTCCAGCTCTTTGATACTCCTGGTGAGGTACTTTTGGGGTCTTTCCAGTTGATGGAGGTGTCTGCTGAGGTACATCCCACAGGGGCCATTGTAGTCAATGGTGACGCTGATGAAGGATGACTGCAGAGCCACAATGACCTCCCCTGATCTAGATCTCACTACCTTCATGATTAGGTGGATATATGGTATGTTTCTGTAACCACTACAGCCACATGCTTGTCCAATGCAAGATATCTATCAACTTGTGTCCCCAGGTCTCTTATTACATCTTAAGTACTTAATGGGTTAACACCTATGTGGTAATTGGTGGGCACTTACTGTATATCCACAGGGGTTGACTATACACTTTTCTGCAATTAGCTTGCTGACATGGCTATGGCACCAGTTGTCTGTTTCTATGTGGCCCTTTTGTGGGATGCTTGTGTCAGCTGGAGGGTCAGATATGGTGGCCAGTTTGTAGTCCTCTGCAAACTTGTTCAGACACAGTCCTTCCATGTTGGCCTGTACCTATGGGACATATATACCAAACAAGGGAGGTCCCAGGACCGAGCCTTGTGGGATGCCAGTTGTATCTGGCTTGTAGTCTGACATGGCTGCAGCATTTCTGACCATGTCAGTTCTGTCCTTGGTCTGGTTTGCAACCCGTCTACTGACATAGGGGTTTATATTTAAGCTGGTGAGCTTATCTATAATGAACACATGGGGTATTGTATGGAAGCCTTTTGCAAGGTCCAGCTAGGCTGTGTGGACCACATTCCCCTCATCAATGACCTTAATGACTGTTTCAAATGAGTCAAACATGTTTAAGTGACAGGATCTGCACTTATGAAAGCCACACTGGGTAGGGTCCAGTGTCAGTAGGTCCCCAATATCTTTATGTCCGAGGTACATGCTGATCCTTTCCATAGCTTTGCAGACCAAGCTTGTCAGCATTCTGGGGTGGTAGTTTGCAGTATCCATTCAGGCAACACCTTTGTGGAGAAGGACCACTGTTGTTGTACACTGCTCATTGTGTACATATCCTGTGGTAAGGCTGACATTGAGCAGTAGTGTTATTTGGCATTCCATTCTTCTTGGAGTCCATGTTGGACTCAGCCCAGGACACCATCTCATACCATTGATGCTGTGTGTTTTGCTTTGTAGATGCTGGCTGTTACCTCAGCATCTGCAATGTCAGGGGGCCAGCACTCTGCTGGGATAGATATTTTGCATTTTGGGGTTGCACTGCACCTGTCAGGTTGGATGTTGGCAATATGTGTGTGTGTTTGGTATGTTGTTTGTAATATTTGAGTGATTCAGAGCATATCTGTGAATTCCCAACAAGGTTCCTGCCATCAGTTAAGTAAGCCTTGTGATTATCCTTAGTGTCCTGTACAATTTGTATCTTCATAGGTTCATAGGTTCATACTAGGCTATCCGCCCTAGGGCATTTCTAAGCCTAGCCAGAGTATGTGTGGCTTTCGCCACCCCTTGCTATGTGAATATTATGGCCATTTATGATTTACATTACTGTGCCTCTGTCTGGATGTGACGCAGTGAAGACCCCCAGTGTACATCTACGATCATCCATCCACTTGGCAAGATTCCTGTTGAAGAGAGTCAGTGAGGGGCTCTGCCTAACATGGAGTGGGATTCCGTTCCAGGGTGTAGGGAGCCTCTATTTCATTATGTGTTGAGGTTGACATCTCTCACTCTCACAGCTCCGATGGAATTGGGTTTTCTGGGATGGAGCATGTCCATTACTCCTGTGTTGGACATGGCCTTGTACAACAGGCATGCAACGCCTCTGCATAGGCAGTATGTGACTGCATACAGCTGGGGTGTCTACAGCCAGGCAGCATATGACAAATATTTGAGACCCTTTATCCTCTTGGTGAAGTACCTTTGAGGTCTTTCTAACTGCTGCAGGTGTCGGGTAAGGTACATCCCAAATGAGGCATTGTACTAGATTATGGGTCTGATAAGAGAACAGTATAGGGGCACAATGACCTCTGTTGACGTAGATGTGAATCCTTTCATGATACGGTGTCCAATATAGACAGTCTTCCTAGCCACGTTGGCAATGTGAGTGTCACATGACAGGTTACTGTCCACTTGTGTCCCTAGGTCCCTGATTACTCCTTCCATACATAATGGATTACCACCTATGTGGTAATTTGTGAGTACCTTGTTTGGTATTTGGTGAGACATTCATACTGTCCAGTGTCTTCAGGATGGCTGAGTGGGGTTCCTGTGTGTGAGAGTGTGGTCTGTAGCATGCTACAGACTGTACAGCAGTTTTGCCTACGGTTAGTTGCACATGGGTGGTCTCCAATGCTTCGTGCAATGTCAGTTACCTGGACGTGTGGGTGTCTGTGCTGAATATGGATACTCCCCCTGCTTTTATGTTTTGGTCCAGGTTTTGGGGCCATAATGCATGATATGAGGTATAACCTGGTAGTGCTGGTGTGCTGTCAGGAGCCTTGCTGCAGGTTTCTGTCACTGCACGGACATTGATGTTCTCCATAATGGGGAGGGCCTCGGGAGCATGCATGTTGAGGTTTGCACGTCTGGCATTGGGCAGCATTACCCTTACGTTTCTTTCCACTTATGTTTTCTAGGGATGTGGGTTAGTCTTTTCAGCCTTGCCTATGAAAGGCTCTATGGAGGTGGCAAGAGCCTTATCCAATATCCAGACGCCCAGGGGTAACAGGTGCAAGCCATCCCTGGCACAGCAGTGTGGCTTGTCAAACATGACATCCCAAGCAGACAGACATTGGATCCCCTTGGAATGACACCAGTAATTGTGCCACTTGTTAAAGCTGATAATTCTGTGTTTGTACTGTGGCATCATTCTTGGTGAGGGTAGGATGCTGCACACCGTCAGTGTCATACCGGCCTGGACTACATAATTGGAGAGCTCATCTATGTCTCTTTTCATGTAGTCTGGGGAGGTACATCTCAGGTCATTCACACCAGCATGGACAATGACTGCATCATATTTCTACTTGCTTTGGGGTGACCTGCGTACTTGTGTTATGTGGTGTATTGTAGCAGCCTACAGGCAGCTTACTGTACCCTTTCCCTTGCTCAGTCTGGTGAGCAGGACAGCAGTGTGTCTGACTATGGAGTCATCTAGTACAACTGTATCAGACATGTTGTTTCTCCTTCTGGCCTGTGACTGTTTGGCACACCAGCTTTGTGTACTATGTGTTGCATGTGCTATGTTTGGAGGTAGTGGTTGCTTGGGTGTCTGCTTTGGAGGCCTCTGTTGATGTGGTGTCTTTGTAATTAGGGCCTCCAGGAATGTTTTTCTGTGTTTATGTCTTTGGTTTGCAGTTGTGATAGGTCTATGTGAGACTGGGTTTGTGGTGTGTGTGGTTACCTTCTCCTCCTGTCTAATTTTGACAGTACTGAGATGAGAGAGCTCAGCCTCCGGTTTGGATAAATGGTTACATCTCTCACATATATTTGTATTTCTTGGGGGGAGGTGAGGGTTGTCTGTGTACATGGGGCAGGTGTAACATTGCCTCAAGATTCACAGATTCAACTTGTTGTAGCTGGCCTTAGTGGATTGTATGAGTGGACATATTTTATTGCCATACTACTGATCAGTGATTACTTCCCTTTTTATGTTTGCTCTATCATGTAGTAGCTTCCTCATTCTCTTGCATGGTTTGGTAATGGCTGGAGTCCACCATGCCAGATGCCTGCGTGTAAGGCATTGTGTCTTGGTTTTATTTGGGATTGCATAATCCATGCATTCCTGGCAGTGTTCATGGAATGCCTGTATAACAGGTTCTGAGGTGTGGCCCATATTTTGCACCTGCACAGGGCCTTTAATGGATTCCACATCAGTTTGGAGGAGTGCAACTTTTGCTTTACACATATTATTCACTGTGGTTTTCTGGCCAGGGACTGTGGTCAGGATGTGTACATCCGGTGTGATTACTCTATGGTCTGGTCTTACCAGTGAGGGATACACTTCTCATCTTGCCATCCAGTAACCATGTTGCTGATTATCATATCCAGAATGCTTACCCCTCTTGTGGGAGTGGTACGTTGTTCCTGGGCATTTTGGTTTATGGATTCTAGGCACTTTTGTCCTACAGTGTTGGAGCTAGAATAATGCTCCCAATCTATGTTTGGGTATTTTCAGTCACCCAATATAATGTGGTTTGGAGGGCTTGATATATTCATGTATTCCAACATAGGCCAAGTGCAGTTCCTGGTGTTAGGATGGTAGTCTGTAGCAGGCTATAAACTGGGAGGCAGTTTTAGCCACTGTTACTTGACCATGGCTAGTCCATGCTGCTTCTTGTTGTGGTACCAACATGGGGGTGTGGTTATCCTTGACAATTATTGCTAGTCACCCTCCTTTTGTAGCTTGTTCCATGTTTTGAGGCTGTACAGCACAGTATGAGGTGTAACCTGGTAGTGTTAGGGAGCTGTTGTGAGCCTTGACCCAGTTTTCTGTTACAGGACAGATATCAACATTCTCCATACTGGGGGAGTTTAGACTGCATGCATCTTGCTGTTTAGACTTCTGGAATTGGGTAGCATTACATCTAGGTTCTTATCCCTTGTGATACCTATGGAGGTGGGTTTGTGTTTTGAGCCTTACCTATTCAAGGCACGCTGTGGGTAACAACAGCCTTTGCCAGTATCCATAAGGCCTGGACTGATAGGTGCAAGCCACCCCTAGCAGGTGGAGCATCATGTCATGCTCAGCATTTCATCCCAGGCTGGCACACATTGGATCCCCTTTGACTAACTGCAATACTTCAGCCAATTATTGCAATTGATCATCTCATCGTCATATTGTGGCATCATGCTTGGTGAGGGTAGGATGTTAGTCAGGGTCATCAAGTTTGCATATACTACATGGTGTTACATTGCTTAACACATGGTATTTATGCCTCAGGTGGTGCTGCAGGGCTGCCTCTGTTGGATGCACATACTACACTCCCTGTACATGTTTGAGAGCAGGTTATGTCATTTTAGGCATCCCTGTTATTATATGAGTGAGTCAGAGAGGGGTATTATTCCCAGGGTTCCTACTGAGCCAGTGTATGTGCTATGCATTGCCTCTTTGCCAAGGCCAGGGCATACTGGGCACGCCTCCTTCTGCCTACTGGGGCAGGCTGAGGTTGTTCCTCCTCCGAGTCACGCTCTGCCTGTGATGGCCTTGGCAATGGTGGGGGGCTGTTTGGCCCGGCCCTATGCTGGTCCTGCTGCAGCTGTTTTCACAAGATCATATTATGTAGCATAGCACATACCATGACAATTGGTTACATGTAGTTGGTGAGTACTGCAAGGCTCCACCAGATGTGTCCAGACACCGGAACCGTGACTTGAGCAGCCCAAACACACGCTCTATTACATTACGTGTTTGTGTGTGTGCCTCATTGGCATTCCTGTTCAGGTGTGTGTGCGTTTCTGATGGGTGTCATCAGCCACGGCTCCAGTGCATAACCTGCATCCCCCACTAGGTGTCCATGTGGGATGTCCCCATTGGCAAATGTCTGGTACAGCTGTGTCAAATGCCAGATGTGGGAATCATGGTAGCTCCCAGGGCAGCCAGCACACACATTCATTATTATGCCCTGGGCATCACACACGACCTGGCAGTTGATGGAGGGGAAGCCCTTGCGGTTAATGTAGGCCCTACCCCGCTCACCAGCTGGTGCTTTGATGCATATGTGTGTGCAGTCTATTGCACCCACTACCTCAGGGTATTCCACTATTTGCTGGAAGAGACGCATATTGCTGGCCAATACCTCACGGGCATTGGGGAAATATACATGATCACCGACATGTACTGACATGGCATCCAGGAACTGGTGCAGTACCCTGGAGGCTGATGCCTGTGATATCCCCATCATATCACCAGTTGGTCTCTGGAAGGTACCTGTTGCTAGTATTCTTAGGCCAACACATACCTTGGTTTCCACTGGGATGGGTTCCCCTCTGTTGGTTCTGTGTGTGAGGCGTGGCCTGCACAGCTTGACAATTTGCTGCAGGAGGTCTCTGTCCACTCTATAGCGCTCCACTATCTCCAGCTCATGTAACCCGTGGTAGGTGACCCTGGGCCTGTACACTCTTCTCCGTCTCCTCACTGTGGGTTGTCTGGCACCATTTGCATTATCACCACCCTCAGCAAGTAGCCTATGTCTCCTTATGACAGCTATGGCAGCCCCTAGCATTTCTGCTCTGAGTTCAGCTTTTTCAGTTTTCACTTCTAATAGCTTACTCCTGTCTTGCAGTGTCTCTTGAGAGAAACATCCTGCACTGCTGTTTGCAGAGTTTTAAGTGCTTGGCTGGGCTACTATTCTGCCTGTGTAATTGCCTGCTTCTAATTGTTTTCACCTGCTAGCTCCAGCAGTATTCCCTGCTAGCTTCCTACTAATTCTGTTGCTTCCTGTTTCCTTTCTGTTTCCTCAGGGGGGAGCAACATGCATACCAGCAGAAACATGCTCACAGTGGCTTACACATGCGCACACATGCTTACACGGTTTAGAATCGTCTTATTCAGGTTAAAACGTGCGCACACTAGCGCAAACAGTCTTACAAGTCTGCCAACAGGCTCCCACATGCTCAGTCTGCCTTACACGCGTGCACACTGCCCTACTCGCGCCTCATGGTGCACACACATGCGCATGCACACCCAGCAAGAAACTTTGGTGTAAGCAACAGTGTACACCTTCCATTTCTTGACTTTCCCATGCTTATTTTGTGGCACTCCTCTTTCCATGATATGTGCCTGACATCTGTCATGTAACACTGACCTCCAATGAACTGCATTTCTTTCTGCCATTCCCCCCTGTGATGTCACCTATCTCCTACTCTGTTCTTCCCCGTTATGTAACTCCTACACTACTCAGAATGTGCTCATTTGCTACATGACAGTGGAATTCAGTATCCTAACACTCATTTACATCAGATTGCCTACTAATGCTTAGTTACATGTCTTAGACTCAGCTTCCCCCCTTAGCAACCACTAAACGGTGGCCATGTTGTTTTTGGTCTGCTGGTCCCTGCATTGTAAATCCATGTATTGCATAAAACCCACATTTGTGGGTTTATAACCTTCATTTTTATGTTTTATATAGCGCAGCCCGTTTGCGCGGGGCTGCGCTGCGTTATTTATTTCTCATATTTGCATCAGGGTACCTTGCCAATGGCCACATATTTGGCCATTGGCATGCTGCCTGATACATATGCACCCTTTATTTGGAGCTGACATGGCTCCATTGTGTTTTTTGAAGAAACATACTCAGTTGTCAACTGAGTACATTTCTGCAGCTAAAACGGCTCTAACACGGGCTGCTTTGGGCTTCCTGGATCACTAATCTACCTCATTTGCATGCCTTTTGGCTGCAAGTGAGGTGATTAGCATATCCACGCCCACTCCGTGTAAGAGACATTTTAGCTGGTCTCTTACACGGAATTTCGGGCTGTTCCTGGATCGCGAGGGCTGCATGGAGTCTTACACTATTCTTAGACTCCGTGCAAGCCTTCGTGAATCCTGCCCATGATTTCAGAGCATCCTATATATATATATATATATATATATATATATATATATAAAATAAAAATATCTGGTGTAGTGTTTATTTCTAGCAAGTTTTATGTCTCCTTATTTATAAATTCTTTGAAGTCTTTTAGTTGAGTTAAGTAGGCAGGAATTCTTCTTATCTGGGTATTGTGTGTTACATTTACCATAAGTTCAAAAGTGATAGAATTATGATCCAATATTGGGCCGGAAATGACCATAGATTTAGATAAATCTTTTACAAGTTGGTTAAAGATCAGAACTCTATATATTCTAGAGTAAGACTTGTGTCTGTTGGTAAAAACATATGTGGTATTGACTTAGTATCAGCTTGATTATTAATGTCATTCAAATGATATAAGTTAATAAGGTCTTTTAGATGTTTTGCACTAGCTGTAATTTTCCTCTTCCCAAGGATAGTGGTATCATTATCACATACAGTACAATTGAAATCACCTGCTAATATAATGTCTTCTTTAGAGTGGGGTACTATTTGATTGAAATGCTGTTTCACTGTGGTTATACCTATGCCTGGTATCCAATATATGTTGATAAATGTAAAATTCTTTCTATTCATCTGTACTGTAACCATGCAAAACATTCCCTTGTCATCGTTGTATGTCTTAATAATTTTGTGAATAGGTATGGGTTTGTTCCACAGGATATCTACACACTTTTTTTCTGTGTATGTTCCGACCGGACTAAAGTAATGTACTTGTTGGTTTCTGGTTTACCTTTGTCTTTTTTAAGAAAATGAGTTTCTTGAAGAAATATTAGGTTAGATCTATGCAGGTTAAGATATCTGATTAAACTTCTCCTCTTACATGGGTTATTTAACCCATTGATGTTTAGGGATATCCCATTCAAGGTTGCCATTTGACATATACAGCATAAGGCAAAATATGTTTAGTTTATCATTTTTTATACAGATTAGTAAGCTATTCCCTCCTATAGATGTTAAATTAATCAAGGCTTTGACTTGTGAAGTATCTGTAAGAATATGTGGGACTTTAATTTTTATTAGAAATAAATTATGAGATATGATGTGGATGTCAGAACTGTAATCATACTGTAACAATAATCAAATAAAATAGTGTTAGGATTGAACTTCGCACCCAGCCTGGAGTTATAAACTCTGAATTTGAGTAGTTACAACTACTCGAGTTACCTCTCTAACTATAACAGCAGACCTCTAGCTACCGCCTAATGTCATATATATATTAAAACTTTCAAAACCAAAGTTAAACTCATCTGTATTACTATGTATTATAAAATAAATTATATAATTTATACACTTATTTCTTAGTATGTGTCAAGATTTCATTAAAGACTTCTTGATATCATATCTTTAGAACTAGAAAGAACAGTTTAAGCTAACAGTAACATTGTATATATCAGAATGATAGATCATTGAAACTTTTCATTGACTTGTTTGTATGAACATACATAAATATTAAAAATAGAGACTTTAACTAATACACTTTATATAGACTATATAAATTCAACTTGAAAATTTCAACTGATGTAGAGGATATGTATTAATAACTAGAATAGCTTATTAACAATAGGAACTTTACTAAGTAAATTACACACTTTGAAACATTTTAAAGGAATTGGGATATAACATGAGATCCAGTTCTTAAGAAAGTAAATAGCTCAAATCATGTGTATGAGAAAAAACAATTTGACCTATTATTAAGCAGAATTAAACGTTTTTAACCAAATAAATGAGCATCTATTGTATATAACTGTTTTATATAAAAACCTAGTAATAACTGCAACACAACTTGGAAGGGGAATGAGAAAAAAAAAAAAAAAAATATATATATATATATATATATATATATATATATATGTAGTAAATATAGATGCTTTGTGTATACATAGCTTTCCTGAGCTTAGAAATATCTCTTAACTAATGCTTCTGTGACACAATATATTACTCAGATCAAATTATTCATTACAGTTATGACGGAAGTAATGTAATTGATTTAAACATATGCAGCCATAGAGATATATATAAATGTATTATCTGCTGTTTATGAAGCTATGACAGGAGAATTAATTACCAAACCAAAAACAGAATAGTAAAACACATTGCATTAATTAAAGGGAAGTCATGACATTATATAGAAAACAGTATGCAATGGCTTCATATATGGTATATATTACATACTAGCTTAAAAAAGTATCAAATAACTCTAGTTCTGTATTAGAAAAGTTCAAAATATAAGATTATCATACATTGTTAGGTAGCAAAAGCATGTTGTAGTATGTGCATTGAAACAATTGCAGTACTGCTTTTTGTGTAAAGCACCTTTAAAAACATTTTAATATACTACTGAATGCAACTGCTGCACATTACAAAATTTCAGTAAATGGGTTAGACAGTAAGATAATGCTTTAAAATGTGCTGTAGCTTTACCAAACATAAATTATATCAATAAACTGCTATTAAATGATAAAAACTCCCATTTGTGTGCTAAAAAGTCAGTTTTTGTCATATTTCTGCATTTGTGACTGTTCTGCTTCATGGGACTGGCTTAATTTGCAGCATTGCATCATGTGTGAGTGAAATCAGAGGTCAAAGTTTATTATGGCTGCTTTCTTTAACTCAGATGAACAGTTAGAACATGAAGGTTTAGAAAACGGCTTGTGAGTGCTATTCTTGAGGTTGCCAGTATCTAAAGTTGTCTCCTTGGGGATTCCAGTGGGAAATTTGATGAAAGTAAGTGAAAATAATACATTTTGAGTATTATAAGGCTCTGTGTATGGTAGAGACAGCTCGAGGTGTTCCACAAGCCTTAGGACTCAAAGCCTCAGTAATATCAGGCCATAGAATACACTATAAGTCTATTTACAACATATATGAACCCTATAGCATTTCCTAAGCTACACAATGTTATAAGCACATACATACCAAAACTGTAAGGGTATAGCTGTTCCCCCCCCAAAAAAAAAATGCATGCTTATACTATATCATTCATCTATTACTATATCAAGGAATACAGTGGTGCATATATTAATCATTTATCTGCTAATGTATCTAAGCATAACATACTGCATTTATATTTATTTTGTTTAATCAGCTGTTTATACTTCATAGCATGTTAGTTGTTATAATGAGTTTTAACTGTCTCAGTTTTATAATGTTAAGCAATTATAACTAAACAGTACTAAACATAGCAATATTTCGAATAGATTAAAAAAAGAAATAATAAAAATAAAAAAGGGGGGAAATATTTTTTAGTAAAATTAAATGACTATAACTTGTTAGCAACCTTTAATCTCACAAAGATGGATTAAAAAAGCAACAAATACAAATTTGATCTGGTTACTTGCTCCTTGGGAAGAAAATTTGTTAGTATAACAAGTTGCATATTTTAAGGACTTTAGAAGCTTTGTGGTGATCTTATGTTGTTTGTGGATTACTTGAGGGAACAAGGAAGTTTACATAAAATAATCAGAATGTTGCAAAGCAAGTCATTCATTTATTTTTTAGTCTCTTTTGCTTGGCTATTGTCTTCCAAGTTGTGCCTGATGCCAGTCTTTTCAACGAAGGGCTTGCCCATTCCATTTCTTCTATTTTGTCCAATATTTCATGTTTTTTAATATAAGCCGAGGCAGTGTCCAAATTCTCAAATATTTTAGGACCATTAGGTAAGAAGATTTTTAGTCTGGCAGGGAACAAAAGATGTGTTTTCAGTTGTGCCTTTTTTAGTTCTCTTATCAGTGGCATGAAGGTTTTCCTTTTAGATATCACCAGAGTGGAATAATCATTATCAAAGCGCACTATTGCATCATTAACTTTTAAAGGTGCTTTTGCCCATGCAGATTTTAACACCATCTCTTTATCAAATGAAGATAAAATTTTTTCTATAACTGATCTAGGAATGTTCTTGTTAGTGGGAGAGGAAGATAGATATCTATGGGCTCTCTCTATACCGAAAGAAAGTGCCTCAGACAGATCTAGAGTTTTTGGTAGCCAAGTGTTTAAAAAAGTTATAATGTTATTACCTTCTATGCCTTCTGATAATCCAGAGATCCTTATGTTATTACGTTGAGATCTGTTTTCCAAATCATTTAATTTAGACTGGAGATGAGTGTTTTGTTTGAATAGAAATTCAATGTTCATTTCTCCTTCTTTAATTCTACTGTCCATGTCATTGAAAGCATCCTCTATACCTGAGATCTGTGTTTTTTTGCTGTTGTAAGTTTTCATGTAATATATCCATTTGTTTGGTAGTTTTTTCTTTGAAGTTGTCTATCTATCTATTTTAGTTGTCAGTTCCTACATGTTTAATAGTAATGCCTGAGGTTGTTTCTTAAGGGTAGAATCCTGGACGTTAGCTTTACTGTAGCTCATTTTGAGGAGTTGAGATGAGTGAGAAATTTCCAAGAAGATTTCTGACAGGAAAATCAGTCAAGTTTTCTTTCTTTTTTGGATATTATTGTAGAAAATTATATTCCAAATGATTTTATGAAGAAATAAATTCCATTAGACAAGTTTTGATGGTAAATGTCCTTGTTTATGATGTTGTCTTGGTGGAGCTACAGAAATCTCCTGCTATCCTGTGTTCATCCTTGGCCACATCCCCCGGAATTGAATTTTTGATGGTAGTTGGTGGAGTTGCAGTCTGGCCTGGGTCTATTAGGCTTTTGTTTATGTTTTAGAAAAGCTTAAGGATCTTTTGGAGGCTGCTTTAAAGCTTGGGAAATTATTTAGTTTTGTCTGATGTGATTTTTAGTTTATAAAGGTTTCTAATCTGTCTTAAAATATTGCCATTTTTGTGGTGTTTTGTCAGTAGACCATGCTTTCCAAGCCTTATCTCTGTTTAGCATGAGTCACCTGGGTCATCTTGTGAGCCATGGAGTAGGGTTGGATTTGATTTGTTTGGCTCTAATGGGAGTTACTTCATTTAGAATGTTAAGGAACATGTTGTCAAAGTGAATTATGGCATCCTCTAGGGTTAAGTAGTTTAGAGTATCCCAATTGTATTTGTTGAGGTAGTTAATGAAAGTGTCATTGAAGGAGTGCATGTATATTATTATAGAGTGTGTGCTTCTGTGCATGATTAGATTGTCTCACACGAAAAGTCACTAGATGGTCACTTATGGTGTTGGGTGGGCAGCCAACAGTGTTAATTATATTAAGGGTGGTGGTGAGGCTCCAGCCTCATATAGACTCCCTATTACTCCATTTGTCTGTTCATGTAGCAATACTGATAATTTGGGTAAAACCAAAGATAAACATGGAAGGAGTGGATGAGTCAGAGTTGCTAAGCAGCCATTTACTCATTCTATATATGATATCGTTGATTAGCTATATCCTAATGTATTTTCTGCTCTTTGAGCTCAGGTTGTGGCCGAAAAGGATAGATAGATAGATAGATAGATAGATAGATAGATAGATAGATAGATAGATAGGCAGGCAGGCAGGCAGACAGACAGACAGGCACACACAGAGACATAGATAGACAGACAGATAGATAGATAGACAGATAGCTAGATAGCTAGATAGCTAGATAGCTAGATAGCTAGATAGATAGATAGATAGATAGATAGATAGATAGATAGATAGATAGATAGATAATTACAGGTCCTAAATAAAAAAGAGACCAATGTCCATAGGTTCATAGGTTCATAGGTGTGTACTAGGCTAATGGCCCTGGAGCCTTTACAAGCCTAGCCCATAGGATTACCCTGGCATTATTTTACCCAACCTTAGTTCCCAGTGCCTCTGTTGAGTAGAGCCACTGGAGTGATCCCCGGGGTGAATTTTCTATTTCCCATTCACTCATCAAGATTTCTCTTGAAGAGGGCCAGTGAGGTGCTCTGTTTGATATGTAGGGGAAGTCTATTCCATGGTCATACTGTATCTATTATCCTGTCAAAAAGACTTAGATAGGTTCACTTTTTTTAAGTGCAAACATAAGAGAAACAGCTCTACCAGCTCTGCATAACATATCAAAGTATAACATGGGTTAATAAGCTATTCCTGTATACTTACTCATTCACAAGTAGAAATGGCCATGCATCCTGCAGTAAAGTATTCAGTTAATTATTTTTTTCATAATACAATCAAACATGTCTGCACAATGCCTAAGTATTTAGTTCACAGATGTGTAATTAATATTAGACTGTTAGCATAGCAAAATTTGCTAAATAGCAATTTGAAAATTAACTATGAAGCATTTGGCAACTGTTAAAAAAATGTTCAAAAATGTGTAATTCAGGTCAATTTCCTCCCACTATTTAATGGTGTACTCAGTCACTGATGATTATAAAACTTTTAAGTGAAAAAGTAGTACCCATTTATTATTAGGTGATTTTTTATAAATTTTCTTTGGCACAGACCAGAATAATACCTAATACAGAAAGTATCTAGAAGAAAATAATATTTGTCATCAAACTTATTGCAAGTACAAATTCATTTACATTTGATGCTTTTTTTTGCTTCTTTTGTAGTTCTGTACAAAAACATAAAAAAAATCGATAAATACATCCACAATGAAGAAAGTCAGATGAAAATGGACTACAAACCATTGTGGACCATTTTTTGAATGTTTTTCTACAAGTCACATGCTTGATAGCAAATAATATTAACCGGCATAAATATGGTCTCGGATTGAAATACCTAGCAGGCAATGAACTTCACATAGCAGATATGTTGAGCAGAATATACTTAGCAGAGCAGCATGCAGAACTGTTAGAAGAAAAAACACAATACCTTCTTTGTGTTATACTACATGTTAACAGTGACAGAAGAAAAATGAAAAGAATTTGCAAGAAATACTGACACTGATCCAGAAATGCAGTTGCTGAAAGAGGTTACAATAAAAGATTTGTAAAACCATTAGTAAGAAAAGGAGTTCAGTTTTATTCTTCATTCAGTGATGGAAGAACATGGGACCAGGGCTTAATGTTTAAAGCTGACAAAATAATGGTTCCTAGTCAACAAAGAAGGAAATCACTTCAAAGGAAAGGTGAATCACATCCTACAGTAGAAAAGTGCAAAGAAACAGTAAAAGGTATGGAGAATGGTCCAGGAAAGTTAGACAAAATGCATAGTTTAGAGTCATGCCATCTGTAATGTGTACATGCCATAACAACAGCCCAGAGGAACAGATGGGGGCAAACTCAGTCCTATATCATCAGTGAAGTCGAGTGGAGAGTTCAGTGGGTACAAATCTGTTCCATTACAAAGAAAAAAATCTATTGTAATATATCAGGATTCCCCAAAAGAATCAAACTGACAGACATAGGCACAACAAGTCCAAGGTAGTTAGTGCACTGAATTCTGTATCTATGGCAAAGTGGATGCCTAATGATGCCTTATCTTATAACAGATCAAAATACAAAACCCAGGAATTCGGAAAATGCGTACATATGTTGGAAATTCAGACATTTTATGATCAGTCCATGTTATCTGTGACCTAAAGGATAAAGAGATCAAACTATCGAACCAGTGTAAAATTTATTTATTTATTTATTTATTTATTTATTTATTTCATTTTACATTTGTTGACCCGGCTAGTCTAACTGGATACATGTCCATTTTCAGTAGAGGCCCGGGGAGAAAAGCTCCAAGCATCTGCAGTGAGTAAACAATACAATATATAGTAATAGTCAAGTGGATTACAGTACATTAGCTACATAGTACATTAGCTAGATAGGTCAGAACAAATGTTTACAGAGTAAGTTAGTAGCTTTAAGCTAAGATTAAATACAGAGAACCAAAAACATTGTTATTTTTTTTTTTTTTTTTTTAGTACTACAGATAGGTGAGATAAAACAGAAGAGTAGAAAAGTATAGAGAGAGCAGGAGGTGAAAGAGATATCAGTCTGGGTTTAAAATGTTTTAATAAAGGGCAGTATTAACAAGCAGGAGTGTTACCACACAGTTTTGAAATATAGGAATACTCCATTAGAGGATCTCTGTCGCTCAGCAGCTTGATATGTTAACTGGCAGAAGGTTAAAGAGCAAATTACTTACTTCATCTGCAATATTGATGCCTGATAATACAAAGCAAGAGAAAAGCGGGAAAGAAATCAAGGTAAACAAGAACAGTTCTGTGATGGAAACTGCAAAAGACTGACATCTGTACAGTTCTGAGAAAACAGAGAATGAACCATTTATGACAATCTTTTAAAACCAACAGCAGTGAGTAAACACCCAAAAAACTCAGACCAAATGGTCAATTGACCAAAGCACAAAATATCTAACTAAACATTATAATAGAATATTATCCATATGCTCTCACACTTAAAGGTACCGACTCCATGATTACCTCTTCTAGGAGAAATCTTATTATTAAAGGAAATCGGTGCTGCTGCACATTAAAACCTTCACTGGCAACATACCCCAGCACAATGTCATAACAAATATCACAAACCCCAACTAAAAAGCAAACATCACTCACTGACAAATACTTAAAAATGTAGTTCTAACAAAGAACTAAATTTACAGGCAAAATACAGTTCAGCATTATTGCCATTCACACTTGCCATCATTTCCCCTAATATCCACCTTCTCTTTTCTGAGTGCCGGTATAGCCTTACCCTTATGTGTATTAGCACACCTGATTTAAACACACATGCATATATATGTACACACTCACACACACACACACACACACACATACACACATATGGGTCCGTATCAGATAATCAAAATATCACTTACCTGAAACCCATTTAATTGAGAGAAAAATGCTGAACATTCAATTAAGTGAATGTTCACACCACTGGATTTCTACACAGGGAATGGAGGCATTTGGCCAACATGGGAAAAATTTGCCCTTTTCCCTACTGTAGTTTGATCTTGGAGTTGGTATATTTAGTTAGGGGGGTGTGAGGGCCTGGCCTCCCATACTGGGGGGTGTGGGGGTGTTCCCCCCAGCTGGGTGAGTTTGACATACTGCAGCCTGTTTTCGTGAAATTTTGGGCAAATGTTTACTTGCCCTGGGAAAACTGTGCACTTGGGATTTCATTTTTTTTATTTTCATCTTGCAAAAATAACGTTCAAGTATATGGTCTTTCGACCAAGCAAAGTAGACATATATATATATATATATATATATATATATATATATATATATATATATGTTGAAGACAATGGATACCTGCCTGAGAAGGAACTCAAAGAGAATTGTAATACAGTTCTAAGATAGGAATATAGTATACCATTGGTTCAGTAAAATATCTATACCCAGGATTTGCAGGTCTCTCACTTTCTTATACCTAGAATTCTTCATACAACTGCTTACCATCCTAACAACTAAGATCCCATGAAACTTGAAATATGTCAGACTTTTAACACTAGCACATTGAACATTTTTTTATTTTAATGGAGGGAATGATACTCAGGAATAATACAGTACTAAATGAAGTCTCTTAACTATGAGGTAAAATGTTGAGTTTATTTAAATAAAAAGGAGCTAAATAACATAGTAAGAAGTCAAGTAATAAAACAAACAATGTTAGTTTTATATTAATCTTTTATATTATTCATTGCAGACAAAAATAGATATCTGCTGACTCCAAGAGGTCTGTATCATTATATCACATCAGTAAAATCCTTACGCTATAGTATGATTCCATTATAATCTAGAAGACTCAAACAATAAAGGGGTTATAATTTTGACTTGAATAAAGTAATAGTACTGTTATATTCACAAATTAGGCCAAATATCTTGGTGGGAGAGTGGCCATATTTCTAATTTCCTGGATAATGAGTGACAGCTGGATCACTCAGGTGATCAACGCTTCAAAGGCAGCTGGGTTTTCATGTTTTTAATGTGCAATTCCCTTCAGATTATTTGATTTTTGTAAAGTTTCTGTCAGTCAAACCAATTTCCAACAACTGTGGGGGCATGGGTGAGTTTTTTATGTTGGAAAATATCAGGTTGGCTGAATTGCTCAGTTTGTGTAGTTATTCTTGTCTTTTGCTGCTAGGTCTGTACATAATAATAATAATAATAATAATAATAATAATAAATGACCTCTTTCTAGCAAATTGTAGAGAGGTGAGGTCAATGAATGGTGAGTGAGTCTGGGTTCATGCTTCATAGCATTCAAGAAATGCATGTTGATACAAAATCTTTGTACTAATAACTATGTTTGCAGTTGACCTGATTTCCATTGTTTTGACTTTCTCTGGGTTTTTTGACTCTGTGAGGCTGGGGGCTTTGTAGTCGTCTCCTGTGCTGGCCATTGGGATGCTGGCACTTGGTGTATGGTTTCAGATTTCATCGGTTCATGGATTTTAGTAACTCAAGATGGCCAGAACAGTTAGTGTGGTCCAGTTTGATCCTGGTGTGTTTTGGTGTTTGGCAAAGTCTCCAGTTTGGCCACTCACTGCAGTGAAAGAGATACTGTGCAGCTGTGTGGAGGTTTATTTCTTGCTAAGTTGGCTTTACTGCTCATGATTATCCATTGAATGGCAGGCTTGTTGAAGAGGAGATTTTTTTTTTTACAAAAAAAAAAGAAAGAAAAAGGAATACAAGGGGAAAGACAGATGAGAGAGATGGGTTTGACAGAGCTATGATATTGTTTTGAGTTTGGGGCTTTCAAAGTGAAGCTAGCAGTTTCTTGAAAAGCTTGTGTTTAAGCATTATTCAGTGGCTACGATGCGAGCAGCCATTATTCTGCAGCTGGAGACTCAGCTGACTGAAAAATGCCGTCAAATAGTTTTGGCACCCATTACCTCATTTTTACATATAATTAATATCCTATGAGCAAGCATTACCAATCAGGGACACTCAAAGACATAATATTATTATGGTTAAATTGAAACAGAGCTAAATAACTGAATGTGAAGCTAAATGCACAAAAAATAAATAAATAAATAAATAAATAAAATCCATATCTTTAGTTGTTCTCTTTAAGTAAGGTTCACAATTTTCCCCAGAAGTCATCACTTGTTTAAAAAAAAAATAATCAATAAAAATAAACATACTGTTTGTGCCAGTATCAGAACTGCTGTTCATAACCAGAGACATTTGAGAGGTGATTTTTTTTTTTTAAATTTTAAGTTAAGAAATTCTTTTTCATTCTCTATATGTATGAAATAAAATAATAATAATATAAAATAACACAATTCCCTGGTACCTGTGGCATTCGGTGACAACCCCTTCCCTCCTCTGTCCTTGAGGTGGGATTAACACCATCCTGACACATGGTTAAGTTCTATGCTGGATCGACCTTCTTTCAGTAATTATGACAACCTGGTGGATTTCAAGTTACAAAAACACTCTGGGTATGTAACAGTGGGAAATATTTTTGGTTAGCGTACTATTTTTCCTCACACTTGTTTGCAATTTGGGAAACCTCACTCAGCCTACAATTGCTGGCAAAAAATGAGCACAGCCAGATCCACACTGTGAGATAACAGCAAAAAAAAAAAAAAGCACTTTAAAACAAGTATTTTTTAAGGGCCAGGTTCATTTTGAGTTAACAAAAGCTTTCTTCCCCAACAAAGACACCCACAGTAAGGCATTGCACTCCCTTGTTAAACTGCAAGAGCACGCACAGGAATTCAAAGACTACTCTGTCCCCCAAACAGCAAAAATTTTTATTGCAAGTTTTTTGAGAGG
This sequence comes from Protopterus annectens, assembly GCF_019279795.1. Lineage (NCBI taxonomy): Eukaryota > Metazoa > Chordata > Ceratodontiformes > Protopteridae > Protopterus > Protopterus annectens. The sequence goes on from NC_056729.1 coordinate 509,582,575, forward strand.
TTTTTCCTTGAAATCATATCCTCCCCACAATAATAAGATTGTCAATAATTTGATGTCTCTAACTGGGAAAAGCAGAATAGTAGCAAATATTTTGAAGGAGGAAGTTCATACTGGAAGGATGATTGTCTCATATAAAACATCACATTGGAAACATTTCAGGACATCACACATTGGGTTCATCCCAAAGAAAAAAAGAAGGTAAATTTCACCTCATTCATCACTTTTCCTCTCCTGCAGGTTCTCTGTCAATGGTTTTATTAGCAATAAAGATGCAAAGGTAAGATGCCCCACTCTTGATACAGCCTCCATTATTCAGAAATTCAAAGAGCACTGGTTAGGCAATTGGATATTAAATCAGCATTTTGCATGTTGCCTATTCATGAATAAGAATGTCCAATGCATGGTCATTTTTTTCCAGAGCATTCTATATTTTTTGATAAGGCCACGCCCATGGGATGCTCAATGGCTTGTACCATGTTTGAGTCCTTCAGCACAGCATTACATTGGAGTTGAAAATAAAGAGATAAGAACCAGGTTGGAATCCATTACCTTGGCCATTTCTGTATTATTTGGGGAAGGTAAGCAGGGTGCCAAAGATGGCATGGAAGTTTTCATTGAGTTATGTGACCACTTAGCTGTCCCACTGGCAATGGATAAAATTAAAATTCCCCTTGCACTGCATCACATTCTAAGGCTTAGAAATTGACATTGCTGGTTCATATTTCATTTTGCCCAGCACAAAAAAATCAGTATTTAAAGGTAGCAATAAAGGAATTCCTAAGGGGAAATAAAGCAAGGGTAAGCTAGGTCATGTCTCTTCTGGGCCTACTTAACTTTGTATGTTGGCCTACCTCCCCAGGTAGGACATTCATGAGATCATCGGCAAACTGATTAAAATGGGGGCAAAGCAAACACCATTGAGTCCTATTCCTAAAAGATTTAAAGATGACCTAAGCTTATAGAGGATATTTTTTGGACCACTCCAAAGGAATTTCCTTTTGTCAAGTGGATTGGGTTTCCTCTCATTCTCTACAGTTATACATAAATGCTGCAACTAGCACAGCGGTTGGTGTCTACTTACAGGGAAAGTGCTTTGTGGCACACTGGTCTTCTTCTTTGGAGAGGCTGTCAAGCAAACCATTACCTTTTCAGAAATTCTGCCTGAGTCACTATATGCATTTGGCAAGATCAGTTTAGAGACAAAAAGTTAATTTTAAATTCAGACAACCAAGAAGTAATACAGGTTCTTCAAAACAGAACATCTCAGTCTAACAGGGTCCAGTCTGTTTTGCAATTGTTTGTGCTTCTTAGTTTGGAAAACAGTTTAACTTTTTCTGGTAAACATGTACACGGTGTTCAGAATAAAATAGCTGACAGCTTACCATGCCTCCAGTTTTCCAGGTTCTAATTACTGGCTCTAGAGGCAACAGGAGTTTCCCACACCAGTTCCACCTCAGATATGGCTACTAGTAGAAGATTAATGGTGATCCTTTTATGTAATTCTTGGGCAGTAAATACTAGGAGAGCTTATGCAGCTGCATTGTCCAAATTCAAAGACTTTTATCTGCAGTTGTGAGTTGATGAGACATAATGGATGTTTGAAACCATTGTTTGCTATTTCTTCCACCAGTACAGACATCAAGATTCTCCCAGTTAACTATGCATTCAAATTAGAGCTTTAGAATGGTTAGCCAGATGTTTAGACCTTCCCATTTTAGGTTATCATTGGATGGTTAACAGATTGTGGAAAGACTGGAGCTACATGCAAGTGGGAAATAGAGATGTGCAATGCCCCATTGGGATTTACTTACTGCAGTAATAAAGGGGTAATGTCAGAGGTCATAAATTTCCACTCTATAGCAATATAGGCAACACTATTTACATGGCTTTATACTGGGGTATTTAGAGTTGGTGAGATGCTGCAATCACTTTGGTGGATTGATGTTATTATAATAACACCATTGGCAATAATAATTTGGCCAAAGAAATCCAAAACTGACCAAATGGGAGTAGGACAGCAAATTTCTCTGCAGCTTGGCAAATGTTTGGCATGATGCCCAGTACACTGGGCCACAGCAAACCCAGTAGTTAATAGATGAGGTTTCCTCAGAATGAACTGACCTTCAGACTGACGAAGCATTTAGCCTTTCACTCTTTTGCATGGTAATGCTATGCTCAGAAAAGTACTGGCTTGCCAGGGCATCATGCATGAAGGTTTCAGCACTTACTCTTTTATGATAGGTCAAGCAACATATGTAGCCAGGGAGGATCAGTCTGTAGAGTTAATACACCATGCTGGCAGATGGAAGTCAGACACTTCTTGAGTTGCATTAGATGATCGTTATTTATTATTATCTTCATTTTAGGGGTCCCACCTTCTTCTGATCACAGGCCATTCCTTCATCTTCTTCTTTTTCATCTTCTTCTTTCGGCTTTTTCCCAGTTAGGGGTCGCTACAGTGGATCACCTGTCTGCTCATGATTTGCACTGGAGTTTTCACGGTGTCGAGTTGCCAGCCCGGCACCCAACCTTCCACAGAAGGCACACACACGCACACACTCACACCTAAGGCCAATTTAGAGTGTCCAATCCACCTACAGCATGTCTTTGGGATGTGGGAGGAAACTGAAGCACTCGGAGGAAACCCACGCGACCACAGGTAGACATGCAGACTCCGCACAGAAGGCACCCCAGCCGAAGATCGAACCGGGGAACCTCTTGCTGTGAGGCGGCAACACTAACCGCAGCACCACTATGGCCGTCCAGGCCATTCCTTCATCTGAAGAGCAGAATTTGGTCATGTAAAAGTCTGATTCAAGGCTAAGCCAAGGAGGCACTGTGTAAGTCATCTGGTTCTTGTTGGCAGGAAGTGGTCAACACAGACAAGGGAATGCCAAATAGCACCTAATGGGATTAAGTTATCAGTTTAGGTGGTAAATGCTGCTTCATATGGTTTGAATGTAATACGTTACAAACAGGCTAATGGCTTGGCTGTATATACTTTATTGACAAAATGATCTCACTGATTAAAGTTGTCTGTGCTTTTTTGTGATAGAGATTACCGCAGAATTGACAATTACATGCTTGCATCTACAAACACAGTTGTCAAGGAGAGATCAGGCCAAACATCATGTCAGGGGTGTTCCAAATTTCTAATTCTCCAGACAACTAGTGACAGGTGGATCATTCAGATCACCTCTGCTGTCAAGAACAACCAATCATCCTTCCCTCAGTCCGGGTACCCATACAGAAGCTACAAGTGTCAACAGTGGGATGAGAGCCCATCATCCTTCCCTCAGTCTGGGTACCCATAGAGAAGATACAAGTGTCAACAGTGGAGTGAGAGCCCATCATCCTTCCCTCAGTCTGGGTACATATACAGGAGATATATGTTTCAACAGTGGGGTGAGAGGCCATCACCCTTCCCTCAGTCTGGGTATCGATACAGGAGATACTCGTTTCAACAATGAGGTAAGACCCCATCATCCTTCCCTCAGTTTGGGTACAGATACAGGAGATAAAAGTGCCAATAGTGGGGTGAGAGCCCATCATATTTCCATCAGTCTGGGTACCAATACAGGAGATACAAGTGTCAACAAGGAGGGTGAGAGCAATTTTGTGCCTTCATTTCCCGCTTCCTTTCAACCCCTCTTCTTTTCCAACCTGATGGTAATCTGCACTTCTCCAAGAGTTGGATAATTTGGTCAGGTAAAATTATGATTCATGGCTGAGAGGGCCTGAACTGACAATTATATGATCTGCTACAATGTAGTAGACAGCAGATTACACAACCCAAGGAATGGAAGTGTACTCACATTTTAAAAGTAAATATTCTATTATACTGTACCGCATACTAATAACTATTATACCATGATCCCCCCAAAATGTGCACGCTGATTGGCCAGCGTGCCCGTTGTAAATCGAGTTATACTAATGGAAAAAGGTCCGGTCGCCCGGACTTTTTTCCATTAGTATAACTGCTTTTTAAACACTGTCTCGCTATGTTAAATGGGTTTAACATAGCGAGACAGCTTTAAAATAAGCAACGGAGATCTTCGTTGCTTATTTTAAAGCTGTCTCGCTATGTTAAACCCATTTAACATAGCGAGGCAGTGTTTAAAACAACGGAGAAAGCAAGATCTCCGTTGCTTTTTAGTGTCTTGCTATGTTAAATGAGTTTAACATAGCGAGACAGTTTTAAAATAAGCAACGGAGATGTCCGTTGCTTATTTTAAATCTGTCTCGCTATGTTAAACTCATTTAACATAGCGAGACACTAAAAAAAAGCAACGGAGATCTTGCTTTCTCCGTTGCTTTTGCCCACAGCTCTGATGAACTGCCGCGGATGCCAGACATCTGCGGAAGGGCAGTAAACAGGCATTATACTATGCCATTATTTAAGAAAAGTAACAGTTTCTTTTCTTAAATAATGTCATATATAGCAATAACCACTTCTGGGTGTGGGTAATGCTAAATTTACCCACGGTTGGCTTTGTTTGGTCCCTCGGGCTTCGCCCTCGGGACCAAACCACGCCAACCGTGGGTAAATTTAGCATTACCCACACCCAGGCGTGGGTTATTGCTATAATAATACAAGCGATAAACTAACTTATAGGACTGAGGTTTTGCTCTTGCATGCTGAAATAAGAATGCTCATAAATGCAAGAAATCAGAATAATGGTACCTTCATCTTATATATTAAAAATTAATTTTTTAGAATCAACAGTCTTGAATTACATTAAAAATAAGATTTCCTTTGGGGAAAGAATTAAAGAGAATTAACTTTATTAGAAAATATGCGTCTGCCTTTAAACGTTCATACTGCTGAAAGTGAATACATTTATCTCAAAAGACATTTAGGAAAAGTTAGATGGCCTAGTTATGTTAGATGAGTCTCCAATGTATCAAGTCCAAACTCAGGACTCATCCATCACTGTTGACATTGTCTTGTTTGCAGTAGGTCTGCTGAAAATTTAAAAAGCTCCAAACATTGAAATGATTCCTTCAGAGTTTTTAAACTCGTTCAAAAACAATTGGGCCCTGTAATTCATTAAATTAATCAATGTTACCACTCTTCCAGTGGGAAACCTACTCATACATTAGACCCCAGACAGTGGTATTGTGATCTCTAAAGATCCTGTAAAAAACATAACAAATTATAAGTCTATTTCTTTTTGTCAGTTCTGATAAAATTTCTGGCATTATAGTAAATGACTATTGCATAAAATGAGTTGCACAGGTGATATATCCCTTTCAGAATGGGTTTCATCTGAAAGCTACCTCAAATTAATCAAATAATTTAATTGCTAATAACAAATATATTTTATGAACTTTGTTATATCACAGAGCCATAACTACCATTTATAGATGCATGCAAAGCATTTAATATGATTATTTCTTTTAGTAGAAACATTAGTAAGGGAAAATTTCCTGAGTAAATTATAAAAGTGGCATTCCAGTATGTAAATGGAAAAGGATTTTAAAGACACCCTCAAAAACATTAATTTAATTTTCAGTCATATTCCTACTTTTAAAGTTGCAAGTTATTTTGCAAAAAAATGAAGATTTCTGAGTGTTGTTTTATTTTTGGTTTCACTGTTTGCCAAGTTCCTCTCTATAATCACACCCACACAATGATGACATCATAGGTCATTATAACAATAGCCTCTCACTTATATTGTAGTTTCAGTACTACATCATCACGTTTTAATTGAATAATAATCCACAACTGGGTGTGGCTAACAGAGGATTTACCCACAGATGGCATGCTTTAAACATGAGGGTGAACTCAAGAGTGATTAACCGAAACTAACCTCAGGCAAATCCAGTTACCCACATACAGGAGTGAATTAATGCTATTATACAGTGACATTATTTAAGGAGAAAAGTTTTAGTTTCTGTAAGTAATGTTGACTTTAGTGCCCTTCTGCCAGATAGTTTGGGGCAGGCAAGATGGGTCTACTTTAGAACAATGAAATGCCACTTACCCGAAACCCAGATCACCAAGACAAAAACACCAACAGCACCAACACACCGGCATCATGGAACATTGACTAACCACTCCAGGTAAGTAACCGCTCAGCCATCTGACACAGACACATAAACGGAAGAAAACCAAACCCACCCAACACCCCCCTATGTGAGGCAGTGCCCCCCACTAACTAAATATACCAACTCTGAGACCACACTACCATGGGGGTAAGGGGCAAAGTCCAACAGGATAGTTGAGCAGTTTCAACACTGAGGAAAAAAAAAATCAGGGGCTATCTATATCAATAAAATAAAATGTGAAAACAACACACCTTTTGCATCCAAAACTGTATAAATTGGGTTTATATTATATCCTCGAATGCTTAAAAAAGCGAACGCTGATTGATCAAACTTATTTTCGCGAAACTGCAAAATATCGAAGCAGCAGAAACTCAAATTTTTTCCTAGGGAAAGAATTTGGTTGTCCGTTTCTGTTGCTTCTGTATTTTCAGTGTTATGGTGGAAAGTTACCGGTCGGATTCAGGTAAGTGTGCGATTGTGTGGATGTGTGTGTGTTAGGGTGATTTAGGGGAGTTAGGGTTAGGGCTCAGGTTAGGTGTGTGTGCGACTGAGTGGACATGAGGGTTAGGGTGGATTTAAGTGAGTTAGGGTTAGGGAGCGAGTGAGGTGAGTGTGCGATAGTGACAGACCTTAGGGTTAGGGTTTGGGTTAAGGTAAGTGGGTAGTTAGTGGTGTGTGCATAGTTTAGTGTAGGGTTAGGTATCAGATTTTAGGTGTACGTGTGTGGATTTCTGTTTGTTTGGTGTGCTTGTGTTGTGTCTATGTGTTTTGGATCAGCGATTTTTTTTCCCTGGGAAAAAAATCGCTGATCTGACAGTTCAAGATTGTAAGCTTTCGCTTAAATTAGGTCGATCAATCAGTGTTCGCTTTTTTAAGCATTCGATGATATAATATAGACCCTATAAATCAGTACTGCATATGGTAAGAAGGTTAACCAACTTCAGGCATCTATTCACGCTTGCTTCAGAAAATGATTGGTACACTTTAAGATTAATGGGTACCTACCCATTTGGATTTTCCCAGTAATCAAATGTCAATAAATAAATACAGAAATGGGGCTGAATGCCTTTCCTTGCCTGTCCCTGGATTATGAAGCCAGTGATCAGTAATTTGGTGGCCTGATAGAAAAAAGCCCTGTTTGCCTGTCTGGAACTCTGCATGGGAGGGCATAGGGACATCATCATCATCATCATGGTAAAATGCTACCTCCTGTAAGGTTTACAAATAAGTAACCATTTAATTATAAAGAAACTCTTCTATGGGGAACTGATGGGTGGAAGTTTGGGACCAGGTGATGGGCAGTTTTCACATTACCTGTAAACTAGGTAAGGCACAATGTGGCTGCTCGGTTAACTCCACCGGGTATAGGTCACCCCCTTCAGTATGGTAGCATTCTCCTCACAGATAGAGAGATATATTTCTGTAGAGATTTACTTGTTGAGGGAGCAGATTATCAGCCATTTTGATACTTGTCCATTGTTATTTTTGTGGTTATCTTGATGTGTAAGGGTGGAGGTTATTGTTTTCTTATGGGAAAGTGTGCATATTCCCATTGGTTTTAAAGTTTCTATTAAGTTGTTAATGATCATTATTCATTTTAACAGCCTCTTGCAGTTTGCTAAACAGATTTTAGTATTTATTTAATTAACAGGGATTGCTTGCCAGACATAGCAATTACTTGTGGATGGTTTCAGAATCATAGGGTGGTCAAGCTACCATGCTTAAGCTATTTACATGGAACATAAGAGGATGATGAAACCTAGTCAAGAGGAAGAAAGTTTGGGTGAGGATAAGATGGGCAGATGTAGCTGAGATATTTCTCCTGAATGCATAACTATAATAGGTTGTCTCTGATAAAGGGTGCAACACTAAACTGAAGGTTTGCGCTACCACAAAGTGGAAGGTAGTAACTGCTGTTTATTACTATCCAAAACAGTGTTCTGAATAAACCTGAAAGATAGTTAGGAGAGATGGATGCTGCTGAAGACAAACTAGGGCCGGGGTAACTGGTACTGGTGCCTTCTGTTGTAAAGATATGGACAATACTTCCCCATTAAATAGGTGAAGTAAAACAGTCAAGAAACAGCTGGACTTCATTAGCATTTGGTGGATAGGAGTGTACAAACAGATTCTGAATGAGTTAGTGGGCTGGACAAATGTGTAAACAAGCAAGTTGCTTACCAGATGACGGTCCATATACTACTTAGATGAAGGTCTGTATAAAGGCTTTTCTATTAATTGATACTGACAGAGTACCTAACCTGATGGTCTAAAGTTTTGTCTGTTTTGCCCTCCGCAGCCAAATATGTTAGATATAGTGGTGGTGTGATCTCCAACACTGTCACTGTGGTAGCAAAGATAGAAGAGATATCCCCAAAGAACCTGCAGTCTATAATATGAATCCAGTGTTGGGTGAATCAAAAATATAAGATTCAGATTACAGGGGGTAAACAGTGTCAGAACAATATGGGGATGTTTAAATTGTTGTATAGGGGATGAGAAAGACTAATGCATCTGGTAGCTTGAAGGAAAAAACTGAGGATAGCTAAAACAACACAACCAGAGAGTTAGGTTGGAAAACTTGAAAGGCAAATATCTGGTGAGGAATTGATACTGAAGCTCTTTACAGAAGGATTGTATAAATTAAAGCAAAAGTGAGGGATAGTTCCAATACTAAGGCTAAAGTAGTTAGGACTATGATGAGTGGTGTACTGGAGTTTTGAGGAAAGAAAATATTATCTTCTTTAAAGGTGATACAATATTGTAAGGCTATCCCAGGTGTGCTGTGAATGGTAACAGTATTCTATTAATCTTTTGTATAATGTAACAGAGTTTTTCTTATTTCTAGGGATTTGTAAAGGAAGAGAAGATGAAATGGGTGTTGAAAACAATAAGCAGCCATTCTCATGCAGAATGCACTCACTTTCTGCACAAGAGCTGGAGGGATAAAAAGTACAAATTACCAGATATGAGTTATATGCAACTATTAAAATACTAAGTGAGGCAGGTACCAAGGGAAACGGCTTCCCTACAAACTTTTATAAGTGGGCTGCAGTATACCTAGTGCCATGGCAATATGATATGCATCAGAAGGTGTGTGCTCTCATTTTGATAAACGGAACCACCGTCCTGCCATCACCAACATATATAAATTATTACCCCTTTTAAATGCAAGTAATGCAATGAATCCAAGGGTGGGCAGGTCATCGCTACCACAGCCTGCTTTGTGGAAAGTAAACAAACAAACAAACAAAAAATAGTCTGAGTTCACTGTTTAATACAATTACAAAATATCTTACCAAAGATCTGGCAAACTATCTCACTCAGAGTTATAGTTGCAGTAGAGTATACATTTTGTTTTTATTCAGAATAAGAGAGTGGGATGGGTGAATTTCTGAACTCCCCTAGCTGAAGAGTTTTTTTTGTCAATGATGTCTACACTAGAGAATGTTGCAAAAGAAGCTAAGGGTCTGCAATTTTGGCAGAGCACACAACAGGAGGAAAGAGTTGCCCTGGAGTCAGACCTGGATCATCTGTTAGTTCAGTTTCATGGAAATACTATAACTTAGCAGGAGAAAAACTGTATATTACAAAGTGAACTGAGGAATATCAGATGGATGTTACATGATCTTGTGTATAGATCCAGATGAGAGAAAGTGCCAGCCTAGATGTGTAGGTGGAGGGACTTTGATCTAATCTCATTATTTTCATAATAAACGTTCAGCTTCACTAAATGTTCTCAAAACCTCTGATATGGAGGTCAACAGGTTCATATATTCATAGTTATATGCTCTAGTAATGACCAACAGGGCCTTTATAAACCTGACCATGCAACCCACCCCACAAAAGTAAGGAGAATGCAGGCATCAGTCCTACTGCCTCTCACATGTTAAGTGGCCATTCTACCATTTGAATTAATTCCACTGGTGCTGCGCTAGCATTGTCGCCTCACAGTAAGACGTTGTCCTGTTCGATTCTCAGCTAGACCATCTTCTGTGTGGAGATATGCATGAATGGGCGGACCTTCGTTGAAGGTTGTGCGTCAGGGCTGGCAACTCGGCATGTAAAAATCAATTAACCAATCATTAGCGGACCGGAGTTCTGCTGTGGCGACCCCTAACCGGAAAAAGCCGAAAGACACAACAACATACACAGACTTGCACTGAGGAAAGAATCAGTGACTGACTAGAGGCAATTCCTATGCAAACTGCACTCATTAACTTCAGTAGAATGGCTGATTAGTAATTTTACATTTGTATGGTATGAGAATAGATAGATAGGTGATCCAGATTTTTCAAAACCCCTTAACTGAGCTATTTTTCCAATGATATATCCTTTCTCTAGTAAGTAATGAGTCAAATAAATTGTCAGTTGCCTTTTGAGTAGCCTATCCTTTAGTTTTGATCATAGAGAATGGGGATATCACAGGTACTTCCTTTCCTTAAAGAAAGGTTATGTGCTCCTGGATGATATGAACACCCATTCACATAATTTTCCAGTGCTCTACAACATTCTTCCAGAGAGGCCAAAACAAAGGGCATGTCAGTAGAGCTAGTTCCAGAATAAATAGACCCAACCACAGTACCACTACAGCTCTCTTAAGCTTCACAAACAATATCAACCCATTTCAGAAACAACGGCCATCTAGTTTCCTCCATTTTCCTTCACATATCCAAAGCTTTTGATGCCATCTCCCATCATAAACTCTTCAATGAACATTCATCCCTTAAACTAAACCACTCTGCCATTACATGCTTCCATGATTATTTATCTGACCATCAGCAGGCTGTAAAATGGCAACAAAAACTCTCTTCTCTACTCCCTGTCCATTAAGTGTCCCACAAGGCTCTATTCTAGGTCCTCTCCTATTTTCCATCTTCAGCAACAAGCTTCACACTGCCACACACCCAGACACTACCATACAATTTGCTGATGACTCCAAACTCATATGTGCAGTCCCCTTCTCTTTCTAAACTCCAAGACATAACCCAAAAATCCTTTACACAGGAAGAATCTGTCCTCAAAGCTGATAAAACTAAACTTATGATTTTCTCTCACAACAACCCTTCAGATCTTCTGTTCCCCTTTGTGATGCATTTTTCTATTAACAAAAAAATTGACCCTGTTTCTCACACTAAGCTTCTTGGAGTTACAATTGATAACAAGATGAGATTTGACAAACACATTACCCTAACTATAAAAAAAGTTCACATTAAATGAAACTCTCTCTACAGAGTCAGACCCTTCCTTACCAAGTCCACAGGACAATCTATTGCCAGAACACACATAATCTCTAATCTTCTTTGTGCCTCTCACTAACTTGTACAAAACAGACCACGCAAAACTAGGTGCTTGCGAAAACAAAATGGCTAGATTTCCCACCATCCCTCTTTATATATCCCATCACTGTACTGCCCTATGCCATGTAAACTAGCTTGAACTCCCCAGTTACCTCACATACACCCAACTTACTGTGGCCCACGATATACTTTACCTCCCAGACAGGTGTCCTGCACTCCACAACCTACTTCAACCTCAATATAATAAAAGACTACTTAGATCTTCTGACAAATTCCTCTTGCAAATCACAAAAAAAAACAACTTTTCTGGTGATTCTTTTTACTCCAACAGCATTGCCAGAACATGGAACTCAATCTCCGAAAACATACTTAATATACCAAATGACCTACAGTTCAAATTTCTTCTCTAAGTTCACCTAATTCTTGGCTTTGCTCCTGCCTTACACCCGTCTGATTCCCCCCGCCCCCTTCCTGCCATCTTTATAGGCTTTCCTTCACTAATCCTTACTCTGGATCTTTACTTGCTTAACCTGCTAGGAGTCTCTCCTTCCCTTCTAATTCTTCTCCTGCTCTCTCTCTCTCTGTCTGGCTCCTCCGTCTCTTCCTCCATGCCTCATCTTTCTTCTCTTTCTTTCTGAACGTCTCTACTACATCCTACTCTAAGTTCACCAGTTTCTTAGTTTAATCATACCTATCTTTAACTACTTCCCCCTTCCTTCTCTTGTATAGTCAACTATTCTGTCTTTTCTTGAATATCCTTATTCATACCTTTTTATCCTTGTATGCACCACTACTGTATGAGCTTATGAATTGTATAATTTGTTATTTGTAACAATCTTTATTTTTTGTGGGGGTTTCCCCCTGTGCCTCTGCTGAAAAAGGACTTGTGCCCACTTGGACTTTCCCAGTCAACAAACATTAAACAAATAAATAAGCACATAAACTGGAATAGACTATTAACATATATAGGGAAAGAGAGGAGGAACAATGTGATGAATAACATTACTAGTGTCTGTCTGGGCCACTACCTGCACCCATTTTCTTATACAGAGAGGAAGATGCTCATGGCCGCATAGTCCATCAGAGGAGATAAAAATAATAGAAGAAGCAACATTGAGAGGTCAATATATTAAAAGTCATGAAAAGAGATTGCCAGGAAAATGGACAGACTTGACCAACCTCTATTCATCCAAGGAAGGCAACTTTCAATTTGTATTTTAAGACAGCAAAGAGCTAATTGTGGATGGCATGAAAGAATGCTTCCATAGCAGGACATAGCATCTATTCCAAATAATAAGTCTTTGATTGCAATGTGTAACTGGTGGAAAAAAACGTTTTTAGGGATGGTGAACTTGCCTATGCATCTTTCTGTGCTGAAGTATTTCTGTTTGATTTTTCTTGCAAGAAATATGAATGGCTTAAGCTAGCCAGGTAGAAGGATTTGTCACCTGGCTAGTCATATGTTGAACTATCTGGTGTGTCATTTAGTGTCATCTTTGTTCCTTATGGTGCCCTGAGGCACAGGCCTATACCAAAGCCATTCTACTCCTAGTGTATTGTTAATTGGGAAAATTGGGGCATGAATGGCTAGACTTAAAAAGGCTCTAGGGACATTAGCCTAGTAACCTTCTATGATCCTATGAAACTACCTCCTAGAATGGGAAGATATCACTGAGAGAAGGATACTAAAGACTGGATCTTTATATTATTTGGAGCTGGAGTTAAGGGCCAAGATTAGAATGAAAAACAGTGATTCTTTTGGGAGATGGGGAAAGGGTCTGTCTAGTATAAGGGGAGCTGATTTAGCACAAAAGAAAGACTAGTTAAAATAACCTGATAGTCTTTGAACAATATTGCCTGTTTAGATAGGTAGAAGGCAAAATAATAAAGATGAAAACTATATGGATGAAAATCTGGGAAAAATATCAAAAAGGAATATAGTACAGAAGTAGTTTTTATATTTCCAAAGGAGGACAGTTAGCTTCCTTGATACTGTGGAGTACAAGGAATTGTGTAACTTGATGTCATAAACATTAACAATATATGTTTAGTTGCTGAACGAAAAGTGTGAATTTATTTGAATACATATGTTAATGAGATTGTATGGGTTCATTTAATTACAAGTTTTAATATTTGAATTTGTTTGTAAATTTTAACATTTTTAATTAAATCATCTCTGTCAACAGTTACCCATGATGTTTTTGTGGTCCTTACATGAAATTTCAAAAAGGGTCAATGGGCAGCTAACCACTGGTATCTATTATGCACTTTTATATGAGCAGTCCAGATAATATGAGCAGTCCAGATAACTTAGTCTCTGGTTATGCCATTACTACTAGACATTAAAAAAAGTTTCACTCTTTTGGACAGGAGGCTTCTTTTGTGTTCTTGAGAAGTCCAAAGCTTTTGATTCTGTCTCGCACTCTAAACTAATTAATAAACTACATGACCTTCATCTCACCCCATCTTTATGCTGGTTTTCTAGCTACTTATCTAATAGAAAATAATCCACATGCTGGAAAACTGTCATCTCCCCATTTCTTCCTGTCAACACTGTTGTACCCCAATACTAGTACCGCTTCCTTTCAATATTTTTACCAAAAATCTATCCTCTGCCTTCAACCTCTCTACCCTGTTACAATATGCCAATGACTCCACCCTTATCAGTGCCCATAGTATCCCTGAACTCCTTGCCCTTCCCAGGACAGTTTTACATCCATTGAAACCTGCTCACCGACAATCAACTGATTCTAAACCCTAAAAAGACAAAACTTCTAATTTTCTTCCCAAAATACTAGCACCACACGAATCCACCTTCTCTATTACCTCCCATAACAATACCATCATCAGACCTGAACCTTATACAAAATTACTATGCGTTACAATTGACAATGAATTAAAATTTGACATACACATCCTTCACTCCATAAAAAAAACAGAAACTTGGTCTCCTTTGCTGGAATCACAAACTATTCCCTTCTTCTTCCAAACCCTCCTTAGCCCAGTCTCTCTTATTACTCTGTCTTCTGTATGCTGCTCCAATTTTCAACAAACTACAATCTTTGCTTCTCTCCAAACTAGAGCAAACATACAATAAAGTAGCTAAATTCGCCTCTAATCTACCTAGCAAATCCCACCACTGCCTTGCCCTTAAATCATTATAATGGCCCGAATTCCCGAAGCATTTGTCTCTTTGTCAATTGCACTTCACACACTCAGTTCTGTATAATCCCACTTCCTGTCCCTCCATCTCTAACCTAGTGTCCCACTATAACCTCCGTCATCAACTTCACACATCTGACAAAAACCTTCTTCACATCTATAAGCCATAAAAATATCAGCAGATCCCTGTTTAAGTACTCTGTAACTCACACCTGGAATTCCCTTCCACTGAAAATAAGAAGCATCCCTCATAAGCTGCAATTCAAACAAGAACTCAGACATTGCTTTCTCAGCACCTGGTCCTGCCCTTGTCAAGCACCTACCTGACTTCTGTCTGATTTCTTCCTTTACTCCATTTCTGATCTCTTCAGTTTCTCTCTCTCTTTTCCACCTGCTTTCTACTTCTCTTACTCTTCCAACACTACATTTTAGAATATCCAAAAATCTGCTCTTGTAAATACTCCTACTCAGAACATACATCTGCTGAAACTGTATTCAATTAAAATTTTATTTGTATATTGTATATCTCTTTTCACGTAATGTCTCTTGTCATTATTGCTATAGTAATTGAAGTCCTAGGCAAATTTCAGATTTTTAACTTTGTATTAGCTAATGATTTTTTTTCTCTTTTGGATTGTCTTGCATATGTAATTGGAGCTTTTCTCATGGCCTAGTACCTACCTATGAACCTAGCCAACAAGGTTCCCTGGCTTAGGCCACCCAAGAAAGTTATTTTCCTGTTCCCCTGTCGAGCAGTGCCACAGAAGTGATCCCTGGGGTCTATTTCCTATTTTCCATCCACTCATCAAGATTTTTCTTGAAGAGTGCTAATGAGGAACTTTGCTTGACATAGATGGGTAGCTTGTTCCAGAGTATAGGAAGATTCTGGGACAGGAATCTATACCTCCAGCATGTCCTGTTTATTGTGGTGACAAGATTTAGGTCCCTAGAGCATGTAGCTCAGAGGGATTGGGATTTCTTTAGGTGTAGCATGTCCAACAGCTCTGGGTTTAACATAGCTTTATATGTTAGGGAGAGATCTCCTCAGAGTAGGCGATATGCTACAGAGTAAAGCTGGAGTTTTTTGAGACGGTCAGTGTAGGGCATCTGTTTGAGGCCAGTAATTCTCTATGTGAGGTACTTCTGTGACCTTTCCAGCTGCTGCAGATGTCTTGTGAGGTACATTCCAAAAGGGGCGTTGTACTCTACAGTGGGTCTAATGAGTGCCGAGTAGAGGGGAACAATGACCTCTTTTTTCCTGGATGAGAACCCTTTTGTGCTGAGGTGTGCCACATAGAAGGATTTCTTGACTACTGTGGTGATGTGATTATCAAAGGAGAGACTACTGTCCACCTGGGTCCCAAGGTCTCTTATCACACATCTGGCGTTAAGTAGACTGACATTTATGTGGTAGTTCATGGGTACAGGGTTTTACCAAAGGGGATGACAATGCACTTTTTGGCATTGAGCTTGAGACCATGCCTCTGACACCAGGCATCTGTCTCAGTGAGGCCCTTCTGTAGGATGTCCACATCATTTAGGGACTCGACTATGGCTCCTAGTTTGCAGTCATCTGCGAACTTCGTTAGCCAGAGGCCTTCTCTGTTAGCCTGTACTTCAGAGAAGTAGATACCAAACAGGAGAGGTCCCAGGACTGAACCCTGTGGTACTACAGGTTTGAAGTCAAATTTGGAGTCTGCAACATTTACAGTGTAGGTTCTGTTAGTGAGCCAGTTGGCAACCCATATTGCGATGTAGGGATTTACACCTAGTTTAGTGAGTTTAGCTATAATTCCAGAATAGGGGATGGTGTCAAAAGCCTTGGTGAGGTCAAGATAGGCTGTGTAAACCACCTTACCCTCATCTACGGCTTTGGTGACTGCCTCAAAGAAGTCGATCAGGTTCAGAAGGCATGATCTACCTTTCACAAACCCAAACTCGGTGGGGTCCAGAGTTTGGAGGTTACCAATGTCTTTGTTTATGAGTTCCATGGCCTTGCAGACCAGGCCTGTCAGGCTAATAGGGCAATAGTCCCCAGGATCAGTGGTGGCTCCCCTTTGTGGAATGGGATAACTGTTGCTGTGCACCATTCAGTGGGCACAAAGCCTGATGTAAGACTAGGATTGAACATGGTGCTTAGGTGGGGAGCCAGTTCATTCTGAAGTTCGTGTAAAATGCAGCCTGGGATGTTGTCCGGTCCCATGGATGCTGTGTTTTTGGTTTTAGAGAGTGCAGCTTTTATCTGCATAGATGTGATTACAGGGACTTTAGGGGGTGAGAGGGGTGTAATGTTAGCACTGAACCTATCTGCCAGGATGTTGGCAATATCAGTTGGTTTTGTAATTTTCATGCCGTTGTGCAGTAACTCAGCGTAGATCTGGGTGTTGCCATTGAGATTCTTGACATAGCCATAGAATGCTTTGTGGTTTCCCTTAGAATCAGTGGCAATTTTGTTTTTGTAGCTAGCTTTGGAGTATCTTATGAGGGATCTCAGCTTCTTACTGAGGCTGACAAGGGAGATCCTCCACTCATGGGATTTTACTTTCTTTTGCAACAGTTTCTTCCTTCTGTTGTAGAGTTTGTTTTTGGCAGGGGACCACCAGATTGGCTTCCTTTTTTTTTTTGGAGGATAGCATCTTGGTTCTGTTTGGGATAGCACGATCCATGCACTTGTGTAAATGCTTATAGAGTGCATTTTTGTAGGATTCAGCAGTCGTAACTTTATTGTCCATCTGCATGGGTGTCATGAAGTTAGCCACTTCTGTCTTAAGAAGCACGAAGTTGGCTTTGGAGAAATTTTTTACTGTGGTTTCCTTAATGGTGGGTGGGATGCGGATATCTAGGGTGATTAGATTATGGTCGGATCTGACCAACGAGGAGTTGACTTCAGGTGTGGAACACTGGTCACTCATGTTGGTAATGACTAGGTCTAGGATATTGTTGCCCCTGGTGGGGGTGTGGATACGTTGATCCAGGGCATTGAAATTTATGAATTCCAGAAAGGGTTGAGTGAACGAGTTGGTACATGAGTAGTTTTCCCAGTTAATGGTGGGGTAGTTTAATCGCCCATTATTAGGGTATTTGGTTGAACCCTAATAATTTCCAGTATATCAAGAAAAGAGGAGTGGGAATCCTGGTGCATGGTGGGGTATCTGTAGCAAGCTACAATTTGGATTGCAGATTTGCCCAGAGTTAGCTGCACTTGGATAACCTCAGATGCATTATGCTGAGCAACTAGCCTGGAGGTGTGGATATCCTTAATGAATATGGACACACCTCCGCCTTTGGTGTTCTGGTCCAGGTTAGATGGCCGAAAAGTGTGGTATGAGTTATAGCCTGGTAATGCAGAGGTGTTGTCTAGAGCCTTGAACCAGGTCTCAGTCTCTGCACAGATATTGATGTTCTCCATTTTAAGGAGTGCCTCGAGTGAGTACATTTTGAGATTTAGACTTCTAGTACTGAGTAGTATTACTCGGATCTCCACTAAAAATGGGCCCTGGGCTCAGTTGAACCAATCCGGTTAAAAAATGACAATAAATAAATAAAATAAATAAATAAATGTGGCTTTCAGTCAAATTTTGACAGATGGAAGTCATGGCAGGGTTGGTGATAATTTAATCATGAAGTACCTCTTTCCATTAGGCAAACAAGAACCTTATATATCTGCACTTTTTTTTTCAAAAAAATACAGTATTTAAATTGATTTTAACTGTGTTGCAGGAATATTAACTGAACTGGAAGTTAGTTAGTGTTTGCTGAATTTTGTTATTTGCTGGTAATTACAGGTGTGGGGGTAGCCACATTCTTTGATTTCCTGTCCTTGCTTATTTAAGTGGTACAGTGTGAAATATTTTCTGCTTAAAAACCTCAGCTTTGGCCGGCTAAGAACAAGCTGCATTCAACTGGACGTATAAAAGAATTTAAGTACCTTTATCTGCACTTTTTTTTTTAAAAAATACAGTATTTAAATTGATTTTAACTGTGTTGCAGGGATATTAACTGAACTGGAAGTTTTGACTCTGCTCTTCAGTTAGTCCCACCCACCCTACCTGTTTTTGTTTTGGTGTTAATCTTAGTGGCCTTGAAACTGCCCGCCCCTCTTGTAAATTTGTGTTTGGATAATCCTTCTGGGCCCATCTCATTTGCTCACTCAACTGAGTGCAGTGAGATCATATTCTGATTTCAGGCACTCCTACTGTGTACAAAGAGAGCATCTGGGAAACAGAAAAAAAATTAAGCTTGTTTCCTACCTTTCCTGTTAAGTGGTATAGACTATTTATAGGCTTCTGAACCCCCAAGCCCTTCTGTCTTGGAGGGAAGCCTTCTAGCTTAGTTTTTTTTTCTTATAACTAGCCAGTTTTCTAGTTTCAGCACTCAAATCTGTTTCTTTGATCTCAGCACTTGTTCAGAAAAAAAAAAATAATAATTTCATCTGCTTTTACTGTACTTGTGTTTCTACCTACTTTATTTTACTTTTGCATCATCTTAAAAGTACTCAATTGTATTTATTACTGCTTGGTGTAACTCATTCTAAGCCTTTTGGTTTAAACACTTGGGCTTCGGACCAGTTTTTTTGCACTGAGAGGGTTTGTGGTCTGCACTGTAGTGGCAGAACAGGTAGCTTACATCCTTCTAGGTTGGGAACTGCTGATTGAGGGCTCAGTGTCTGTTATTCTAAAAGTGTATCAATTCTGGTTTAAGCACGTGGGCTTTCAGGCCAGTTATTTTACATTAAGAGGGTTCATGGTCTGCACTCTTGTGGGAGGAGAGGCTGGACTCTGCCCTTCTGAGCTGGGAATTTCTGGTTAAAGGCTTATAGTGCATGCATATCTGAACTGCTTCTTACTGAAGTTGGTGCGCCTTGTTTGCTGTGGCATAGACTGGATTCGGGCCTGCTGGATCTAGCTTTGTTTGTGTAACTTGAGCACTAATCCAGGCATTCTCTAAAGCAGGCATGGGCAAACTACGGCCCGGGGGCCACATGCGGCCCGTTAAACATTTTGATTCGGCCCGCCAAACTTGAAAAAATTTAATAAATTAACCTTGTTAATGTTTTATTTCCTCTGCAATTCTGATGTCTCCTCACTAGATGGCGCACTCTAGATATATTGGCTTTGTTGAGGTGAAGCATAGGCCTATTACTCCACGTTTGCACTTTACCCTTTGACCCACTGCCCCTCTATGAAGATGAGCGGACCCAAGAAAAGGAAAGTGGACAGAGAATGTCGAGTGTTCAATAAGGAGTGGACAACTAAATATTTTTTCACTGAACACCGATCATCTGCTGTTTGCCTGATATGCCAAGAAACTGTGGCAGTTTTTAAAGAGTATAATATTAGCCGTCACTTTGCCACAAAGCATGCTAATTATGCTAGCAAGCTCTCAACAAAAGAACGGGAAGCTGCTGCTGAGAAGGTGGCAGCTAATTGAAGGCTCAGCAAAGTTTTTTTCACCGTCAAACTGCCATTCAAGAGTCAAGTACCAAGGCCAGTTTTATGCTTTCATTCAAAATAGCAAAGGCCAGCAAACCACTGTCTGAGGGCGAGTTTTTAAAAGAATGTATGGTCGTCCTTGCACTGGTCGTTGTTGACTTTTGGCACCAGGGAAACAAATTGAATAAAAGGAACAGGACAAGTACATCTGCATCTCCTACCGTTTTTGAAAAAAAAGACAGTCAGGAGGAGAGTGATGGTGATATCCTGAAGGATAACAGAACTTTCAGTGCTTTAAAATAAAATGGTTATTTATTTGATTTTCAGTGTTTAAAGACTCATTTCGAAGTCAGAGATTTTATTGTAATGCTTTTCTTCATTTTCATTGGAAATTAAAGCACATGTTTTCTCCATATCCCAAGATGTGTATTTTTCCCCCAATGAGGTGATGTTTTCAAAGCATGCCATCTATCTGCTCCTGTTCCCGCCCCTTTGTCAAATGTTAGAACTCAATGTGGCCCACGAATCAAAAAGTTTGCCCACCCCTGCTAAAGTATTCAATTGTATTTATTACTGCTTGGTAGTAACTTGATTAAAGTGTAGCTATCATTCTAAGTCTTTTGGATTAAGCACTTGGGCTTCAGACCAGTTGTTTTACATTAGGAAGGTTTGTGGCATGCACTGTGGTGGCAGGACAGGTAGCTTTCATCCTTCCAAGTTGGGAACTGCTGATTGAGAGCCCAGTGTCTGTTATTCTTAAAGTGTATTAGTTCTGGTTTAAGCACTTGGGCTTCAGGCCAGTTATTTTACATTAAGAAGGTTTGTGGTCTGCACTCTTGTGGGCGAAGAGGCTGGACTCTGCCCTTCTGAGCTGGGAATTTCTGGTTAAAGGTTTATAGTGCCTGAATATTTGAACTGTATCTTACTGAAATTGGTACATCTTGTTTGCTGTAGCATAGACTAGATCCAGGCCTGCTGAATCTAGCTTTGTTTATATGCTTGTTGTTTGTTTGCTTGTTATTTCCCTGGAACGCTAATTCCACCTAATACGCAGCTTCTCAGCACTTCTGTGGATCACTAGTGATATCTGCATTGCTTACTGTACTTATTTCCTTGTTTCACTTGAAAGAAAGTTACTGTTTGTCATTTTTGCATTTAAGTTACCTGTAACACATTGCACTTAAGTTACCTGGCACTTGCTCACTAAAGCAATTATATAAGTCAGCACTAAAAATTAAAAGCACTACACCCTCACTCCCCACTGGCCCTTGCTTTCATTTATTAAGGAATTCCCAATATTATTCTAGCATGTCCAAAGGTCAGTTGTCAATCTCCTCTCCGGTCCAGCTGGTGAATCTGGGAATCTTGAGGCAATGTTACAACTGCCTCATGTATACAGACAACCCTCTCCTCCTCCTAACAAATTCCAGCACATGTGAGAGATGCAACCATATAGCCAAAACTGGAGGCTAAGCTCTCTCAACTCAGTACTGGCATAACCAGTCAGGAGGAGAAAGAAACCACACTCACTACAATTCCAGTCTCACATAGACCTACCACGACAGCAAACCAAACACATAATCACACAAAAACATACTCGGAGGCTCTAAATAAAGATCTGCCTAAGCAGCAGAGACCTCCAAAGCAGACACCCAAGCAACCGCTACCCCAAAACAAAACACGTGCAACACATATCTCACAAAGCCAGTGTGCCGAACAGTCACAGCCCTTAAGACTAAACAACACACCTGATATACTTGTAATAGGTGACTCTATCGTCAGGCACACTGACGTCCTGCTCACCAGGCTGAACAAGGAGAGGGTCACGGTGAGCAGCCTGTCGGGCGCTAGGATCCGCCACATAACACAAGCACTCAGGTCACTCCAAGGCAAGTACAAATATGACTCAGTCATTGTCCATGCTGGTGTGAATGACCTTAGATGTAACTCCCTGGACTACATGAAAAGAGACATAAAGGAGCTCTCTGAGCATGTAGCCCAGGCCGGTATGACCCTGACCTTGAGTAGCATCTTACCCTCACCAAGAATGATGGCACAATATGAAGACAAGATAATCAATTTCAACAATTGGCTTAAGTACTGGTGTCATTCAAAGGGGATCCAATGCCTGTCAGCTTGGGATGATATGCTCGACAAGCCACGATGCTTCGCTAGGGACGGCTTGCACCTGTCACCCCTGGGCTTTCAGATATTGGCAAAGGCTCTTGCTACCCTCATAGTGCCTTTTTTAGGCAAGGCTCAAAAGACAAACCCACCTCCATAGGTATCACAAGGGATAAGAAACTAAGAGTAATGCTACTCAACGCCAGAAGTCTAAACCTCAAGATGCATGCACTCGAAACTCTCCTTAGCATGGAGAACATCGATATCTGTGCAGTAACAGAAACCTGGTTCAGGGCTCCCGAGAGCACCCCAGCACTACCAGGTTATACCTCATACCATGCTTTTCGGCCCCAAAACTTGGACCGAACCAAAAAGGAGGGGGAGTATCGATATTCATCAAAGATACCCACACCTCCAGGTTGGTGGCAAAGCACGAAGCATCAGAGACTATCCATGTGCAACTAACAGTGGGTAAAACTGCCTTCCAGTTTATAGCCTGCTAAAGACCACCCTCCCAAACCCAGGAACCCCACTTGGCCTTCCTGAGAACACTGGAAAATATGAAGGTCTCTCCAAACACCATTATATTGGGTGACTTCAACTACCCAAACATAGACTGGGAGCATTACTCTAGCTTCAACACCCTAGCCCAAAGGTTCCTAGAATTTATAAACTCAAATGCTATGGAACAACTTGTTACCACTCCCACAAGAGGGGAAAACATACTGGACCTGATCATCACCAACATGGGGACTCTATGCTCCAGACCAGAAGTGTATCCCTCACTGGTAAGATCAGACCATAAACTAATCTCACTGGATATTCACATCCCGACCCCACCCCCTGCCCAGAAAACCACAGTGAAAAACTTCTCTAAAGCACATTTCACACTCCTCAAAACTGAGGTGGAATCCTTCAAAGCCCCCAGGCCTGTGGAAAATATGGCCCAGACCACAGAATCCTTTATAAATGCATTCTATGAACACCTTCAGGAATGCATGGATCATGCGATCCCAAATAAAACCAAGACCCAATCCTCCAAAGGCAGACGTCCTGTCTGGTGGACCCCAGCCATAAACAAACTATACAATAGAAGGAGAAAGCTACTAAATGATAGAGCAAAATCCCAAAAAGGGAAGGCATCACTGATCAGTATTAGCAAAAAACTACAGGCACTCATAAAATTGTCTAAGGCCAGCTTCGAGAGAAAAATTGCACAGGACACTAAGGATAATCACAAGGCTTTCTTTAGTTATGTTAGGAACCTGGGTGGTAATTCCCAGATATGCTCAGAATTAATCCAAAATGACAAAAAATACACTGAACCCACAGACATTGCCAACATCCTAGCTGACAGGTTCAGTGCAAACTCCCCCCCCCCCCACCAAAAGAGCAAATATCTATCCCAGCAGAGTGCTGCCCCCCTGACATCTCAGATGCTCAGGTAAGAGCTGGCCTCTCCAAAGCAAAAAACACAGCATCAAAGGGACCAGACGGTGTCCCGGGCTGCGTCCTACATGAACTCCAAGAAGAGCTAAACCCAAACATAAAACTACTATTCAATCTCAGCCTTACTACAGGATATGTGCCCAAAGAGTGGCGTACAGCAACAGTGGTCCCTCTCCATAAAGGTGGTGCCTCAACGGATCCTGGAAACTATCGCCCCATAAGCCTGACTAGCTTGGTCTGCAGAGCTATGGAAAGGATCATCATGGACCTCATAAATAAAGATATTGGAGACCTACAGACACTGGATCCTACCCAGTTTGGCTTTGTTAAGGGCAGATCCTGCCTCTTAAACCTGGTTGATTTCTTTGAAACAGTCACCAAGACGATTGACGAGGGAAGGTGGTCCACACAGCCTACCTGGACCTAGCCTTTGATACAATACCCCACTCGGGCATTATAGATAAGCTCACCAGCTTAAATATAAACCCCTATGTCACTAGATGGATTGCAAACTGGTTCAAGGACAGAACCCACATGGTTAGAATTGCTGGAGCCATGTCAGACTCCAAACCAGTTACAAGTGGTGTCCCACAAGGCTCAGTCCTGGGACCTCTCTTGTTCGGTATATATTTCTCGGAGGTACAGGCCAACATGGAAGGACTGTGGCTGACCAAGTTCGCAGATGACTGCAAACTGGGCGCCATAATCAACTCTCCAGCCGACACAAGCATCCTTCAAAAGGGCCTCATAGAAACAGACAACTGGTGCCAGAGCCATGGCCTCAAGCTAAATGCCAAAAGTGTATAGTCATCCCTTTGGCAAAACAAAGTGCCCCAAATTACCACATAGGTGGTAATCCATTAAGTACAGAAGAAGTAATTAGGGACCTGGGGACCCAAGTTGATAGCAATCTCTCATTTGACAACCACGTGGCCAAACTGGTTAGAAAAACAGTTTATATAGCCCACCTAATCATGAAGGGATTCACATCTAGATCAGGGGAGGTCATCGTGCCTCTTTACTCATCCCTCATCAGGCCCATAATTGAGTACAATGCCCCTTTTGGGATGTACCTTACCAGACACCTGCAGCAACTGGAAAGACCCCAAAAGTACCTCACCAAGAGGATCAAAGGCGTCAAACAGATGCCATATGCTGCCCGGTTAAAGAAACTCCAGCTCTACTCAGTGGCATACCACCTGTTCAGAGGTGATCTGTGCCTGACGTATAAAGCCATGTCCAACCCAGAATTAATGGACATGCTGCACCTCAGAAAATCCAAATCCCATCGAGCTATGCGCTCGAGAGACTTGGACCTCAGCACTGAAATAAATAGGATATGATGGAGGGACAGATTCATACCCAGAGGCTCTCTTCACTCTGGAATAAAATCCCAGTCCAGGTTAGGCAGAGTCCCTCATTGACTCTCTTCAAGAGGAATCTTGATGAGTGGATGGGAGATAGTAGGTTTACCCCGGGTATCACTTCTGTGTCACTGTTAGACAGAGGCACAGTATACTAACCTCGAAAAAGGGCATAGCAAAATAAATTTAAAATGGGTGGCGAAAGCCAACCACATTCTGGCTAGGCTTATAAATGCCCTAGGGCAGATAGCCTAGTATGAACCTATGAATCTATGAACCTATGTTGGTCTGCTATTCTCATTTGGCACAGCAATATTAGTGTTCTCCTTTACAACAGAACACCTCAGATTCAAAAAGATATCTTTGAGGTTAGAGGAACTAGTCACGAAAAAAAGCACTTAAAAACTTGTAAAACGATCAAAAAGCGGATCGCAACCAGAACTTCTCGTAACTATTTATTAATCAAAAACAGTAGAACCAAATATTCCTTCACTTAGCGCTTTCACCCGTTCACATCACGGGTTTCATCAGAGTGAAGAGTTGTTACAGCAGCTACTTTAAATAGATAACACTATCCAAACACATCAATTAATTAATTAACTCATTAACAATTAAAATAAGACGGCTGTCTTAAAAATTTTTTAAATACTACCAAGAAGTGTGTTTACTAAAAAGCTTTACTATGTTAAATAATGGTTTCTATATAAAAAATTGTATCCAATACATAAGGGTATACTCCCAAAATGTGACACACAAAAATTATATCCATAGCATGTGTAAAAAACAGTATAAAATCTACATTAAAAAGGCCCTTTGTGTGTGTGTGTATGTGTGTAAATAAATGTTAGTGAATGTTTTATCTTCTTTAAATAATTCTATAAAAATTAATAGATATTAATAAATATTAATAAATAATAATAAATAAATAATGTTAATATTAATGTTAATAAAAATATTAATAATAAGTTCAATTTTAAAATTTATCTTTATAAAAATATTCCTAATACAAATAATGTTAGACTAAATGTTATAAGATTTTAATTTTAAATAACAAGCAATAGATGTGTGTTCATTAATACCTGGTGGGTTACATGCATTTAACCTCAACTGCCAGAGACACTCCTTTAATTCTAACAGACTGTTAACATCTCCTTCTTTAATACAATTTTGAGGTATTCTATCAATAACAAAAAATAGAAATTTCTTAAAATCTGTACATGTTGTACTATGCATATAAAGAGAATTAGTGTTTTTTTTTTATTTTTAATATCTCTGTTGTGTTCAGTAATTCTTTCCCTAAGCTTCCTAATGGTTTTACCTATATAGTATGCCTGACAAGTTAAACAAGTGGCTAAGTATACTACTAATTTCGTATTACAATTTACATGCCCAGGACATCTAACAGTCCGATTAAAACCTTTAATGGTAGCATAAGGTCCATCGTTTATATACCTGCAACATCTACAAAAACCACATTTTCTCATTTGAGAATTTTTGTGTAATGTTTCATTTTCAAAATAATCCTTCAAATTTTTACCTCTACTAAAAACAATTGTAGGGTCATTACCTATACTGTTCAAAATCTCTATTTGATTGTTAAACAAATTCTTCCATGTCTCCTTTATACTTTCTGACATTGTTTTAATGTTACTAGTGTAAGGTAAAACTAATGCACATGAATTTTTTAGGCCAGTTTTATTATTTTCTAATTTGTTCTGACACATGCCATATTTTAATATAGGCTTAAAGTTAGTGTGTCTTTTTTCTTTTACTTCCCTTTTAATTTGATCAAGTAGTTTGTTTGGATAACCTCTGTCCACAAACATATTTGATAGAATATCTATCTGTTGAAAAAACTCACCATCCTCACTAATAATCCTTGAAAGCCTCACCATTTGCCCCTTAACCAAATTACGCTTTTGGAAATAGGGGTGACAGCTTTTAAAATGAAGATAGGAGTTAGAAAATGTCTTTTTACGATAAATGTTCGATTCTATCTTTCCTGTTGTTTTCCTAAGTTTTATATCCAGATACTCACATCCTTCTTTGTTAATATTATATGTGAACTTTAAAAATGTTGTAGTACTCTCTAAGTATGTAACAAATTCTTCCATCTCTTCTAGTGTACCTTTCCAAAACAATAAGATGTCATCCAAAAATCTTAGATACATATCTACTTTTGACCAAAAACTACTAGTGAAGACCTTCTCTTTCTCCCACATGGCCAAAACTAAGTTCGCGTAGACAGGTGCACATCTTGCACCCATTGCTACACCCGAACTTTGTTTATAGTATTCGTCCGCAAACTGAAAAAAGTTGTTTTCAAGAACCATTTCCATAAGTTCTACCAATAATTTCCATTTTGCTGTACTAAAATTACCATAATTTTCTAAACTGGCCTCAAACAATTGCAGTCCTTCTTCAAGAGGTATTACAGAAAATAAATTAACAATGTCTATTGTGACAATAAAGGTGTTTTCTAAGTCTGTCTTGTCGTATTCTTTTAAATTTTCTAAGCAATTCCAAGAATCCTTCAATATGTGTTTAATATTTTTCACTACATCACAACAATTAACATCAATGTAGCGTGCTATTGCTTCAGTTTTAGATTGTTTTGCTGACACTATAGGTCTGAACGGTGGGTTTGAAATGTTTTTGTGTATTTTAGGTATCCCAAATAAGGATGGGGTGATCGGATATTCCACTAATAAATAATCATATTCTTCTTTCGTAATACTACCTTCAATAAGCAAGTCATATAATAGCCAATCAATCTTTGTATAAGCTTTTAACATATCGTATCTTGAAACTGCTATATAAGTCGTATCATCACTTAACATGTGAATCATTTTATGCTGGTAGTCCAAATTGTTCATAATCACCACCCCACCCCCTTTATCTGGTTTCATAATTCTTAAGTCATTAGACAAACTTAATTCTCTAAGACAGTTTCTTTCTGCTACTGTTAAGTTGTCCTCTGTTAGATATGTTTCCTTCCATGCTTTTCTTATTTGTATCTCACATAGCATTTCAAAAAGGTGAATAACAGGATTACTAGGTGGTATGAAAGTACTTGACCTTTTTGGTGTAAAATTCCTAGTTTCTGTTGTCAGATCAGTGTCAGTCCTACTTTTAAAAAACATTTTCAAATTTAATAATCTAACATAAATTTTTAAATTTAACAAAACATTTCCAATGTCTACCTTAAAATTAGGAATAAATTTAAAACCTTTTTTAAAAAGTAATACATCGTTTTCACTTAATGGTTTTTCTGTAATAATTATATACAGAAAATCCACCATCTGTAATAATATCACACTTTAAGTCGTTGTCGTTCTGTGTTAAAAGAACTTCTTCACTAACATTCAAGTCCCTAAAAAGGAAAAAATCAATTTCACACATATTTGTGAATGTTTGAGCATTTTCATTCAATGAGTCTTGTGCTCTTTCTTTAAATTCATCAACTTCATCGTCATTTATTTTATCAACACAACTTTCGGCTTCATTTTCCCTATTATCAGCTTGTAATACCAGTTTTTTGTTGTTATTCAGTATTCCTGCCATGTTTACCTGAATCTGTTCCTGTAGTTTTGCTGAACGTATCCCCCCTGCCCTCGGTAACGCTCCTTCAAGCGTTCTGATCTCCGAAGGGCAGGCTCTTCTAAAAAATGCTCATCTTTTAAATTGGCCTGTTCATCCTGAACTCCTGTGTTTCTTTGAAATTCTGTTCTAAGCATCATGTTATTGTTATTGTGTGTCACATTTGTGTTACCATTATAATTAACATTGACATTGTAATTGTTACTCCCTGTTGTCCTAAAAAGGAGTTTGTAATCCTTAAAATGACAGTATGCTTTATTACATGAATAATCGTTTGTATCTCTTTGCAATTTTTCATTTTTGTTTTCCAAACCTTTGCTAACATATCTATTAATTTCCATTAACATGTTAGCAAATTTACCCTTATTGTGTTCAAATAATAAATCATTTCTAATACTGTTGTCTAGTCTAGTTAATTCAACATTTAACTTAGCTATTTTAACATTGTTGTTTTTGACAATCAGTTTCATCAATTGTTTACCCGTGTTGTCAAATATATCTGTAAGTTCATTAAACAGTTCATTGTCTTTTTCAAAACCAAACGGTACCTTAAAAACCCTGAGTCCCTTGGGCACCTGGTTGAGTTCCAAAGATCTTTCTAAATACACGTTATCCATTTGTAATGCTTTGTATTTCCGCAAAATTTTACCAAAGTCTTCTATTTGCTTCTGTAACGATTCCGTGTCACGACCAGTATATGTTTGTCCAAAACGAGGAATGGAAAGTACCTCATCCAGTTGTGGAATTTTGAAATCGAAATGTCGAACGCCAACACCCCCGTCCCTAGCGTTCCTCTCCGAATTCGGCTTCGGAACCTTGTGCCCTCCATCTACTTCCGTGGTACTCACTGTCCTACCGCCCATCGAATCCGTTGGACAATAACTGGCTACGGGGTTACTGCGTGAAGTTCCTGGCATTGAATGCAACGTAAAATTCTGCTCATCAGTGTCAGACAAGGAAATATTACCATTTTTGACAACCACATTGTCCCTCTTTTGTGAATTTTCATTGACAGCACCAATAACTTTCTCTCTACAAGCTCCGTTTGTGTTGCTTTGTTCTTTTAGGACTTCAAAAAGGCGTTGAGTAATCAAGAGTTGTTGTTGAAGTAGCTGCTCCATAAGAAAAAGTTCAACAAGAAAATACGTGGGTGTTTAAATTACCGTAATATTTTTTAACATGTAAAAATAGTATATAGTGGTATATAATAGTCCGTAGAAGGTCAGGAAGCGAAACACCAATATCCACTCACGAAAAAAAGCACTTAAAAACTTGTAAAACGATAAAAAAGTGGATCGCAACCAGAACTTCTCGTAACTATTTATTAATCAAAAACAGTAGAACCAAATATTCCTTCACTTAGCGCTTTCACCCGTTCACATCACGGGTTTCATCAGAGTGAAGAGTTGTTACAGCAGCTACTTTAAATAGATAACACTATCCACAGAGGTGATCTGTGCCTGACGTATAAAGCCATGTCCAACCCAGAATTAATGGACATGCTGCACCTCAGAAAATCCAAATCCCATCGAGCTACGCGCTCGAGAGACTTGGACCTCAGCACTGAAATAAATAGGATATGATGGAGGAACAGATTCATACCCAGAGGCTCTCTTCACTCTGGAATAAAATCCCAGTCCAGGTTAGGCAGAGTCCCTCATTGACTCTCTTCAAGAGGAATCTTGATGAGTGGATGGGAGATAGTAGGTTTACCCCGGGTATCACTTCTGTGTCACTGTTAGACAGAGGCACAGTATACTAACCTCGAAAAAGGGCATAGCAAAATAAATTTAAAATGGGTGGCGAAAGCCAACCACATTCTGGCTAGGCTTATAAATGCCCTAGGGCAGATAGCCTAGTATGAACCTATGAATCTATGAACCTATGTTGGTTTGCTATTCTCATTTGGCACAGCAATATTAGTGTTCTCCTTTACAACAGAACACATCAGATTCAAAAAGATATCTTTGAGGTTAGAGGAACTAGCTTTCTGAGCTTTATAAGTAAGATTTCTTAGCAGATAAAATCAACATGTGAATTGATTGCAAAACACTTCTATGAAGCAGTTAAAGGCTTCTAAACTCATGGCCACTCAAAGCAAAAAGTAAACCTTGCACATATACTTCAAGAAATTATTGTCACCAGACTTGAAATGAACCAAGATGTTTGACTCTCTGGCACTGAAGACTGTTTGGTTATGGACTTAACAGCAGGCTGCTACCCAACCTCACCCTCATCTAAGCTGTGGTGTCGAAATAACATGAGAAGCATCTCAGTATCTCAGTAGTTTGGAGTCAGTGACCAAGAACCAGGAGGAATAGAGTCAAGGGATATAAATGCAGACTTGGCTTAAAACAATCCCAGTCTCTCTTTTTAAACAAAATCAGTCTCTCTTATTAAAAGAACATGAGTGGTGAATCCAGCTTAGACAAAGTGATGCATAGGATGTGACTTTATTTCAGAAGAGCTGGATTCCTAAATTATAAGGATGATAGTTTGTCCCTTTATAAAATGAAAAGGTGCAGTAGTCATTAGTGCCAATGCCCCAGCTTCCCAATGCTTGTCCGAGACTTACAGGCTCCACTAATCTCAGGCTGTTCTACTACTAAGTTGTAGAATTTCATTAGACAGTGACTAGTCCTTAAGCCTGGGAGAGAGATCAGTAGGACTTTTCTGATATTGTTATCAATTCTTTAAATGAAAGAAGGAGGAGGAGAAGAACATAGAAAAAGATGAAGAAGGATACTCCCAGTGATCATTTTGTATTCTTACAGTTATCACCCAGAAGGGTGAGTGGGGATGTATTGACTCTGATCAAAACTGGGCCAAATTAAAAATAACTGGGGTTCTTATCCCAATAAGTGAGACAGATGTTAGATCTTCACTCTGGAAATTGAGATGGACTCACTTGTACTCCCAGGTCAGTGGTAACAGAAAGTGCATCCTGGTCTCTGAGAAAGGCATTAGGGCAGAAGCAGCAGAAGCATTGGCCTGAATGTGCACAGGATCCTCCGTGCGATGGGCTGAGTAGCTGTCTTTCTGGTCCCCTCTTAAAGAACTGTATTCACAAGGGAAGGCACTTGGCTAGCAGACATTGTTAAATATTGACTTAGTGGACAAACTAGCTGCAGGTACGTAATCCAGAATGCTTATTTCACTAAAGATTCTGGTAGCGGTACAATGCGCCTTTCCTTTCTCATCTCTTAATAGTATTTATTGCCATTGATTCTGGGCAGTGTAGTAGGGCAGTTTTATCAAAATAATCTATGGAAAATAAGGCATTCAACGAGGCCTTTTGTGAAGCCCCACTATACTTCATTATGCAGCTGTACAAGTGGCAGTTAGAAGGTAATGGTGGTGGTGGTGGAGTTTTGGATCGGAGAAGTAGAATCAGCAAACCTGGTGTTATAGAAGGTGCTTGTGCTTTCTACCTGAGTAATACCACTCATCTTTTGTGATAGAGCTTCACTGCAGTGGTAAGCATACATTCATTTCAGGCAAGTTGTCTGACCTGCTTAACTTCCCTTCCAAAACAGTGAAACAGAAGGACATCACGCTCATGTATTTCAAAGTATTTGTCTGTCATACCTCTCAACCTCTTAGAGCAAGAAATCTGGACAAAGTCATAAATAAAAGTGAAACAAAGGCCCAAAGATAGGGACAGTTTTAAAATATCGTTCTTACAAACTAAGAATGTTGATAGAATAACAGGTTATGCATTAGCATGAATTTTCTGAAGGAGATGATGTCTAAAACCCAAATGTCTGTCATTATTTTCTAACTCCAATCTGTGATAATTTACCACTATTTTGCCAGAAAACCACAAGTATATGAAAAATGGAGCAAAATTATGAGGCCAAAATCTGGACATTCTGCAAAAAACTGTACTGTTGAGAGGTATGCTGTCTATCCTTTGCTAGGATATCTCATTCAATAGCATTTAAAAGCTTAATGCAGACATCACAAGTGGAACTCCAGCCTCACATGAAATTTGATTGCATGAAATACAAGGTAAGACTATGGCTGCAATAATCCACAAACAGAAGATAGTAACTGAAACCAAGAACCAGAAGGACCACCAGTGAATACACCACTGCACTTTATTAAAATCCAATAAAATTCAATAAAAAATCCAGTAGTTAAGTGCTTTCATCCCAATAGGGACTTCATCAGAACTACTGACAAATTCATCCATCCACTTGTTTCACTTCTAATACTTACCACAGGCCCACCTTCTAAAATAGCTACATACACTTTGATAGTCATCATCCTAAATATCAGAAAAAATCTGTAGTCAAAGGTCAACTAGTCAGGTTGGCTAGGATGATTTCTAATGATGATGTATTTCTTTTTGAGTGTGATAAAGTGATTAATATGTTTTTGCTGCGTGAGTACCCATGGATTTTTTAAATTCCATTAGACAGGAGGTGGTTAACAAAAGAAGTAAGAAAGGTCTATAACTCTATTTTATACCAGGCTAATAATCAAAATGATATTGTAATGGGGAGCAGCAGTTTTGTTTGTTCATCTGTGGGTCGGTGAAAAAAGAGACCTTTTTAGATCCTGTATTTTAACTTTTACAGTTGACTTTTTTAATATTAAGCACATTATTGGTGAGGATTGGTCTGTCATTACATCTAATGCACAACTTCATCAACTATTGGGCGACCACCCAGAGGTGGTATTTAGAAAGAACACTTGTTTCAAAGATTTATTGGAAAGGGGTCCTGGTTTAACCAAAATGGGTGGAAATAATGGACCCACATGGGGTATGTTTAAATGTGGCCATTGTAATATTTGTAAATACATTTTGCTGGGTAAATCGATTACTATTAAGGACCAACACATTAAAATTAGAGGGAAATTCAAAATTGGGCTATTTATTTAGCCAAATCCCAGTTGTGCCCTGCCTTCTATATCGGAAAAACTAGTAGGAAAGTCAGGGACAGGATATATGAACATGAGAGAGATATTAGAAAGTGCAGGGACTCCAATGCATTATTTAGACATGTTAAAGATTTTCCAACACATGTCTTTAAATATATTATTATTGAACAAGTTTGCTAGCTTGGGAGTTTATGTGACAGCTGGGGTTAAATGCATATGTGCCTCCAAGTCTTAATGAGACTAGTTCCATTGCACCTTTTCTTAAGTTAAAAAATTGGGAATGTTAATTTTTTTCATCTTGTATGTGATATATTCAAGGTACCAAGTGTTTAAGTATTTAAACATTTAAGTATTTATTTAATGAAGTACCTAATTCCCTGAGTCATGTGATTTTAGCAGGTGTATTTAAGTGGATGGATGAATTCATCAGTAGTTGTGATGAAGTCCCTCTTGGGATGAAAGAGCTTAACTACTAGATTTTTGATTGAATTTTATTGGATTTTAATAACGTGCAGTGGTGTGTTCACTGGTGGTCCTTCTGGTTCTTGGTTTCAGTTACAAGACTATGGCTGTGATAACAGCATATCACCAGACTGATCATTCATTAAACAGCAGATTAGTCAGTGTAATGAGAGTGGTGGAAAACAAAGCAGCTCCACGTATGAAGTATGGTTTTCATACAGAACTCTCTTTTACAGCACTCCATTATCTTCAGAAACACTCCTTTTCTCTCACTTCTGGGTTTGACACTTAGGGTACTTATTGAATTGATATGCTACCTCATGAAAACCTAACAAGGAATATAGTATTCCTGTAATCCTTTGCATATTTTTCCATTCTGTTTTTTTCTACCTTCATTGCACCTTAAAGAAGTATGCATCATTTGCATTTTTTTTGCTTTTTCTTAAGATAATGCACATTTTTTATTTTATTTCATTTCATTAATTTGTTAACAGGCTAAATCAAGTAGGCACTAGCCTCTTGTCAGGAACGACCCAGTACAACTGTCTGGTCAAGTGAGTTGCTCTAAGTCACACAGTGGGTAATGAAGACTGAGGAAAACAAATGATGGAGTGCAGGATTAAACTGTTGTCTTTTATTATCTGCACTAAACTGCAAAACTCCTCAGCCCAAGGCAGAGTTCTCTGTCGACTTCATATTGACAAGCAATCTCTTTGTTTGAAAAACTAGGTGGGGAGGGGGCTTACATGCTACCTTTGGAGATAACCTTTTTTTTTTTTGCACATAGTTTGCGGGCTTTGTTTCTGGTCACTTTCTTTGTGTTGTTACTACATGGTTATAACTATCAGTTAATAATGAGGTTCCAGGTAGTTTTTTTGGTGTTTGTTGCTTAAGCCCATTATTAGTTTTATATTCATCAAATGTTACATATGCACATAAGTCAGAAAATTATTTATTTGGTTCATCTCATGCCACATCTTACTACTCAATACTTCCCAGAGGTAAAGGATTATACAGGTATCACAGAAACCCTAGGTGATGTTACTCTTTACTCTCACTGCAAGAATAGCTGCTAAAGAATTCTTTGAATAGAGCCATATTCCATGAATATTAAGGGCTAAAAAGTCAAAGAAAGAGCAGCAAGGTAGTAGCAGGGCTCAGAAGACAGAAGTTTAACTTTATGTGAGTGAAACTATTAGATAATGCAACACATACCAAATGCGACTGATATGGATATAAGCTGTTGGCAGTTCCATGCCCAAGATCTGGTAAAAGGCAAGGTAGGATCATGCTGACAGTGAGGTGACATGCATCAGGATGGTGTGGGCAGGATAACTGAAGCTACAGGATATTTCACAGGGCAATTGTTTGCCAGTGTCTTAATTTGATTACCCCTAGGACTGCAGCAAAACTCACCTGGGTCTTATTTCTACAGCTGTTTGACTGAGCAAAAGGAAAATTCTCTTAGCAAGGATTTAAATTACCTGTAAAGCTCAAAATCTAAACTCAGGTTAGCACATGTAAAGTTTTGAGTGTCTTGATATACAATTGTATTTAATGGAAACTGGGTTTAATTTAAGTTATCAGACTGCCTTTTATTCATACCTTATTGTGCAGCCATGAAAAGTGATTCGTGCAGAGAAGTTTACTGGCCAAGCCAGCATTATAAATGACTTCTTACAGACCAATAGTTTGGCTGAATGTGGACCTCAGCATCTATACAAGTATTTGGGTTTCAAGACTTTTTCAGTAAATTAATCAATATTAACTAATGTGGTTTCATTCTGGGTAGGTGCTTGAGGTAGTACTTGAAGGAGTTTACTGCTGGTTGAACATGGTATGAAGCAGAACAAACTTGTCTTCATCTTCAATTATCAACCAAAACAAAAACGTTTTTTTATAGGCTGTGGTGTGATTATCTGTTTTGATGTACCACCTCAACTGATCCAAATATCTGGGAATTTTACACTGACTCCCATACAGTGATAATGACTGGCCCATTAATTCCAGGGCAAATTTCAGTCTATATGAAGCAAGTGAACCCTGTGGTGCTATGAAGCAAGTGAGCCCTGTGGTGCTATGAAGCAAGTGAGCCCTGTGGTGCTATGAAGCAAGTGAGCCCTGTGATGCTTTTTCTCTTTAAGGAAGCTGTAGAGCTTCTTGCTCAAATAACTAGGTAGGTGTGGTAGTGAGGCAAGGAGAGGATAAGAGGAAAAATGATCAAATATTTAAAGGAGATGGCAGTACACTTTGAAGGATCCCTTAATTACTTGTGGAAAACCCTTCCAGAAATCCTGTGAATATCAGGTTATACTTCAGAGATAACTCACTTTTTTAACACAAGGCTACTCCAAAAGGCTCAACTATATGAATCTTTGGGCTGAGATATGGCAGTTTCTTTTATGGGAAATGGACTGACTATGTAAAATCATGTCTTCATTATTTGAGACATAAAAGATTACAATTGAGCATGTGAACATGAAATAATAATAATGCTGCACAATAATTCTAAGTTCACACCAGTGCATAGGACACTGAAAAGTGTTACCTTTTCATCGTCTGCATATTCTTCAGTCTCTCAGAAATAACAGAACATCAATTACAAAGCCCGTTCTGGTACACAAAGATGTCAGTAGAACACAAAAGTGAGTAAGAAGAACCAAGGTTTTGAAATTTAGCTGAGGAGTGCACTATTAACAGAAGTTCTCCCATAAAGTAGTTAGGGGCAAAAAATAACCTTTCTCTACTCACATCTCAATAAAGGTGATCTATGATGATATACCACCCTAATATCTGTCATGTACAATTACATTCCTACCAGAATCCTCCATTCATTTGACAAACAACTAATAAGTGTACACAAATCTAATAGAAGAGCCGGCCAGTGTCTTTATTCCTATGCTATAACTAAACTATGGAACGCTTTACCAGAACAAATTACTAGTATAGATAACTCCAAGGCATTCAAGACTACACAAAAACTGCCTTCTTAACTCACACACCTGCCTATGCTCTAAAACAAATATATAACTCACACCCCTCCCTCTTAACCTCTCATAGTTATATTTCTCCAAAAACTTTCATTCCAACATCCATCTATGCCCTTTTTCTTTTTTTTTTTACTCACTCAGCTGCAACTACCTCTACATATCTATCCCTTGCTACCTCCCACTACCTCTTATTCTAAAACTCACTCTTGCCCCATTTTTCCTACTTTCCTACTGACTAATTCCTTAACTCAACTCTCAAACACCCAACATCTTATTCTTACTTTCTCCTCTAACCCTCCACTCATTACCACTATTAATGTCCTTCAATATAAACCTCCATCACCTTCTCCAGTTACTATCAAACATTTATTACATTACTTATTCATGCACCTGCTTATGATCTATCAGCAAATGTATCTTTTACATATGTCTCTCATTTCTATTTTGTTAAACAGATCACAACGCTTATGGTAAATCCTATTTCAGCACCTCCATTGTAATTCATGCACACATTATTGTAACAATTATGCAAGTCTATACATGTCTTGCACTCAGGAAACAAAGTAAAAATCACAAAAGATACGTAGACCCGAGGCAAAAAACAAGCCAAACTCCAAATCTTAGCACTTTTGCTTGCTTTAATAAAACACGAACTTCATCAGAAAATACAAATGAAACCATGACCCACCCATTTATGATTAATTAAATCAAAATGATGATAAATGAACTTTAAATAATCAAATGTTTCTTAAAAACATATGCATATATATATATATATATATATATATATATATATATATATATATATATATACACACACACACACACACATATATATTACTTAAAATATAACTCTAAGGACCAAAGTCCTCAAAGCCTTTACATCTATAAAAAACGTTTTATACTAATAGTCTCGTTGAGTGCAGGCAAATGATCAGCATTCAAAAAATCTGCCATTTGCTTTCCTTACATTCTAAAACAGTTTTGTAATCACCACTAAACTGGTCAGGAATGACAGTGTTCACAACAAAAAAAGAAACATTTTTTGAAATTCTCGCATACAACAGAATGTCTTGCCAAAGCATTAGTAAAATCTTTATTCCTAATGGCAAGAACATGCTCATAAACTCTCCTGCCTAAAGTTCTTTTTTTTCAAATAGAACTTTTACTGATTTTCAATATAACATATTCACAAAACACTTGCAGAATATGAGTGTCATTCAGTTACAAGATAGCAGATGAATACTCTAGACATATATATATATATATATATATATATATATATATATATATATATATATATATATATACATATATACACAATCTATATACAACAGTGCTGCATGTGGATATACATCTGGATTAACAAAAATAGTATACACATGAGTTAATGTTGTACCATGAGGGCTGAGATTGTACAAGTTTCCAAACTGTGTCAAGCAGGGGGGCATTATTTTTCAACAGCTGGTTGATTTATATAATCAAACAGATTTAACTGCCATGAATTTACTTGTTACCTGTTATAAGAGTAATTTAGTTGTGTTGAAATGTGAAATGGAGGCTTTGGAGGGTAAAATCAAAGCCAGTGACAATTTAGTTTCTTTCAAAAGTTTGTATTTAAGCATTTCTGCTAAAGTTGATAGGCACAGAGCCTCCATTGTCAATAAGAAGCAGGGCAAATTAAGAAAAGATTGCCTTGCATATAAAAACAATTCCACTTTTATATTACCACAGGGCAACAATAGATATGGCAGTGAATCTTTGGAGAACCAGAACTCAGTTGGAATTAATGGTACAACCATAAATGTAGAGCCAGAAGTTTCTGGGAATAATGTACTTGTTACAACAATGGAGAATGGCTCTACTGGTCAGACTGATCTTTCTGGTGCATCGGGCTCTAATAGTAGTGAGCCTTTTTCGGTAGACAAGTCGGGGAACCAAAAAACTACGAGATGGTCAAAAAGTTCAGACCACCAACAAAGGCCAGAACAAGTACAACAGAAACAAGAGAAAGACTTAGACTTTTGTATTGATGTCCTGAATTTAAGTGGAGAGGGGTTGATTAATGAAACTAGAACTGTTTTAGAACGTGTTTTTTCTTTCATTCCCTCTAATAAGACTAATATCACTAATTTGATTGTTGATTTACGTTTGTGTTTGAGGAAATTGAATTTGGAATACATTTTTATAGGTTACCCCAGAGTGTTGGCAGCACCATTGAATTCAAAGGGAGGAGTACTTATAACCCTCCATTATGTTCCACCTTAACTGTTTATGGTAGTTTATGTGAGAGAGAATTTAGAGGTGCTTGCATTAACAATAACTATAGCCCCAACTTTTCAGCAAATGAATTAAGAGCTTTATATAGTTTAGCATCTAATAAAAATTTACGGATTATGAAGGCTGATAAGGGTGGGGCTATAGTGATTATGAAGTCAGATGATTATAAAAAATCAATTCTTGAACTTTTAAGTGATGTTGAAAGTTATAAAAGGGTGACTGCAGATTTTATTTAG
Source organism: Protopterus annectens (assembly GCF_019279795.1). Lineage (NCBI taxonomy): Eukaryota > Metazoa > Chordata > Ceratodontiformes > Protopteridae > Protopterus > Protopterus annectens. The sequence continues at coordinate 509,621,912 of NC_056729.1, forward strand.
ACTAATTTTAGGAATGTTGACGTTCTGCTATTTGATTTATTTTGTCAGGGGAGCATTAGTCATTCCTCTTATAGGAACTTACAAGTGGAATATCCGAGGTTAGCTGAATTCCGAAAGTACATAAGGACAGGCAAAATCCCCCTTTTAGACCAATAGTGTCTGCTGCTTACTCCAAGACCGAGATCATTTCTATTTGGTTAGATGACATGTTAAATCCTGTGGTCCAAAATACTAGAGTTTATCTTTGCGACTCTTGGCATACAGTAAGATGTTGTCCTGTTCGATTCTCAGCTAGAGCGTCTTCTGTGTGGAGACATGCGTGAATGGGTGTACCTTCGTTGAAGGTTGTGCATCAGGACCGGCAACTCGACACGTAAAAATCTACTGCCAATCATTAGCAGACCGGAGTTCCGCTGTGGCGACCCCTAACTGGGAAAAGCCGAAAGACACAACAACTTGGTAACCTTGAGAATATTGGTACACCTTTTGTTTTTGCATCTTTAGATGTCATGTCCCTATATACTAGTATAGACCAAGAGACTGGTCTAGAGTTTTTGAGGGAATATTTATCCAGGTTTACCAGTTTTAGTAATGATAAGGTTGATATCATTTGTGCCCTGATGGTCATCATTTTGAAAAATAATTTCTTCAAATTTGATGTGTTGATTTTTCAACACATTTCTGGGGTTGCAATAGGCTCCAGGGTTGTGCCATCATTTGCTAATTTGGTCATGGCAATGTGGGAGGTGAAGTATTTAATTGTACATCCTTTAACAGACAATGTTTTGATGTACAGGCATTATATTGATGACCTGTTTTTTTATTTGGAAGGGAGATTTAAGTGCCTTTTTGTCCTTTGTTACAGATCTGAACAAAACTACTAATTTCTTAATTTCACCATCAGTGGGTTCAGTACTGAGGTGATGGTGCTGCATTAGCATTGTCGGCTCACAGTATGACGTTGTCCTGTTCGATTCTCAGCTTGAGCGTCTTCTGTGTAGAGACATGCGTGAATGGGTGTACCTTCGTTGAAGGTTGTGCATCAGGGCCGGCAACTTGGCACATAAAAATCTACTGCCAATCATTAGCGGACCGGAGTTCTGCTGTGGCGACCCCTAACCGGGAAAAAGCCGAAAGACACAACAACAACCATGAGTGGGTTCAGTGAAAGTATTGATTTCCTTGATGTACATCTGGAATTTGACAAAATGAACTCGGTTTTCTCTAGTAGAATTTATAGAAAGTTGACCTTTGTTAATCAGTATTTACATAGGGACAGTTTGCACCCGCAACATATGAAAAAGGGTGTAATTAAAGGCCAGTTGATTTGGTCAAGTCGTTTAACTAGCGATCAAGAGGTATTAGAGGTTGACAAGCTTCTACATTTCTTTGTCTTAAGAGGGTATGACTAATTCTGGTTAGAGAAAATTGTAGATGAAGTTGTGCAGTTCCATGTTGGTATAGCTAGACCCATTCTATCTATCACAGGTGGGCTTACCTCTGACACAACTTCTGCTGTTACTCATAATAGTTACAGACTGGCATTTCCAATTCCAGTTTTGTAACAATATAACTACTATTAGACACATTTTGACTGATAATTAGAAGGTCATTTTTGGTAACCCTGATTTAGTTTGGGTTTTGGGTGACAAACCTTTGTTCACTTACAAAAAAGTGACTTGTTTAAAAGCTAATTTAGAGAGTGATAGATTGATTGACACTGGTAGACATTCTTTATCTCGTGGAACTTATGCCTACAGACATTTTAGACAGTACAGGTATTTGAGTTATTCTAGTTCCATAGAGTTGAGACATGCTAACAAAGTTATTTGGTCCAAAGTACGTCACACTTGTGATTCAACCTTTGTGGTTTATGCAGCTGTATGTAACTCCTGCGACAGTTTTTATATAGGCAAGACTATTAGAACTTTAGGCAGGAGAGTTTATGAGCATGTTCTTGCCATCAGGAATAAAGATTTTACTAATGCTTTGGCAAGACATTCTGTTGTATGTGAGAATTTCAAAAAATGTTTCTTTTTTTGTTGTGGATACTGTTATTCCTGACCATTTTAGTGGTGATTACAAAACTGTTTTAGAATGTAAGGAAAGCAAATGGCAGATTTTTTGAATGCTGATCATTTGCCTGCACTCAACGAGACTATTAGTATAAAATGTTTTTTATAGATGTAAAGGCTTTGAGGACTTTGGTCCTTAGAGTTATATTTTAAGTAATATATATGTGCATATGTTTTTAGGAAACATTTGATTATTTAAAGTTCATTTATCATCATTTTGATTTGTATTGGATAATTTGGTCCTGTGGTATATTTAATTAACTATAAATGGGTGTTTCATGGTTTTGTTTGTATTTTCTGATGAAGTTCGTGTTTTACTAAGTGGACGAAAGTGCTAAGACTTGGAGTTTGGCTTGTTTTTTGCCTCTGGTCTACATGTCTTTTGTGATTTCTATATCATATATATATATATATATATATATATATATATATATATATATATATATATGTGTGTGTGTGTGTGTGTGTGTGTGTGTGTATATATATATATATATATATATATATATATATATATATATATATATATATATATTTAATGTTTAACTATGTTAAATGTAGTCAGAGCTTTTCTCCCCAGGCCTCCACTGAAAATGGGTTTTTGACCCAGTCAGACTTTCCCGGTGAACAAATGTCAATAAATAAATAAATAAATGTACTTTACTCATGAGAGGAATATTTCAGCACTTGAAAGATACTGAATTTTTGTATATGACAATGTCTTATGAACATAAGAATGATTTTATTTCTTAGTCTTATACTTGAGAAAAGTCATGGCAGTTGTGTATACATATTCTCAAATATATCACTGAAAGATTTTAACTTTCAAGTTTATGTGGTGGCTTTACAAGCCACATGTGGTTACATTGCCCTACCAATGGAGAGCTATGAAGGCAGGCAAACTCTCTCTCTCTATGTGTGTGTGTGTGTGTATGTGTGTGTGTGTGTGTGTGTGTGTGTGTGTGTGTGTGTGTGTGTGTGTGTGTGTGTGTATGTATGTATGTATGTATGTGTATATATATATATATATATATATATATATATATATATATATATATATATATATATATATAGTTGCAGTTCATTCTGTCATATGTTGACTTGGACAAGAGAATTTACTGCTTGCATTTTTGTTTATAATGGACATTATTGTTGTCAAGTTCAGAGTCTGCCAAATGTGATAATATGTATGGGATGTGCTTTGAGTCAAGGTTAATGGCTCTTTGTGTTACTGCAAAACTTTAGGATATACAGAAGGTTTTGGTCTTAGCTGTGGGAGCGTGTGTGTAAGTGCTTGCGAGTTAGGGTTAGAGTAAGGACTAGAAAAGGGAATAGTTTTTCTGGTGTGTGTGTGGATGCTACTGTGTTACTTTAAGAGATGTGTGTCCATGTGTGTTGTGCAGTGGTACTGTTAGAGAAAGCATGTTTCATAAGATAATGTGTAGGTCTCGAGTTAAAGGTGCAAGCAGGGTTAGGTCACCATGTATAAGTAACCTTAATTCTAACACTGCATCTGTCCCTAATACCAGCCTTACACATTATCATAACTAGTACTATGAGAGAACAGAAAGAGGAGCTTAGGACCCTCATCATTTCCTGGACATGTATAAGAACTGGGGTCTCCTAGAATGTAATGAAACAGCTTTTCTGAAGGATATGAAGGACTGAATGCAGGTTTCAAAACTTCACTAATGATCAGAACCTTTATCCTCAGATTGGGAAAGAGACAGAATAAAGTGTTACTGTTGAACACACAGCTAAATATAAGCATACAACTTGTTTACTGAAGTTTTCTAAGTCCTCCACAGTTTCTCAGTGGAGAGCTAGGCAATAAATATGGCATAGCCTTATTGCACAGAGTCATTAATGGGGATGAAGCTTAGACCTGGTCATTACTAACTGAATTGTTTACTGGTACATGACTCATCTGTTAGGTTGTGAAGAACCTATGCTACAAGATTGTCAGAATACAACAAGATGTTACTTTGTTTTGGAGAAGTCAGAGAACCTTAGTCCTACACGACAGCTGATGTTTGATAAACATACTAACATTGAAAGAGAGTAAGGTCTAGAGTTTCTGTTACCTTGTTTTACTGAAACAGGTGATGCATTGTATGGGTCAGTGTATGCAGTTCTAATATAAGTTGCTTACTTTCAAATCATAGTGTTAGTGTATAAAATACCCAGGAAATAACATATTATAAATATGCAGACAAAACATATTGCATGAAGGTTACAGTCATACCTTTTTAATTACCACATTATACAGTTTATCGTGGTGGTGGAGCAGTAGCGTTGTCGCCTCACAGCAAGAGGTTCTCCCATTCGATTCTCGGCTGGAGAACCTTCTGTGTGGAGTCTGCATGTCCTCCCCACGGTTGAGTGGCATTCGAAAGACATACGTGAATGGGCGTGCCTTTTTTGAAGGTTGGGCGTTGGGTTGGCACCTCAGCACTGTAAAAATCTACTGCCAATCATTAGCGGACCGGAGTTCCGCTGTGGCAACCCCTAACTGGGAAAAGCCAAAAGAAGAAGACGAAGATTGCTAGTCATTGAATTACTTTTAATATCAATGTAAAGACTGAATTGATAATAATGACACATACTTTGCCTCCTGTTATATAAGAATAATACATTTACATACCTCTACCTAGTTTGTATCAGGAATGATTAAACCATTAGATTTTATTTGTTGAAACTAACAGGTGCTTGCATAATCTGACAAATATAATGTTGAGCATGTGATGTTCAGTTTATAGCAATGTGGAAAGGCCCGCCTGATTAGAGCCTCCCCCTTAAATGCCTAGCACCAAAAGCATCCCTCTTTTGCTTTTTTTCTCTTTTCTTCGTCTCTTCATTTTAATACATGTTTACAAAATAGAATACTCATCTAGGATTTTATTGGCTAGGCTAAAGAGAAATGCATTTTTAACATCTCCCTCCATCACTAATATAATGCAGTTGTAGATGACTATGCCATTGCATTTAGGTACTAAATGCCATGTTTTAGATAAGTTTGGTCATATATAAGGAAAGCCATGCATATCAAATTAAATGTTGCCTTGCTACCATCTAATTTTCCCCTTAATGAAACTCCTGTGTACTCACAAATATTTGGTATTTATGATCTATCCTAGTGTATAATAAAGACAGACATAATTAGCATGCCACGCTAAAGAAAGTAAAACAATCCAGTGGGGCATATGGAAAAGTTGATTAATCTTATATTGCCAGATGTTCAGTGACAAAGATGATGCCACTGCCCTTGCTCATCCACTAGTTTAGTCATGTTCCCATAACTCCAAGTAGTAGCTGGTTGTGGTGTAAAAGTGAACAAATAGGTGATGTAACTAAAGCTTCGTATTGGTATGTTCTTATCACAACTAGTCATAACCACTTTAGAATAACTGGAAAAGGTGCTCACTCAGTGTTATGCCCTAGTAACACTTGATTGCCAGGCCGATGATACTGCTCTTGCTTTTTTGGATATAGTAATACATAAAGCAGGTGACAGATACATACATAGGACATGAAAGCCTTTACAACTTTGGATTCTATCAAAACCAGGGTACTTGATAAGTACAAACATTGGGTAATCATTTCATACTTGTAATATGATAATATTGCAACTTAGGGCTAGACTCTGGACTGAAACAATAATGCTGCTTCCTAGTGTCTCCAGTTATAAAGCATCACATTTTATTGTATGCTGACTAAAGTATTTTAACTGTTTTCCGGTTGATGCTGAAATAACAACTAGGGCGTACACCAATGTAGGTGAGTGGATCACCTTACTTATTGCCATTTCCAGCTTTATTACACAAAATCCCATGATTCTCTGGCAGGTAGCAAGTAAGCAGTCTGAGAGTCTGAGCTATAGCTGCAGTAATGTCTTAGCAGTAGGTAAATACACGGTCAAGCCATACTCCTGCATACCTGTAGCTTCTGCATTGCCTCAAACCGCATTCCAACATGACCAATGATGTTCAAATTGAGTTGCATAAACTAAGTCTTTTGCAATCTCTACAGAATTGCCTTAGTTTTCTGTTAGATTAACTCTATACTCCAAATTATGTTACCTTTTGAAAACATATATAAGGTTACTGGTCAGTTTAGCAGCAATTTCATCGTACAAGTTAATATCTCTTACCAAGAATACATTATGGCATTTCAGGTAATGCATCAATTCTGAGCTTAACAAATTCAATAAGCGTAGTGAAGCATTTGCATTCCATGGTACAAGAGTTGCCATATCAGCATGATTCACCTTTTGAACTGTGAGATCTCTCAAAGTATATATGACACAGTGGATACTTATACACAGGAACATGGTATGTTCCGTTAACTATTGCCAATCTTTCTGCTGCATTCAGAAGTACATTCCAAGATAGGTGGCTGGATAGTGAGATGTCAGTAATTCATACTGCCTAGCTCTGAAAGACTTCTGCCAGTATGTAGTAGGCCACCCATTTTGTAGAACTGCATACTGAGGAACCTAGGCTATAGTCTGTGCACAGTATGAGGCAGAGTACATAGATGAATTCTCAGGATGTTCTCCCTGTATTTCTCTTCTTTACTGTCAAGGGCTGATAGTTGTGTACGCTGTCATAATTCCTCGGTGTAAGCTTCAGACAGGCACTGCTCTGCTCTGCTACTTTGGTGCTGCAGTCTTCTGTCTTTAATTCATTCTTTAATTAATGATGAACCAGTCTTGTGCTAATACTGGAAATAGTTTCTCTGTCACCTGTGTGGAAAAAAGTCCCCAGTCAGCCATATGCAATATACCTCTCAGTGGCATCACTTCTTAACGTTGTCACTCTGCAATAGAGTTTCATGCCTGATATCATCTGGGTCACTCCTGTTACTACTACAGCCAGATGGTGTCCTGTGATACCACAATCACTAGCATACTAAATATCATTGTCTTTCTCAGTCCACAGAAAAAAATCCATGTTTGACAGAGATGGGGGGGGGGGGCAACAATCTGATGGTAATATTATAGCTGACAGATTGTGAGGACTAATTGTGAAAGTGCCAGGTACTGATGGAATGGCATAACCAGCACTAATTACAAGCATGTCTAAATATATGTATACCACATGATGCATCCTTTTCTCCCCTCCCTTCATTCCATTCTTCTTTACTAGCTCCAGTAATGTTCTCTTCCACAAATGTTATTCTTTGTCTGAAAAATCAAAGAAAATGTTTATAAAATTTGAAGAGAAACAGATTAAAGGAAAAAAGCAGATCAGTTAAAACAAGTAAGAAGGCACTGCCACTGACAACCACATAATGAATCATGTGCCAACAATAAAAAAATCTCTAATGCTGTACCTAACCATGAGTGCAGAGGATTGTAGTGACCACAGAAATACACAACAGAGCATGTTAGGGACAGTAAACAGAACAATAAATAGGGCACTTTCAGCTAAACAGCAACAGACTCTCAGAAAACGTTTAAAACCATCACTTCTTAAAATAAAAATGGATACATCTGACTCACTGGTAGCACAGATTTATATTATGAAGTTTTACATGTAAAGCAGCAGGAGTGATTGTACTTAAACACCCCCATTAATAACAGTTTAAGGTTTAAACAATTGTGTGCAATATTTACTAAATGTGGATTATATCAGTTAGATGTTTCATTACCAGTGCAAGTACTAACATGTTCCAACAAGGTACATATAAGTGGCCCCCAGTCACAGATCAGAGTGTGCAAGTCAACATTGATAAGTCAGGAACATGAGTATAACTAATTAATTCTAATTTGAAATAGAAGTTCAGACATGAAAATGATTATTAACGACATGGAGTGCAGTCTGCTTTGCACTGCAAGGCTTTTCAGTTTTTGAATGGTACTGCTTTATCTTTAAATTCTTAGTTATATGTCAAACTTTTTACTGTTGTGATCTACAAATGACTAGTGTACATTAAAAGAATCTAATGAATTTTAATACAGGGAATATATAATTTTGTAAACCAGAGCATATCTAAAAATGTGCAAATGTCATAGGTTTTTCATGTGAGGTCTACATACTGAATAAGAATCCAGTCACAAGATTCATCAACTTTTTAGTAAACTGTCATTTGTGGTGTGCAAACTGGAGCTCTAGCCAGTACTGTCTCCTTGAAAAAAAATGTTTTTGGCTCCTGCTGCTATCACATTAATCCTTAAATCGGCTCCAGATTGATCAAATCCATTTCTGAAGCCAGCCACAAATGATAGCAGGAGTTGTGTATCAATGTATTTCTGCCAGTGAAAGAAGAAACTGGTAAATACAAATTAAAAGCAGACAGCAATTTCAAGTGATATCATGCAGTCTGGAGGGATATAAGTGACTCTTTCTAAACCTTTTGCAATACGTGATTCTGGCACAAGTAATTGTGCCTTTCTGCTTTGGTGCTGAACACTTCTGTAGGAGTAAAACAGCAAAAACAACAACTATTATGATGCATACATCTAGAAGTGGATACTTGCTTAATTCAGCTGCAATATGTGACACATTTGGCTACCCTGGAAACACCTAAACATTAAATCCATCTTTTCAAATGGGGCCTTGTTTGTAGTTAATTTGCTTTACTTAGGACACTGTGTAAATGGACATCAATCTTTTCTGTAGTTTTTATGGCTTAAATACATTACAGTATGAAACTGAATTAAACAAATATACCAACTATTATAACGCATTCATTGTACAATAAACAGTGGCAAACCAATCTATCAAAAATTAAAAGTTTGTGTTAACAAGAAAACTATGATCTATAAATACAGATAAGTTTCTTTGGATCACTGAAAGTCAGTCATGATGGTGCATTCATTAAAATGACAAGGTAGAGATTTCCTTCAGAAAGATACCACATATGGAAAACAGTATACACCACACAGCTGCACCATATCCTATGATGTACTAGTAACCACCTACAGTTAAATGGAGTGGTCAAGCCAGCTGATAGTGTGGTGACAGCTCATTAAGACAGATACAACATGATAGGTACAGTTTGGCCTGTAAGTACTAAAACCTTATATACTAATCTTGATGTCACTCAGTGTAAGTGCAGCACCTCAGAGGTGGTACAAATATGATGGTAAGTACCCATTAAGAGCCAAGAAGTAGAGTTCTGCACAGCCAAATATCACTCTAATAATCCAAGCTGGATAAGGCTGTACAAAGGTCATTAGATAGAGTTAGATGTTTGATTTTGGCAGATTTCCTAAGATGGAAGCAAGAAAATGTAATGATTGCTGTAATGTGGTCTATAAATACAAGGAAATATTTGAGGGGCTTATACAGATCTCACACCCTTGACACAGTCCCCAGCCATTTCTCACCATAAATAATGATGTGGAAAAGCTAACAGCTGTGAGGATTCTTAAGGTAACATGGAAGGTCATAGCCTTCATTCATGGGGGACAGAATGAAAACAGGTATGTCTTATCCAATGGTAGTGTTCACGCTGCTCACTAGCTAGTTTAACATGTATTCCAGAGGCAAGAATACTGATTTGTGTGTGTTGCCTGTATCTCAAAGATACTCCGAAACCTTTTTTGAATGACCTCAGCAAGTGGAAGCTAATCTATAATAAATATAATGAGGCCAAGATGAAACCATCTAGAACCTCAGAATGCAGAATGCCTGAAAGAAAATTTAATCAGAGATACCATGAGCATAGCTCTCAACCTCTTAGCACAAAAAATGGACAAAGACAAAAATAACGGGGGGACTAATCCCCAAAATTAGGGATATATTTTAAATATTGCTCTTATAAACTTAGAAGTTCTTGTATTACTGTACATTTTCTGTGGCATATGAAGTCTGAAACTCAAATGCCTGTCATTATTTAGTGAATTCAGTCCTTACTTATTTGCCACAAAAATTCAGAAAACCACAAATTTTATGAGGAAAAGACAAAAAATATGAGACAAAAATCTGGAAATTCTGTGAAAATATGGACAGCTGAGAGGTATGAAATGAATAATAAGAGATAAATTAATTAAAAATGTGCCAGAAAGACCATAGCAAGTGAACGCATGTTCAGACAAGATCCCATAGTTCACAATATCAAATGATAGAGAGAAACCAAGGAGAAACAAGGCAAAATATTAACTTTAACCATTAGCTCTTTACATGATACAGCCCTGAAATTGCACTGGTATTGATCAGTGAGACTATGAGTAATATGCTTTATAAAAACTGCCTTCTTCGTAACTTTAAAGATCAGATTGTACGGATTCATAGATAATTTCTTAACATCCATGGTTTCTTTTAGAAGTATATCATAAGGAGGTGTTCAGAGTTTAGACAATAAGTGGATTAAAGACTTAAAGGCAGGACAGAATAAATCTAGCTGGAAGTGATTCTGATATGCATGTATTTAGACATAAGCCTGGCAACACACACATGATCTAAAAATAGTCATCAAGTTGAAACTAGGCCCAGTGTTATTCGTGTCCTTTCATGCAAAATACTATACTACCCATTGAAGACTACATAGTGCATTTCTTAACTTGTCCTCCACCAGAGTTCCAAACATTGCCTATTTTACTGAGACCCTGAAGCCCCTGATACTGTGGTAGCTGTCAGATCTGAGATCCTGAAGCCCCTGATACTGTGGTAGCTGTCAGATCTGAGACGCTGAAGCCCCAGATACTGTGGTAGCTGTCAGATCTGAGACCCTGAAGCCCCTGATACTGTGGTAGCTGTCAGATCTGAGACTGTGAAGCCCCTGATACTGTGGTAGCTGTCAGATCTGAGACTCTGAAGCCCCTAATACTGTGGTAGCTGTCAGATATGAGACCCTGAAGCCCCTGATACTGTGGTAGCTGTCAGATCTGAGACCCAGAAGCCCCTGATACTATGGTAGCTGTCAGATCTGAGACCTTGAAGCCCCTAATACTGTGGTAGCTGTCAGATCTGAGACCCTGAAGCCCCTGATACTGTGGTAGATGTCAGATCTGAGACCCTGGAGCCCCTGATACTATGATAGCTGTCAGATCTGAGACCCTGAAGCCCCTAATACTGTGGTAGCTGTCAGATATGAAACCCTGAAGCCCCTGATACTGTGGTAGCTGTCAAATCTGAGACCCTGAAGCCTCTGATACTGTGGTAGCTGTCAGATCTGAGTTGAAGCGGGATGAACATCACATGGGAGAAGCTTATCAACAGCAACAGTGATGGTTGCATTGAAGAGCAGCATCAAATGCGACTTGTCAGAGGGAGCTGATCTAGTATGTCTTATTTCTAAAACCTACGACTGTTTCCCCCAAGGACTCAGACAAACAGAGCACATTACAACCTTCAAAAGAAAACTAAAAAATGACTTCATAAACTCTTGGCTTTGCTTTTGCTCAAATCCTGGCTAGCATACTACCTTACACACCTGATATACCTACTTAATCTATACACAATACAATCCATACTCTGCACACTCAGTTTTGGTCTCTCTTTTTTTTTCTACACTTCCCAGTCACATTCACCATCTCCCATATCCTACTGTCACCATAACAATTCCATAACCCTTCCACACATGCCATCAGCCTGACTATATATTCAGTCTGTCAACCTTTTTAACTGAATTCAGTCCATATCTCACCCACTTGTACACTTGTGCCATCCCATATGCGAATAAGAAGGACTGACTATCCAATAAAATGTTTGCATAGAAGGGAATATCCACCATACTTTAATGTCTGTATACACTGACTGTACATATAATTTATATATCTATATTCAAACGTATGGAAAGACAGGTACATCTGCATTGTAATCTCTGTATAAAACAAGCATAAATGCCTTGTTATTTCTGTCCTAAACGTATGCCATCTCAAGTATTCCTGACATAGTATACAATTGTACTTTCATTTTTATATGTCAGAGTAAACACTAACACTACTATTAACTTGCTTGTATGAAATCGTACTTTGCTTCCCAGGACTACATGAAAATGGGATAAATTTCTGCCTGGTAGGTAGAAATAAATCAAATAAAATAACTTAATATGTGAAGCAGGTCACTACTTACAGTAGTACATGCATTCCTGAAGTGGACCGACAATACCAATGTGAGAATTCCAGGTTGGAAGGATCGGTTACCTGCCTACTCAAGCAACTGGCTTCACCTCCAAGACTGGGTGACCACATCTTTTTTTTTATTTTTTATTTATATTTTTTACCTGGGTTGTCCAACTTGGGTGCAGCCCATTTTCAGTGGAAGCCCAGTATCCTCTCTGATTAACGGCTTTATCATATTTGGGAAACCTTTCTCCATCCACATTGTGCCTTTTTCAGGTAATGCCAATCTCCTCCAGCTATCGACCTAGTCAGACAAAAATTAGGACTGTATAAAGGCAGAGCTGTTTAATGATAAAAGATAAAATGGGATATGGCACCCTTTACAAGCCCCACCATTGTTAAAATATTAATATCAGTATCACCAGTAACATATGGTTCCAATGCAGTAATAATGCACTCTCCTTACCCAACTCTGGGAATGACTGTGGTGCAGATGATGATGTGTCCATGTTTCTATGAAATCCCATCACTTCAAAACTTATATGACAAAACAATGATCTTGACTTCCTGCATGTCAAAGGTGCTATCAATAAGACCTCTAAGTGTATTTTAGCTGTCTACAGAAGTACCTCTATGATACTTACAGTCCATGAGGGATACTTAGACAAACTTGCATCCCTCTCTATTGAACCTAACACTATTCTTCTTGGGGACTTCAACTATGCATCCATAAACTGGGAAACTTACATGACTACAAAAGGAATAAACACAATACTTCTTAGAGTTTATCAATGCAAATTCTTTAGATTACATGGTACACTCTCCAACTTGGGGCTCAAATATACTGTACCTGGTTCTGACAAATATAGCCCCATTATGCTCTGAACCCATAGTTACCCCATCACTGGTCTAATCTGACTACAGGTCAGCAGGATTTATCAGGAAGGCCAAATCCAGTTTGATGTAAACACTATAGGCTTTTCAGTGGCAAATCTGCTAAACTAGCTGATAACCTGAAGCAACTTAAGAACCACCTCTTCCCCTTGAGGACTGAGTAGCAAAGATTGCTGCATTTACACAGAGTTTATATTAACACCTTAATGCATAAAAAGAGACATCAATGCCTGACATAAGTGCAGTGCTAAGTTTAGGAATAAACCCCTATGGAGAGACCTTATTACAAACAGATTATATGATAAAAAGGAAGAACCTCTGCCCTGAGAAACTAACTGAGTACATCACACCCCAGTAGTGAACTTAGGAGGTGAAACAATGAACTTCAGCACAAGATCAAATCCTCTATGGATCTATATGAAATTAAATTTGCCACCTCTGTAAAGGGCAATCATATAGCATCTCTGTTATAAATCTTAGGAAGGATACCCAGCAATGTTCTAAACTGATAAATGACAATAACATATACTCAGTCTCCTGAAGAAATAGCATGCATTATAGCAGATAAAATGTAACTCCAGCTTTACACCCATATATCCCATCCAAACTTTCTCTGGCATGCCATCATATCTGCACCAATTCCCTAAATCACCTTGGATCCAGTCCGGCGGTGGTGGTGCTGCAGTAGCATTGTCGCCTCACAGTAAGACATTGTCCTGTTCGATTCTCAGCAAGAGCGTCTTCTGTGTGGAGACATGCATGAATGGGTGTACCTTCGTTGAAGGTTGTGCATCAGGGCCGGCAATTCGGCATGTAAAAATCTACTGCCAATCATTAGCAGACTGGAGTTCCGCTGTGGCGACCCTTAACTGGGAAAAGCCGAAAGACACAACAAAAACCTTGGATCCAGTCCTAAAGGCAATGTCTAAAGTAAAGAATACTAGTTATCTGGTCCAGAAATGTCCCTGTATCCTTTCCTGTCAATATGATGTACAGTCTCAACAACTTGCAACTAAATCTTTTTAGCCTCCACATTGAATCTAGCTTTGTGCCAGAGGTGTGGAGAACAGCCTCCTCCACAACAGAGGACCGACCACTGACCTAACAACTATAGACAAAAAAGCCTGATCAGCCTTATTTGTAAATTAATGAAGTACATTGTATTATTATTATTTTTTTTTATTTTATTTTGCATTTATTAATCAAGTAAGTGTAGACTGGTTTGAAGACCCTTTTCAGACATGACCCTGGATGAGGTAGGTACATAATAACAATGCAGTACACACCAAGTTCCGGTAAGACAAACAAATTAGCAATTAGGATAGTAGGTATATACAAGTGATTAAACAATAAGTCAAATATGTAAAACTGAGAGTAGAAAAATAACACAAATTTAAGCTTATTTCCTGCCTTTCCTGTAACTAGTCTAGTCCAGATACAGATTTGCTATATCCAAGACTGTTTGCAAGCTTCAGAGCCATCCCAAGCCTGTCTGTGTTGGAGGGAAGCCTGCTAGCTTATCAGTGGGAGTGGTAAGCAATAGGTAACCTATCTACCACATAAGGAGTGGTTTCTGCCCAGAAATTATAGTTATTGGCCATTTGGGCAGTTTTCAATCGCTCTCAACTTTCTCATTTAAAAGCCCGGATTTGCACTTGTTTCTTTCCTGTAACTTGTCTGATGCAGATACAGATTCTTAGTTTTAGCACTTAAATTTGCTTATTCATGCTCAGCACTTGTTCAGAACTTGTTGTAAGCACTAAATACACTGCAAATGACTACAGCACTCAACCTTCCTCATTACCTAGAGGAAAACAGTTTTTGTACTTACTTTCCTCACTTGTCTAGAGGAAAATTTTTAATTCAGGCATGTCCAAGGGTCAGCTCCCAGTGTTCTCTCCTGTCTATCTGATGAATCTGGGCATCTTGGGGCAATGTAGCAATTGCCTCATGTACACAGACAACCCTCTCCTCCTACCACCTAACACTACAACCTGTGAGAGATGGACTTATCTAGCCAAACTGGAGGTAAAGCTCTCTCCAACCAAGACTGAACTTGATAGTCAAGAGGAGAAGGTAAACACTTGCACCACACCACACTCATCACATAGTCCCACTAAATCTACACCACTAAAATCCACACATAGAAATACAAAAACATTAGCAGAGGCTCTCAATAATAATCTGCTCAAGCAACAGAGACCTACAAAGCAGAAATGCAAGCAACCTCCACTCCCCAACACAACCCAAATGACACATAGCCCAGAGACTCAGTGTGCCACTCAACCACAACCCATAAGGCCAAACAACATACCCAACACACTAGTCATAGGTGATTCTATAGTCAGGCACATTGATGTCCCACTCACCAGGCTAAACAAGGAGAAGGTTACTGTCAGCTGCCTGTCGGGTGCCAGGATCTGCCACATAACTCACGCACTCAGGTCACTCCACAACAAGTACAATTATGACTCTGTCATTGTCCATGTTGGTGTGAATGACTTGAGATGTACCTCCCTGGACTACATGAAAAGAGACATGGAAGAGCTCTCTGATCGTGTAGCCCAGGCAGGTATGAACCTAGCCCTGAGTAACATCCTGCCAGTGCCCAGAATTATACCGCAGTACAAGGACAAAATGATTGCCTTCAACAATTGGCTAAGCTTCTGGTGTCATTCTAAGGGGATCCAATATCTGTCTGCCTGGGGCGACATGGTCGACAGACCATGATGCTTTGCCAGAGATGGCCTGCACCTGTCACCCCTGGGATTCCGGATGCTGGCTAAGGCTCTTGCCTTTTTTCAAATGACAAATTCACCACCATAACAGGAACAGGCAAGCAAAAACTGAGGGCAATGCTACTCAGTGCTAGAAGTCTAAATCTCAAAATGCACTTCCTCGAGGAACTCCTTAAAATGGAGAACATCGATATCTGTGCAGTGACTGAGACCTGGTTCAAGGCTCCAAAGAGCACCCCTGCATTACCAGGCTATAACTCATACCACACTTTTCGGCCATCCAACCTGAATCAGAACACCAAAGGCGGAGGTGTGTCCATATTCATTAAGGACATCCACACCTCCAGGCTAGTTGGTCAGCATAATGCATCCGAGGTTATACAAGTGCAACTAACTCTGGGAAAAACTGCAATCCAAATTGTAGCTTGTTTTAGATCCCCCACCATGCCCCAGGATTCCCACTCCTCTTTTCTTGATATACTGGAAAATATTAGGGTTCAACCAAATATCCTAATAATTGGTGATTTCAACTACCCCTCCATTAACTGGGAAAACTACTCATGTACCAACTCCTTTGCTCAACACTTCCTGGAATTCATAAATTCCAATGCCCTGGATCAACTTATCCACACCCCCACCAGGGGCAACAATATCCTAGACCTAGTTATTACCAACATGAGTGACCGGTGTTCCACACCTGAAGTCAACTCCTCGGTGGCCAGATCAGACCATAAGCTAATCACCCTAGATATCCACATCCCACCCCCACCCCCCACCCCCTTTAAGGAAACCACAGTAAAAAAAATTTCCAAAGCTAACTTCATGCTTCTTAAGACAGAAGTGGTGAACTTCATGACACCCATGCAGATGGACAATACAGTTACGACTGCTGAATCCTACACAAATGCACTCTATAAGCACTTACATGAGTGCATGGATCGTGCTATCCCAAACAGAACCAAGACACTATTCTCCAAAAAAAGGAAGCCAATCTGGTGGTCCCCTGCCATAAACAAACTCTACAACAGAAGGAAGAAACTGTTGCAAAAGACAGTAAAATCCCATGAGTGGAGGAGCTAGTACCTGGTCAGCCTCAGTAAGCAGCTGAGATCCCATATAAGATCCTCCAAAGCTAGCTATGAAAACAAAATCACCACTGATTCTAGGGATAACCACAAAGCATTCTATAGCTGTGTCAAGAATCTCAATGCCAACACCCAGATCTGCTCTGAGTTACAGCACAACGGCACGAAAATTACAGAACCAACTGATATTGCCAACATCCTGACAGATAGGTTCAGTGTTAACTTTACCCCCTTCTCACCCCCAAAAGGCCCATATCTATACAGGAAGAATGCAGAGTCCCTGTAATCACAACTACGCAGGTAAAAGCTGCACTGTCTAAAGCCAAAAACACAGCATCCATGGGACCGGACAACATCTCAGGCTGCATTTTACACAAACTTCAGAATGAACTGGCTCCCCACCTAAGCACCGTGTTGAATCATAGCCCACGTCAGGCCTTGTGCCCACTGAATGGTGCACAGCAACAGTTATCCCACTCCACAAAGGGGGAGCCACCACTGATCCCGGGAACTATTGCCCTATTAGCCTGATGAGCCTAGTCTGTAAGGACATGGAATGTATCATCGTGGAACTCATAAACAAAGACATTGGTAACCTCCAAACTCTGGACCCCACCAGATCATGCCTCCTGAACCTGATCAACTTCTTTGAGGCATTCACCGAAGCCATAGACGAGGGTAAGGTGGTTCACACAGACTATCTTGACTTCGCCAAGGCTTTCATCACTATCCCCCATTCTGAAATTATAGCTAAACTCACTAAACTAGGTATAAATCTCTATGTCACAAGATGGGTTGCCAACTGGATCACTGACAGAACCCACACTATAAAAGTTGCAGACTCCAAATCTGACTTCAAACCAGTGACAAGTGGAGTACCACAGGGTTCAGTCCTGGGACCTCTCCTGTTTGGTATCTACTTCTCTGAAGTACAGGCTAACACAGAAGGCCTTTGGCTAATGAAGTTCACAGAAGACTGCAAACTAGGAGCCATAGTCAAGTCCCCAAATGATGTGGACATCCTACAGAAGGGCCTCACTGAGACAGACACCTGGAGTCAGAGCCATGGCCTCAAGCTCAATGCCATGGCTCTGACACCAGGTGTCTGTCTCAGTGAGGCCCTTCTGTAGGATGTCCACATCATTTGGTGTCAGAGCCATGGCCTCAAGCTCAATGCCAAAAAGTGCATTGTCATCCCCTTTGGTAAAAACTCTGTACCCATGAACTACCACATAGGCGGCAGTCTACTTAATGCCAAATGTGTGATAAGAGACCTTGGGACACAGATGAACAGTAGTCTCTCCTTTGATAATCACATCCCCACAGTAGTCAGGAAGTCCTTCTATGTGGCACACCTCATCACAAAAGGGTTCTCATCCAGGAAAAAGGAGGTCATTGTTCCCCTCTACTCGACACTCAGAGCCATTATAGAATACAACGCCCCTATTGGAATGTACCTCACAAGACATCTGCAGCAGCTGGAAAGGCCACAGAAGTACCTCACAAAGAGGATTACTGACCTCAAGCAGATGCCCTACACTGACCGTCTCAAAAAAGCACAGCTTTACTCAGTAGCATATCACCTACTCCGAGGTGATCTCTGCCTAACATATAAAGCTATGTCAATCCCAGAGCTGTTGGACATGCTACACCTAAAGAAATCCCAATACCTCTACTCTACATGCTCTAGTGATCTAAATCTTGCCACCACAATAAACAGGACATGATGGAGGGATAGATTCCTGTCCCAGAGACTTCCCATACTCTGGAACAAGCTACCCATCTATGTCAAAAAAAGTTCCTCATTAGCACTCTTCAAGAAAAATCTTGATGAGTGGATGGGAAATAGGAAATACACCCCGGGGATCACTTCTATGGCTTTGCTCGACAGGGGCACAGGAAAATAACTTTCTTGAGTGACATAAGCCAGGGAACCTTGTTGGCTAGGATTATTTAGGCCGATAGCCTAGTACCTACCTATGAACCTATGAATCTATATACTACAATTGAAAAATGTAATGGGTGAGTTGCAAATTCCTATTAAGAAGCAGACAGGCTGATTTAATAGACAGAGGGAGGGCTATGTAGGGTTAGCAGCCTGATAAGAGGGTTGCCTACTTAGGCAGACAATAAAGGCAAACATGAATGAAAAAATGGACAGGAATTAAGGATGAAGGCTCAACAAACAGAAGTGGGTAACAAGAATGACATGTCTAAAGGCTGAGTGTTAAAGACAAAGTAGGCTCTAGGGAATAAGAAGGTAAGGTGTAATATGAGTAAGCAGAAACTGTGGGGGATATAGATTAATAACAGGGCAAGTGCTAGGATCTCATAAAAGATAATGCAAATTATTGTACTATACTTGATACATACCTCTCAACTTTTGCAAATGTCCAGATTTTTGCGTCATATTTTTTGTCTGTTAGTCATAAAATTTGCGGTATTCTGGCAAATTGTTGAGGATTGAAGTCACTAAATAAGGACAAACATTTGAGTTTCAGACTTCATATCCTTCAAAAAACATATGCTAAATCAAAACCTGTTATTCTAGAAACCACATATCCTTATAAGAATAACATTTAAAACCTGTTCCTATTTTTGAGGATTTTTCTCCACATTATTATTGTCTTTGTCCAGATTTCTTGTGCTAAAAGATTGAGAGGTATGACTTAATGTTTTTCACCTCTTACAGCAACTTTCCATCTCAGTCTTTTGTATCGCTCTTCCTCATACAGCACTTATTTCCTAAGCTCTTACTTTTCCTTCTTTTCTCACACCCCGCCACTAACTACTATTCCTCCTCTGTACAATTTCGTCCTCCTCATTTTCTTAACTTTTCTTTCCTTATCTCTCATCACTTTAAGCTACATTCTGCTTGTCTGCTTGTAAATTATTACTAAACTCAAAAACACCCCAGTTTGATCTTTTCCCTGCAGCCATCATGCCATTAATACATTAATTGTTACTTTATGTTATTTCTCCATTCAATAAGTATCCAATTTTTGATAATTTCTCTCTTGTTTTTTTGTGTTAACATGCTATGTTCATGTAAAAAATATTCAAAAATATTTAAAAAATCATATAAATAAGTTCATGTATAGATGTTTTACCCTGCAATTATAAATGTGCATCATGTGTAACTTTAATGTGGAGCTTTCATCCCCAGACCTCCCCTGAAAATGGGTTTTACCCAGTCAACTTTTCCCAGTCATCAAAAACAAATAAATAAATTGATGGGATAAAGTCAAGTGTGCACATTTTGGCCATGATTATCAAAATAGTAACATTGAAAACTTTCTCTGGTGTGTTCTTTGAGGGACCTCATTGGGTATACAAGAGTGGATATGTATCTTATATCTTGTGTGTTTTGATCCAATAGTCTAATCTTAATTTGGAAAATGGCATTTCAGCTACTGCTAGATTGTATGATGGTTTGACAAAGAGATTGTTGTTACATCATTATGAGGGTCACAAACACAGATATGGGCAGCATACAATCCTTGATCTAAAATCAGCTTGGGCTTGTAAAAGGAAGACCCTGCCTGCAAAATTTTGTATACATATTTGAATTAGTCTCTGAAGCATGGGACGAGGGTGATTCCATACTCACTGCTTACCTGGACATGAGAAATGCCATTTATATCACTCTATAGTCTGGTTTTTCTGTCAAGCAAATCATAGGTTCATAGAAGATTACTAGGCTAATGGCTCAAGAGCCCTTACAAGCCTAGCCAGTTTACCCAGATTTTACCCAATTTTCTATCATTAGCAGAAGATAACAAGGGTCAGCAAGTGGGGTTTTGACAATTTTTACAGACTGCCTCTATCCATAAGGGACATGGAAACCACCTCACTGAATTTGCGATTTCCCATCCATTGGTCAGGATTGCGCTTGAACATTGCCAGGGAGGGACTCTGCTTCACATGAATAGGAAGCCTATTCCAGAGGAGGGGCATTCTCTGGGATACATATCTTTCTCTCCAGCATGATCTATTCATGTCAGAGATCAAGTTTAGACCTTTGGAGCAGGCAACCCTCATGCAGTTAGTTGTGTGAATGTGCAACATTTCCATCAGGGCTTGGTCAGAGACTGCCTTGTAGTTCAGGCATAGGTCACTACTCAGTAATTGTTAGGAAACTGAATACAGGGATAGGGCTTTTAATCAGTCTGCATATGACATCTTGGTTATACCCTGTATTTTTTGGGAGAAACCTCTGAGGTCATTCTTGCAGGTGCCTGGTGAGGTACATGCCAAAGGGTGCATTGTATTCAATTACTCGTCTGATGAGGGATGTGTACAGTGGTATTATGACATCGTAATATCTGGATGCCATACCCTTGCTAGTAAGCTGAGCCACATAGAAGGATTTCCTCACCACCGTGGACACATGGTGGTTAAAGTTCAAATTACTATCTATCTGAGTACCCAAATCTCCAACCACTGGTCCACTCTTAAGGAGATGTTATCAATGTTGTAATTTGCAGGGGTATTTGATTTCCCAAAGGGTATATGCACTTCTTTGTATTTAGTTTGACACCATGGCTCCAGCACCAATCATTAGTCTCCATCAGTCCTTTCTATAGAATATCAACATTGTTTGGGAAGTGAGTAATTGCCCACAACTTGCAGTCATCGGAACACTTGTTCAGCCAAAAACAATCGACATTTGCTTTGACATCTGAGAAGTATATCCCAAACAGAGGGGACCCAACATTGAGCCCTGTGGTACTCCATTGGTGACTAGACTCATGCTGGATGTGGATTCCCCCACTCCAATAACGTGTCCTATCCATGAGCAATTTGGCTATCCATCTGATGACATAGAGGATTATGCCCAGTTGTGTAAGCTTATCTATAATACCTGAGTGGGGTATTGTGTCACATGCCTTGGCCATGTTAAGGTAGCTGATATGCACTGTCTTACTGTCATTCATGGCCTTAGTGACCTTGTCCACAAGACTGAGCTGCAGGACATGCCCTTGACGAAGCCAAACTAGGTTGGGTCTAGAGTCTGGAGATTTCCTATGTCAATGCTAATCAGGGTCATGTTACCCTTTACAAAGCCTTGCATGTCAGGCTGGTCAGACTTATGGGTCAGTAGTTTCCTGGGTCCATTGATGGTACCCCCCCCCCCTTGTGCAGAGGGATGACCTTTATTCAGTCTTAGGTTCATAGGTTCATAGGTTCATACTAGGCTATCTGCCCTGGGGCAATTATAAGCCTAGCCCGATTCTGTATGGCTTACGCCACCCCTTGATTTGAGTATACTGTGCCCTTTTTAAGGTTTAGTTTACTGTGCCTCTGTCTAATAGTGACACGGGAGTAATCCCTGGGACAAACCTACGATCCCCCATCCACTTATCGAAATTCTTCTTGAAGAGATTCAGTGAGGTGCTCTGCCTCACATGAACTGGAATTCTATTCCAGAGCGAAGGGAGCCTCTGGGTTATGAACCTGTCCCTCCAGCAAGTTCTATTTATTTCTGTGCTGAGGTTCAAGTCCCTCGAGCATGTGGCTCTAAGGAATTTAGATTTACTGAGGTGGAGCATGTCCATTAATTCTGGATTTGACATAGCTTTGTATGTCAGGCATAGATCGCCTTGAAGTAGGCGGTATGCAACTGAGTAGAGCTGGAGTTTTTTTAACCGAGCAGCATATGGCATCTGTTTGAGACCCTTGATCCTCTTGGTGAGATACTTTTGGGGTCCTTCTAATTGCTGCAGGTGTCGGGTAAGGTACATCCCAAAAGGGGCATTGTATTCTATGATGGGCCTGATGAGGGATGAATAAAGGCACGATTACCTCTCTTGATCTAGATGTGAAACCCTTCGTGATGAGGTGGGCTATGTAGAAGGTCTTTCTAACCACTTTGGCAATGTGGTTTTCAAAGGAGAGATTGCTATCAACTTGGGTCCCCAGGTCCCTAATAACTTTCTCTGTACTTAATGGGTTTCTGCCTATGTGGTAATTTGTGGGCACATTGTTTTTGCCAAAGGGTATGACTATACATTTTTTGGCATTTAGCTTTAAACCATGGTGCTGGCACCAGTTATCTGTCTCTGTGAGACCTTTTTGAAGGATGTTTGTGTCAGCTGGAGAGTTGATTATGGCGCCCAGTTTGCAGTCGTCTGCGAACTTGGTGAGCCATAGTCCTCCCACGTTTGCCTGTACCTCAGAAAAGTATATACCGAACAAGAGTGGTCCCAGGACAGAACCCTGTGAGACACCACTTGTGACCGGTTTCGAGTCTGACATGGCTCTAGCAACTCTCACTCTGTGGGTTCTGTCTTTGAGCCAGTTTGTGACCCATCTTGTGACATAGGGGTTTATATTTAAGCTGGATAGCTTATCTATGATGCCCGAGTGGGGTATTGTGTCAAATGCCTTTGCAAGGTCCAGATAGGCTGTATGGACTACCTTCCCTTCATCTATGGCTTTGGTGACTGTTTCAAAGAAGTCAACCAGGTTCAAAAGGCAGGATCTGCCCTTGACAAAGCCGAACTGGGTAGGATCTAGTGTCTGTAGGTCCCCAATGTCTTTGTTTATGAGCTCCATGATGATCCTCTCCATAGCCTTGCAGACTAAGCTAGTCAGGCTTATTGGACGATAGTTTCCAGGGTCTGTAGAGGCTCCAC
The DNA here is from genome assembly GCF_019279795.1 of Protopterus annectens. Lineage (NCBI taxonomy): Eukaryota > Metazoa > Chordata > Ceratodontiformes > Protopteridae > Protopterus > Protopterus annectens. Next base: position 509,645,351 of record NC_056729.1, read on the forward strand.
CTTTGTGGAGTAGGACCACTGTTGCTGTACGCCATTCTGTGGGCACATATCCTGTAGTGAGGCTGAGATTGTATAGCTGTTTTATTTGAGGGATTAGTTCCTGTTGTAGTTCATGTAAGACGCAACCTGGGATGCCATCTGGTCCCATGGAAGCAGTGTTTTTTGCTTTGGAGAGGGCAGCCTTCACCTGAGCATCTGAGATGTTTGGGAGGCAGCCCTCTGCCAGGATAGATACTTGCTCTTTTGTGGGGGAGGGGGTGGAGAAGTTTGCACTGAAACTGTCTGCCAGGATATTGGCGATGTCTGTGGGTCAAAGCCCATCTGGAAGCTGTAGTTAAATTGTAATCTGAGTGGGTCTGCTATGTCATGTTTAAAGTTATTTAATAGACACCCTGGTATTCGGTCAGGACCCATTGATGCCATGTTTCTAGCTTTAGAGAGCACAGTGATGACCTGTTCTTTTGTGATATGGGCAAAGGAATGGAAGGGGTATTTAATGGGAAGTGACCAGAGTTGATGACTGGGGTGAAACTTCAGCAGATTTTATTGGTCAGCAAGTTTGCAATTTCTTCTGGCAGAGTATAGGTGGTGCCATCTAGAGCCAACTCAGCACATTGTTGAGTGTTTCCCTTATGATTTTGGACATAACTAAAAATGCTTTGTAGTTATCCTTTGCTTAAGAGGTTATTTAAGTTTCATATTTAGCTTTATGAAGAATTGACTAGTTCCCTAATTTGCCTATTGAGACTAATGATGGACTTTTATCTCAGTTGTGCAACCTCCCACTTACTTCTATACAGAAATTTCTTCCTTCTGTTGCATAGTTTATTTATGCCAGGGGTCCACCAGGGTAACTTGTTTTTCTGGCTAGACCTGGATTTACTTTGCTCAGTTACTGCTGTTTCTTTGCAGCTGTTTAAGCAGTTGTACAGGGCATTTGTGTTTACTTCTACATAGGCCTGCATGATTTGGGTTAAGGGGAGCTTTAAAATTACCAGTGCTATCACTTAATAGTAGGTAATTGCCTTGGAAAAATTCTTCAGGGTTTTAGGGTTTAATGGGGTTTATACCACTACATTTATTTTAAAACAGACCAATTTATGATCCAATCTTACCAATGAGGACATTACTCTGGGGAGGGGTGCAATGGTCCCCCATGTTTGTGAGTACAATGCCAAGGATATCTGAGCCCCTAGTGGGAGTGCAGACCAGCTGTTTCAGAGCATTTGCAATGACAGAGTCCAGGAATCTCTGAGCCTGCATGTTAGTGGTTATGTATGTTTCCGAGTTTATGGAGGGTTAGTTAAAATCACCCATGAGTACTTTGTTGGGCTGAATGGTAAGTGATTCTAGTAATTTCAGGTATGTGGAATAGTTTTCATGATTCATAGCTGGGGACCTGTAGCTAGCGATTATATGGTGGGGGATTTTGCTTATGGCCAGCTGGACATGGAGTAGCTCAAGCGACTCATGCTTTATCAATCTTGAAGTGTTTTTTATGTAAATGGAAACACTTCCATTTTCAGTTTTTCCTTTTCAGAGGGTGGTCTGAATGTATGATAGGCATTGTAGCCTTACACTGCTGGGGTACTTTCTGCAGCCTTGAACCACATCTATGTCACTGCACAGACAACAGCATTCCCAAGGGTGAAGGAAGCTTCCAGGCAGTATAGTTTCTTTTTAAGACTCCTAGCATTGAGCAGTAGTACCTCCAGCTTGGCATTAGAACAAATTCCTTATGTTGGTAGGTCTGTTGGGTTGGCACTGCCTGAAAAGGCACTATGGGGGGGGAGGGGTTAATGCCTCGTCCAGTATTTGAAAGCCTTGCAGTGGAAGGTGCAGATCATCTCTAGCAAATCAGTGTGGTTTGTTGATCATGTCATCCCAGGCTAACAAATACTGCATCACCTTGGAATGACAGCAGTAGCTAAGCCAATTATTGAAGTAAATTATTTTCAGTTTGTATTGTAGGATCATTCTTGGTGTGAGTAGAATGCTGCTCAGTGTGCGGTTCATACTCACCTGTGACATGTATTCAGAGATGTCCATCATGTCTCTCTTAATATAGTCCAGGGAGGTATATCTCAGGTCATTTACATCCACATGGACTATGACTGCGTCATACTGGTACTTGTGGATGAGTGACCTGAGTGCCTGAGTGATCTGGTGAATCCTGGCCCCTGACAAGCAACTGACTGTAACCCACTCCTAATCCAACCTAATGAGGGAGCATCCATGTGTCTCACGATGCAGTCTCCTATGACCAAGATGCTTGAATTGGTGTTTACCATTAGGGGCTTGTTTGCAGAGACACTGTGAAGTGCATTTTTATGTGTAGTGGTTGGTGTTGACTGAGTTTTGTTTGCATGTGTTTTCTCAGGGCAGCATATGGGAGGCCTCTGAGGTTTTGGTAAGTTATTGTGAGTACATCCACATATGTGGGTTTATGTGTGGAGACCTTATTTAGTGAGAGAAATTATGTGAATGTGCCGACAACCTGTTTGTCATTGATTTGTCTGTATATGACAGTCGTTTTTTTTCAAATTTCAGAGTGTAACTACATCTCTAACATACTGTGTTTGCTTGCTCCAGGATTTATTGGCTATCAGTATACATGAGACAGTTGCTACAATCACCTCAGGATGCCCATGTCCACCAGGCTGGCCACAGAGACAGCAGGAAAGTACCTGTCCATAGTTTCAGTTTTTTTTACTCTGGGCTTAACCAGGGAGAAGAGTGGGTGGATTTAACTGGACTGGGATAACAGTACACGGATGAAGAATGGGTGCTATACCTAGTATGAACTATAGCTATCCCACAAGGCAATGCTGCTTTGTGCGCAACTCATATGCTTTTAGAGCAACAGGGGACTGGGACAGGTTGCAAAGATAGCTATTCTAAAGGAAGTTTTAACTTGAAAGCGTTTGCTTATATACAGGGCACTACTAACTGCCACTGCACAAGAGTGCAGTCAGAAAACTCTCTTAATGTAAAAATGTTGGTTTTAGAGCTCAGGTGCAGAAAAAACACACAATCTAGATACAAAAGTTCTATAAAACTAGCAGTCACAATGTAATTAAGTACTACCGCAGCAGTGGAAACAGCTCAGCTCTGAAAGATTACTAAAGTGCAAGAAATGTAACAATTATGCATGATTCTTATAAAAAACAGTAAAAACAATCAGTAGAAGTGCAAAATGATACTTATTTTGTTCTTTAAGCAGCCAATGGATTTAAATGCAACAGATTGTCTGTAACTCTCAGAAAAAGTAGCCAAACTAAGGGCAACACTGAAAAATTGAGCACAACCCCCCCCCCCAAACATTAGGCTTATATAAAATAAGAAAAAGAACTTTTACAACAGCAAGGCCTACAGGCCAATCAGGAAAATGCACAATAAGCTTTCAGCCAGCAGTTCCCTACTCAGATAGGTTTTCTACAGCACATTTCAGCCATAAGAGTATAGTTTGAAAACCCTCTTAATGTAAAAATGCTGGTTTTAGAGCTCAAGTGCAGGAAAACCACACAATTTAGGTACTATAGTCCTGCAAAACTAGCAGTCACAATGTACTTAAGTAATTCAGTAGCAGTAGAAACAGTTCAGCTTTGAAAATCTGCTAAAGTGCAAAAAGGTAACAAATAATGCAGGATTCTTATGAAATACAGTAAACATAATCAGCAGAATTGCAAACATATACTTATTTTCATTCTTTTAGCAATGGATGGCTTTAGATGTAGTAGATTCTCTGCAACTCTCAGATGAAGTAGCCAAATCAAGAGCAGCTCTGAGGAATTGAGCACAAACATAAAAAAATTCCAGTCTAAGGAAACACTTGACAGCAGCTTCAATACAATGAAACGTCTTTAATAAAACACAAAGCTTTTGGACATGCATCCTTCCTCAATGTGAACAAACAGAACAAAATACTTCCTTTTTCTTTTATAATGAGGCTTAATTGTGTCACATGACACAGCCAGCAATCAAAATCTTGTCTAAAACTGAAGACATTTCAAACAATCCGTGAAAAATAAAACTTAAGACATTTCAAACAATGCATGAAAAATAAAACTCCCCAAACAGTTAAGTATAAAAAGATCCACATAGAACATTCCTAAAAATACATTCAAACACACATGAGCAAGTTCATTTCTGTAAAATCATCTGTTTCTTTTTCAAAACAGGTTTTAGGCTTACAGCTGTATTAATTCTAGGTTTAGCATCTGCTTGAAGCATTGCTATCCACATTCATTTCTTGCATATTATGTTTTTAGGGACGTTTATCACCCTAAACTTAAAAGTGTGTTCATCACCCATTTCACCAATATGCTTTGCAAGAGCATTAGTGCCTACTCTTCATCTAATATCCAACTTATGTTCAACAATACACTCTTTAAGCTTACGTGTTTTTTTCCCTATATAAAAAGCTGTACATTTTATGCAGGTAGCAAGGTAAACTATATTATAAGTGTTGCATGTAGCACATATTTTAAAATTATATACCTTTCCAGTTATAGGATGCACAAATTCTGGATCTGTAAAAATGTCAGGGCACCATGCACAGTTAAAACATGGGAAAGTCCCCATCTTGTTACTACACTTATTTTCTACAACTTGCAACTCCTTATAGCATAAGTGTCTCTTCAAGATTTGACTGTTTCGGTATGAGAAACTCAGTCTGTCACCTATAACATCCCTGATTTTAGGTACAGCTGACAATAACCTCCAATTTTTAAGGATAATACTTTGGACATCCCTTTTTCTTCTATTGTATGTAGTCAAATAGCATAACCATTCAGGTTTACCATTTCTCACAGTAACTTGTGTATTCACCACCCTATCGGAGAAAAAAGGTTTAGCGCTACCTGTCGTTTTATCCATAACCTCCAATTTTGACTTCACCAGAGAATCAACCTCATATCCCCATTCTTTAAACTCCACTATCATATCATCCATCTGCTCATTACATCTATTATCATTCATATTTGATCTACTAATACATAACATTTGACTTTTCATTATACCCCTAAACACATGGCCAGCATGCATACTGGCCCTATGTGTATACTTATTTGCTTGCATCTCTTTCCTATAGGTAGATGCAATGATTTCATCATCTTGCCTCTCCACTTTAACATCCAAATAGATTATGGCATCCCTAGAACTAGAAGCAGTAAAACTCAAAACGTCTGTACTAGTATTAAGATGCTCAGTTAAACTATCTAAACCAACCCTATCCCCTTTGCAAATCAGGAATATATCATCCACAAAACATTTGTAAAAGATGACATTTCCTACATATTGTAGTGGACCATTATACACATATTGTTCTTCCCAACCTCCAATTACTATATTAGCATACTCATTGGTTATGGACGTACCCATAGCCACTCCTGCCTTTTAATGAAAAATTGTACTTTGAAACATAAAGATATTATTATTCAGGATAACATCCAGTTGCTCACAAATGGTCTCTATTTCTCTCCCTTTCATTCCACCATGAATACATAAAAAACTCCATGTACTCTCAATACCAAAATCATGGGGGGATCACAATAAATAATGACTCTATGTCCATTGTGACAAAAATATCATCAGATACCTGGTTGGTCTTATACCATTCATAGAGATACAGAAGAAAATATCTGTGTCCTTAATATAACTTTGTACTTTTGTGAGCAATTTGCAAAAAGTAGACTGAAGATATATGGAAATGGGTTCGCTAATCCACTCACCCCCAGATACAGTAGGTCTCATTGGTGGCTTATTACGGCATTTGTGTATCTTAGGGAGCCAATATATTATTAGTATGACCAAGCAGGGCACATTAAAATAATTAAATAAATCTACTGTGATATCATCATTAATTTGCAACTCATAGATAGACATATTTACTGTGCTAATTAATTTCTTCACATCGTTAGAAGTAATTTCAGGAAAAGCCAATGTGTCACTTAAAAATTCCATCATAGATTTTTCATAATCATACTTATTCATAATAACTATCTCCCCACCCTTATCGACCTGTTTTATTATTATTTCATTATTACTCTGTAGTTTCACAAAAGCTTTATGCTCACTATACATCAAGTTATACCATTTTTTCTTTTCATTCTGGGAATATAATTCCCGAAGTTCTTTTTCACAAATGTCACTAAAAACATTTAACAAAGGGGGACTGATTTGTATAAGAACACTAGAATGTTTACAAACATAGGGTATATCAAAGTCCGATCTTTTAAAAATCAGTTTAAGGCTTAAGTTCCTGACAAAAGTTTTTAAGTCAGTAATGGCATCTACAATACTGTATGTACCTGCTGGTTTATATAAATGATTTTTTTCTAAAACAAAAAGTTTTATTTTTTTGAAACTGGCATATTTTACACAATGTTGAAATAACTCATTGTATTCAATTTCTATTTCAGAGTCTACATCTAGTTCATTACTATCTGATGCAGTTTTCTTACAGTTCTCATCATGCAGAATGATAAAAAATTAAATTCATGAAAATGTATGCACAGATCTGTCTCTCCTACAAGTTTTCATGGCCCATTGGCAGTGACAACCATACAGGTTGTGTTTGGGGAAGTCCTGGGTTCAATTCCCATACAAGGGCAGTGATTTCCTTTCTCAATAAAAAATGAAAAAAAGCATCAATAAAATGTCCATAAAATGAAATGTGACCTGCAAACCAGAAAGTGGACATGTGTGCCTTAATTCCCAGCTTGCCATGAATAGGTTGGCAAAGGCAGGGGCCCTCTGTGACACCAGTTACCACTCCAGAAATGTATTGGTAATGCTTGTCTAAAATTTCCTAAGAAAAAATGATTAAAACATTTCAGAAAATAGGTATTGACAGAAATGTAGATAATGTCATTATTTCAATTGTTTCTGAAATCTCTGTCACTGAAGATATCAACAGCAGGGATACATATCATCAAGAACTTAATATTCAAAGTCACTAAATTTTATTTATTTATTCCCCTTTGTTGACCAAGAAAGTACAACTGGATAAAGACTCTTTTTAGCAGGGGTCTGGGGAGAAAAGCCACACACAAACATTATACAATGTCATGCATTAATATATAAAATAAAAGTCACACAGGATAATAATTGCAGTCCACATACATAGGATTGAATGAGAACATTCAATAAAGTACATGGATATATTTCAAACCCTGAAATATTATGAGGAACCTCCATTAATATACACTAGATAAACAAGAGTTACATTACAACACAGTAGCAGATATTTGGAATACTAAAATTAGGTAATTTGAATTTATGCCAAAGATCAAGTTGGGGTGAAAAAAGAGAAAGTACTGCAGGTAGATATGGTTAAATGAGAGAGGAAGAGCAGTTGATTGGTATTTTTATAAACTTTCAAGAGTGAAACAGAGTGAAGGTTAGGAGTTAGAAAACTGAATATATTAGCATTAGGATGTAGTGAAATAGTAGGCTGGAAATTAAACGGTTATTTTTGCTGTTTACAGCTAAGGTATTGGCCTAGGGTTAAGCAGGAGCATAACCAGGAGTGCTTTAGGTATTGTTTAATCTGATTTTTGAAAATGTTCAATTTTTTTTCAGTTTGCTTTAAGTATAGTCATAGGGAAATTCTAAAGTTTAGAGATATATGAGGAATAGAGTAAGTCACCACTAGTATTATTTGATTTTGTGGTGAGTAAAAGTGATTTATTTTGACAACTCATTTCCCTGGTTGGGTTTTGTAGTGCTACACATTGTTCTGGTTTATATATTAGGTTATGGGCAACACATAGTTGTGAGTAGGTAAGATATTGTGGCTGCTTTCCCCAGTACAGTTGTTTTAAGGCTACGCAGTGTTGACTTTCTGTAGGTCTGTTGGTGACAAGTTTAGCATTTATATTGTAACAATTGTCAAGGTTCCTTCTTTTGGGTGCTGTGTAGGTTAGTCAGGATGGTGGAGACTTAAAGGACAGATGATAGTAAGTAAGCTGATGCAATTTTTTATCTAGAGTTGCCAGTGGGATAGCATTTACTTCTGTATAATAAATCAAGTTCTTGTTTGATTGTTTTTTTTCTATAATATTCCAGCATCAGTGGAATTGCTGACAGTATTAGGCTTGAAATGTGAGACTGTAACTTGTATGTTAATGCAATATGTTTGTGGATATACTGTAACTTGCTTGTCTTTATCTGTTTGTAAGTTTGGAGCTTTTCTCCCCAGGCCTCCACTGAAAATGGACATGTATCCAGTTGGACTATCTCAGTCAACAAATGTAAAATGAAATAAATAGCTAAAGGAGTTGAATATTAAGCCCATAATCATTTATTGATAAAGATACTGATGTGAATATAAGATATAGATATAGATATAGATATAGATATAGCTATAGATATAGTTATAGATATAGCTATATATATATATATATATATATATATAGATATAGATATGAATATAGGGATTCACTATTCAAAATTCCGATGGTACACTACAGGTACAGCACACACAAACATATACACACAACTTCCCCCCCAACTCAAACATAATATCCTACACTACAGATAAACAAGGGGGCAAGCCCCTCTGCACCCCCATGTGGGGGCTGTGCTGCCCACCCCTCCTACTTATATATATATATATATATATACTAACTCCGAGATCACACAATCAGACACACACAGGTAACTTACTCTCACACATTGTACACACCCTCGCACACACACATCACAGTCAAAACACACACTGACATACACTAAAGCCCCTAACCAACACACATACACATACATACATACCCAAACTCACATCTTACCATTCACACACCACAACACCAGAAGCACTAATTCAAAATCTCCGTATTTCGGGATTTTGAATTTCGTGCTTCTGGTGTTCCGGGATTTCAAGACTTCACTATTATAATTTTGAAATACTGAAATTCGTGATTTCAGTATTTTGAAATTAAATAGGGAACCCAGATATAGATATTAACTGATAATTAAGCATGAATATGTGTATTCTTATTTTTCATGTAATTTAAGAAGTCTGATTTGGAAGCAGGTACTTACAGTGATAAAAGATCCTCACTGAAGTGTTCTTCTTACTTCTTTTGACATGCTTTTTAACTTTTATATATTGATCCCTGTTTCTTCACTGCTTTATGGCATATAAGTTAAATGTATATATATTTGAAGGTAGAATTTTTAGATTCATGTATAAATTATTATTCTGTACAGCTGTGCAACTCTGAATATCATTCCAGATAACCAGATAAATGTTCGCTAGCATTAAACTGGGTGGACAAAGCAACATTAAATGTTATTCCGAGCAGTAGTTTTAAGGTTTGGGATAGTACATTTTATACTGATAAAGTAAACAATGATGACATCACTTTTTTTATGCTAAAAAGGAAATGGTTAATTTTCAGAAATGAACCTACGACATAAAATGTGTAGGGCAATACTTCTTCACTCAGGACTATACCATTATGTTTTTGCAGGGACTCAAACTTTGATACCAGTGCTGCTGTTACATAATTTGGCATGCTGGGTGCCCCTCCCCCAATAAATAAAACAAAGTTTAAAAAGAAAATAAATTAAAGAATGGAAAAAAATCCTTCCATCAAGACCAATGACAAAAAAGACAACTTTGTAAAAAACATAAAAAGTTATGAAGGTAGTATTTGAGCCCAGACATAACCAGTTATTATACATGCCTACTGATTAGGCTCATGCATCTTTGACATGCTTTATTACTACCTGCTAGCTACTATTGCATCACACATCACTTTTCATTATAACACATAACTCAACCTAACATGTTTCATGAGCTGCAGCAAAGAGCTACACATAATAGTTCCTTACTACAGCTTCACACACTTTCATTTAAGCAGCCACAATTCCCCTGAACATAAATATATAAATGCATTCTGGGAATTAATTCAGATGAAAGCAGCCAGTCACTGTCTGTTCAAAAGCACCAATTATGCCTACTAATAGCATGTATGAAGGGAAGATGTCTTCTTCACTCCACACTAGCTATTATTCCAAATAGGGTCACAGAAGTTCTTAACTTTTGGTCTGTGATATGTTGACACACCCCTGGATAAAGACTTTTGTCTTGGCAAATTAAACAAACCTGGACAAATGCATGTCAGTGATAATTGTGTTCTTATGAAGATCAAATTGTTCACATCATACAGTCTAACAGTTAAGTAATAGTAACGGTACATAAACATGCATACCTGTATAAATATGCATTTATCTCTATAGACACATTTATGCATAACTCACACAAATATACATATATATATATATATATATATATATATATATATATATATATGTATATATACATATGTGTGTGTGTGTGTGTGTGTGTGTGTGTGTGTGCGTGTGTGCGTGTGTGTGTGTGTGTGTGTGTGTGTGTGTGTGTGTGTGTGTGTGTGTGTGTGTGTGTGTATATATATATATATATATATATATATATATATATATATATATATGTATGTGCATGTATAGAAAGTGAGAAAGAGAGAAGATGGAGAAGGGTACCTGTACTACAAGTGCAGTTGTTTAGGTTGTACCTTTTATCTCTGTAATCAAAATGCTGCGTTTACAGTGATGTGCTGCTACTATTTGTGCATTTATTTCCCTGCTTGAAATCAAAATTTTGCTACTTATACAGATATCAACAAACAAACAAAAAATAGCCAAACAAATAACCCTCTCTTCGTGCAATCTGCAAATGACAAGTGTCAAACATTCTTCCAGTTGACAACTATATTTAGCTGCACTGTATGACAAACTCTGAAATATCTTTTGGGAGTTTGTATTCTAACTTTAAGGGTAACAAACCCATTTTCAGGTGAGGATATGTACATGTAGAGAAGGAAGGGTGTTTGAAGGAATCTTTTTCTCTGAAGTTACTGCTCGGCTCCACAACTAGTTATTCAAAGCTAAACAGAATTATGTTTCTCTCAGCCTTTTCAAGATAACCCCTTTGTCACACCTCATTAATCACCAGTCTGGCATAAATCAGGAATATTTCTAAAAAAGTTACAGGGCTAATGTTTCAGGAGTAAAGCCCTGTAGCTGTTTATTGACAAAAATGCAGCAAAAAATTATGCAGTTAAATAAAGTGGCTTCCAAGTGCTTCACACAAAACATATGCCAGAATAATGAGAGAAATTTTGAACTGGAAAACACTCATTAATCAAAGTTATGAAAGAAAAAACTATATTTCTAATCGAGAGTAATGTGCAAATAATTATTTATTCAGACCGTATGTTTTATTGTTTCACTATAAAGATGCAGGAATTGCTACTGATTTCTTAGTTCTTTCACTGAAGATTTACTTCTAAAAGCATCTTACATCTTTAACTGCTGAAACAAATTTTGATTAAAATATAGAACTGTTCTTATATTTAAAAAAATTCATTATTTATATTTTCAGGGGTTCATTAACACACGTGTTGTACTGAAGCTAACATGGTTGGAAGGTGGTATGTGACAAGCAACAGTGCTAATCGAATATACAAAACTGCAATCTACTCTACACGTCAAGAAGCGGCAGCTGCTTGAGCCCAGATAACATGCTGGCGGACACACACACAATACAGCACAGCTTACGTAAACAATATAAACACAGGACTGTAAACAGATCTAAACTCAGTAAGCAGGTATAAGTGAACAGTCCAACACAATAAAGGGCAACTTGGAATATATAAAAAGCAGGGTAAGCCTAACAAATAACAGTCACATCTCCCAAATGAATCAGGGATAAACCTAATCAGATTGAAGGACGTATCCAGAAATAATCAAGAAAATCAGGGACAATTTTTAAAATGTTACTACTATGAACTTGAGAAGTTGACAGATTAAGAAAGTGTGAATTAATGTACATTCTTGATGTAAAAGAAGTGTACACCTCTAATTAGTGTCAATAGTTACCTAAGTATAATTCACCACCTTTCTCCAAAGGTCACCAATTTTCAGAAGGGATTACGAGGGACAGAGCTAAAACTGGAAGCAAAGTCAGGGACAGAGAAGTATGATGTCAGTGGACAAGGAAACCTGATGCAGCTGGACATTGTAGGAAATTCAGTAATACTGTAAAGTATATTGCGACATTAAACATAGGCAGGAAATAGGATCATAGGTTCATGGTTTACTATCAAAATTTCAAACCGTACTCCGTCGACTGTACGATCATCAAACACGGAAGTTTGAAAACGGTAATATCGATGTCAAAAAAACAATCTAGGAACGGGTTTTAACATGGGTCGAGGTAGGGGAAATGTTTGTAGTTTGGAATAATACTGAACACCTACCTCGACCCATGTTAAAACCTGTTCCTAGATTGTTTTTTTGACATCGATATTACCGTTTTTGAACTTCCGTGTTTGATGATAGTACAGTCGATGGAGTACGGTTCGAAATTTTGATAGTAAACCAGGTTCATAACTGGTTACAAGCTTAGCCATGTTAATCCCGAGTCGCCTCAATTGCCCTTGGTAAGATGGATTTAATTTGCAGAGCGTGTCTGACTACTGCTGCCATGAGAGACATGGGTGCCACCCCAGGGGTGAATTTGCAGTCTCTCATCCATTCATCCAGGTTGTGCTTGAATAGGGTCTCTGCTTCATGTGAATTGGAAGTTTATTCCAGAGGAGTGGCAATCTCTGGGAGATATATCTGTTTCGCCAGCATGTTCAGTTAATGTGACAGGCTAGGTTAAGATCCCTATAGCGAGTGACTCATGCCATTTGACCTTCGGATGTGCAGCATATCCATCAGGGTAGGGTCAGAGATTATCCTGTAGGCCAGGCACTAGTCACCTTTCAGCAGCCTATACAATACAGAGTACAGTGGCAGGGTTTTCAGTCTAGCCACATAAGTCATGGTTTGGAGGCCCTGTATTTTCTTGGTGAGAAACCTCTGTGGTCTCTCCAGCTGATGCAAATGTCTGGTGAGGTACATGCAGAAGGGGGGCATTGTACTCTATTAATGGTCTGATGAAGGTCGAGTACAGTGGAGTCATAACATCCTTAGACCTGGATGTGGTGCCCTTACTTATGAGATGCACAAAGTAGAAGGCTTTCCTTACCACTATGGAAACTTGGTGATCGAAGTTCAGATTGCTATACCCTGTTTTCCCAGATCTCACACTACTGGATTTGAACTTAGCGGGGTGCTGTCAATACTGTATTTAGCAGGGAATTCTGCTTTCTGAAAGGGGATAATAATGCACTTTTTTGCATTTAGTTTTAGACCATGGCTTTGGCACCAGTCATTTGTCTGTGTTAGCCCCTCCTGTAATATGTTAACATCACTGGGGATCAATGATTCCACCCAATTTGCAATCATCAGCAAACTTGGTAAGCCAAAGGCCATCTACTTTAGCCTGGACTTCCGAGAAAGAGATTCCAAACAGTAAAGGGTCCAGCACAGATGCCTATGTTATACCACTGGTGATAGACCTACTGGTAGAGGTGGATGAGTGCAAACTGGGAGCCATTACTGAATCCTCAAATGATGTGGATACTCTACAAAAGGGCCTTACAGAAACAGATGCTTGGTGCCAGAGCCATGGGCTCAAGCTCAATGCCAAGAAATGTATAGTTATCCCCCTTGGGAAAAAACATGTACCCATGAATTACCATATAGTTGGCAGTACACTAAACACCGAAAGTATGATAAGAGACATAGGGACACAGGTGGACAGTGGTCTCACCTTCGATAACCACATCACCACAACAGTCAGGAAATCCTTCTATGTGGCGCACCTCATCACTAAGGGCTTTTCATCCAGAAAAAAGGAGGTCATTGTCCCACTGTACTCATCCCTCATTAGACCCATTATAGAATACAACGCCCCGTTTGGTATGTACCTCTCAAGATATCTACAACAACTGGAAAGGACGCAGAAATACCTCACTAAAAGAATCACATGCCTAAAGCAGATGCCCTATGCTGACCGCCTTAAAAAACTCCAGCTTTACTCTGTCGCATATCGTCTACTCAAAGGCAGTCTCTGCTTAACATACAAGGCCATGTCAAACCCAGAGCTGTTGGACATGCTACACTTAAAGAAATCCCAATCCCTCAGAGACACACACTCCAGGGATCTAAACCTTGTCATGACAATGAACAAAACATGCTGGAGGGATAGGACACTGAAATAGAATGGCCATACATGTCAAGCAGAGTGCCTCTTTGGCCCTCTTCAAAAGGAACCTTGATGACTGGATGGGAGATAGGAAATTCACCCCTGGATCAAGTCAGTCACCCTGCTAGACAGGGGTCCAGGGAAGTAAATACTGTGGGAAGAAATAGCCAGGGAATTGTTATGGATAGGCTTGTATAGGCCCTAGGGCTGATAGCCTAGTACCATCCTATGAACCTATGATGGCACAGCAGTAGTCTTACTACAAGTGTGAGACAGAATACTTTTGAAGGGATAACATCATTGTGTTGCAAAGCATATATTTGAGCTTAAAGGGAGTTAAACTGTTGTGGGAGCCCTCTTTCAGGAAAAATGTTTATCCTGAGTGGAATTGTACACACAAGATCTGTTGAATAAGGCAGTCCTGCCTACCCTTGCAGTTACACACTAGTTATTCCTCACCAGATCCGAACACAGCTATAAATAATGGGGGGGGGGGGGCAAAGGCCCAAAAATAGGGTCACTTTTTAAATATTGCTCTTACAGATTTAAAAAGTTGATAGAGTAACAGGTTTTGCATTAGCATTAATTTTCTGAAGGGTATGAAGTCTGAAACTCAAATGTCTGCCATTATTTTCTGACCTCAACTCTCAATGATTTGCCAGTGGTTTGCCAGAAAACCACATTTTTATGAGAAACAGACCAAAAATATGACACAAAAAAATCGGGATATTCCGCAAAACTCTATACAGTTGAGACGTATGGAGCCTAACACCTATCTATTTTCTCAGTCTAGAGATCCTTATACCAAGTGCTGTAACCATATATCTTATTGCAAGTGTTAGATAAGACATGTTTGTAGTGTACATTACATGTGTCTGGGTGAATAGGCAATTTACTTTGACAAAAATTCAAAACAGAAAAGCATTTATCACAAATCACTACATACTGTAGCATACTGTAGCAATAACTTATACATCACTTCATTCATGTAAATTGTTGCAGTGTCACATTAAGTTGTAGTGGCGAGTTATATGATGCCTCACTGTAAGCCTGGGTACTACCACTCACCTCTGCCCTTGCAGTCACCCGGTCCAAGGGAACATCAGTACCTATCAGCAACTGTGGCTCACCTTCAGACCTACTGCTACAGGGTAGCTCACTTCTTGAAATAGCCACATCAACAGCCCTGGCTGGTGTGGGGTCTTTCTGGGTCTCCCCAGGCTAAAAGACCCACATGCCTGTATTCAAGGCTGACTGAGTGTAAATGCCTGCACACAAGGTGCTGCATTATCAAAATCATTCCCTATCAGGACAGTTACAGAGATATCCTCAAACATACCTACTTGCTTGCTTCCTTTTCCATTGTCCCACTCAAGGTGAACCCTTGCCAAAGGTATTTGGAATGGGATACCTCCTAAAGCTGTGACTGGAGTGAACTGCCCAAGCAAGTACTCCTCCTCTTTAACCATTGCAGGCTTCTCAATGGTTATGTCAGAGGCTGTGAAACTCTTAGCAGTGGCTTCCTCTCCACCCATCAAGATAGGATACAAACTCTGGTGATAGCTTGGTACCCCTGTTGCCTCCAAACAACTTACCACTGGCATACAGTTACTCCCACTTGCTGGCTTCCCAAACTTTTGTCCCCACCTTGCTTCAGTGGACATTTGTATGCTACATCGCCCCTCTGGTTACATTTAAAACATCTAAATCTTGATTCTGGCTGTATACCTGAACTAGTGGCTTCCCCTGTTAGTGGTGGACTCTGTTGGGCTAGTTTAGGTTGCCTACTATGAGTTCCCTTATATCTATGTGCAGCACTGGGTATCCCCTTCTGGTGTAGTGATGCCCTGCTTGCCAAGTAGAGATCCCCTTTTCTCCCCAGCTCATCCCTTTTCTCCCCAGCTCATCTGCAGAGTTACATCCCAGTTTGCCAACCAGATTCTCATGCCCTCAGGCAAAGTACTAAGGGCTTGTTCCTTCATTAAAAGGTCTGCCAGCCTTTCAAAATTGGTGACCGGACACCCACTCACCCACCTATGAAAATAAGTGCTTAGCTCAGCAATATAATCACATACAGTTTCATCTGCCTTATGACTATGCTCATAAAACTTTTTTTTCTGTAAGCTTCAGGTGTTAACTTAAAACATTCCAATAAACATTGTTTAACCTTGTCATAATTTAAACAATCAGTATCACACAAATTCAGAAACAGCAGTTACAGCTTTACCATGGAGTAAGGGGGTCAGGAATTGTACGCAAAACTCTCAATTAACATTATACTGTTTACATACTCTTTCAAATACATGAATACTGCTATCAAAATCATCACCTTTATACCGTGGAAGAAATGTACTGAACTTTGCTGCTTCTTGGATTCAGTTATTTTCTTCCCCATTATCTCCACATTCCTGTCGAAGAGTCAGCATGTCCCTCTCGTGTTGACACTGTTTCGCATTTTCTTCAGCCTCCAAACACCACAGTCTCCCATTTTCTTTGACCTCCAAATGCTGCAGTCTCTGTGCCAATTCTAATTCCATATGTTTTACCTCCAGTTGAAGTCTCTTTAACTCCAGAGGGGTTTTTAAATCCTCGGAGGAAAAGGTGAAGTCCTGTTTCTGAGGGCTGTACATCCCCATTGCCAAACTGTTTGTCCTCCTGGTTGCTGGTCTGTGCTGCAGCTGTGACTAAGGCTGAAATCATTTCCTCTTTAGTCAGGTTGGCATGCACCAGTCATTTGATTTGCACACCTTAGCCAACTGGTTCACTGTCAGCTTGCCATAATCCTCTGTTGACATCTTTGCCTGCTTTCCTTGACTAATATAACTAACAAAAATAAATAAAATTGTTGTGAAAAATGAAACTCTGTATGTTTACCTTGTGGCTTCTGAGCGTACACACACCTTTAGTGACAACTGCTTACAGGCTACAAAAGTTCAATTAATATCCACACCACTGCTCACCAATATGTGACGTCCCTCCTCTGGGCCAGTAATCAAGGTCACCTCTATCCTCACCACTGACACTGGTGGGGAATATTCACTCAGAACAAAAATGGATACACACAGTATTTTCAGATGCAGCTCTCTCCACCAAGCACAATTTCCCTTAACAGCACACAGGGAGCACACTCCAATCCTGGGGCTGGGTTTTCCTCTCCAGGCCCCAAATAAAAATCCACCTTTCCTCTCTGCAGAAATCAGTGCTCTGTGTCCTTGTTCTAAGTAGCTGACACACACACACATTCTTTGAGTTTTGATTTTCACACACACACACACACACACACACACACACACACACACACACACACACACACACACGCGCGCACACACACACACACACACAAACACACACACACACCTGGTAAAAGCTGGTACAGATTTACCTGCTATGCCACCTCCACCCAGACAATAAGGTAGATTCACTGCCACCAGCCAGCTACTTTAAAGCTCTTACTAGTGTACCCAATTACTTTTAGTAAAATGAATACTTACACAAATGGTATTATTAACCAATCAGCAAGACTTTCAGGAGTACGATGCCACAGTACCATTAAATAAATGCCAGTGCTCTCAAAGGTTAAAATATTTTCTAAAAGATGAGCCACAATGAAAGGATTAGCTATATTTAATAAAAATAAAAAAGACAATACTGAATACCTATTCACTATAAACACCAGAGTTTCATGGAAAGACTCAGACAGATACAAACAAACAATATTTACTTATCTTACTATATTTTCCTAACTGAATGAAGAATTCATGTTCCCTAGTTGTTACTTACTAAAACAAGGCAAGAGGAAGTGGATGAGTGTCTTGTGTCAGTTCCAATAACAGAGTGCTGTGTCACTATCACATCTCTCACTAATATCTAACTACAATTTCAGTACTGGCTACAGAATGACATCATACCTGGTCACCTGATTCTGTGGGTCCTACACTACCCCCTCACTGGAAATTGAGCCAGGATCTAGCACAGATGTGTCACAATACACACCCAGAACCCTGATAACACTTACTGCAGCATCTGGAGACTGTAAAACAATTCCAATATTTTCATCATTCCTGTAGAAACTAACCAGTCATTCTTTGTCACCCTGGGATAGCAATTAGTTCACCACTAAGGGCAATAAGAGCAGGGCCCTGGCCCAGGCATTGCGTCTCTGTTGCATTCAGGCTTGTGAGATAAAATCTTTATGGCCTAAACAAAGTAATTCCATTTCAAGCTGTGTTTCTTAAGGTTAGCTGGTCTGAGCTTAACCCCTTCCCTTCCAGTATTCTCTGTTAAAATATATACAGTTTCTCACTTATAACAGCAAAGTCTGATATAAGTGTATATTTCTTTTCTGTCCAGCAGGACTCACTGTTGATACATTTTTGACATAAGCAACTTTACAAATACATCTTTTAACAGATGAGCTGGGGAGAAAAGGGGATCTCTACTTGTCCAAGCAGGGCACCACTAAACAAGAAAGTGATACCAGTGCTGCTCATAGATATAAGGGAACCCCATGGTGGGCAACCTAATCCACCCCAACAGAGTCCACCAGTAACAGGGGAAGCCACTAGTTCAGGTACATGGTGAGGATCAAGGTTTATATGTTTTAATTTTAACCAGGGGGCCATGTAGCATACAAATGTCCACTGAAGCAAGGTGGGAAACAAAAAATGGGGAAGCCAGCAAGTGGGAATAACAATATCCCAGTGGTAAGTTGTCTGGAGACTACAAGTGGACCAAGCTATCACCGGAATTTGTATCCTATCTTAGTGGATTGAGAACAGGCCACTGTTAAGAGAGAAACAGCCTCTGACATAATCATTGTGAAGCCGGCAGTGGTTAAAGAGGATCAGTACTTGCTTGGGCAACCAACTCCAGTCACAACTTAGGAGGAACCCCATTCCAAATGCCTTTGGCAAGGGTTCACCTTGAATGTGATGGCGGAAAAGGAAGCAAGCAAGTAGGTATGTTTGAGGATATCTCTATAGATGCCCTGATAGGGAATGATTTTGATAATGCAGTACCTTGTGTGCAGGCAGTTACATGCAGTCAGAGTTGGAGACAGGTATGTGGGTCTTTTAACCTGGGGAGACCCAGACAGATCCCAACCCTGAATCTAGGGCTGGCAATGTGGCTATTTCAAGAAGAGAGCTACTCTGTAGCAGTATGCCTGAAGGTGAGCCACAGCTGCTGACAGGTACTGATGTTCTCTTGTACAGGGTGACTACAAGGTCAGAGGTGAGTGGTAGTATCCAGGCTGACAGTGAGGTACCATTTTCAGAATATACCAGATTTCCAGTGGAAGGGGAGCTGGGAAGGGTCACAAAGGTAGAGCTGAGACAGACTCAGCTCTCAGACCCTACATTATAAGTCTTGAGGGAGGTAGCTAGGGTGGCACCTGATCAAGCAAAAAGGAAGTCTGTATACTGGAACAAAGGGTTACTGTATGGACAGTGGACCCCTGAGGGGAGGTAAAGGGTGAGGTAATATAGCAGTTGGTAGTGCCTACAGCCTACCATCTGGCACTTTTAGCCATAGCCTATGACTGTCCTTTTGCAGGCCATATGAGTATAAAGTGTACCAAGAAACATTTAATGCAGAACTTTTATTGGCCTGGGATTGCAAGGATTGTAACAGGATACTGCAAGACCTGTGAGAAATGTCAAAAAGTAGACAATGTCAAAGCTCCTTTGAAGCCGTTCTCTGTGATTGAGGAGCCATTTCAGAGGGTAGTTATGGATACTGGGGGGGGGGGGCTCTGAATACCCCAAGTTCCACAGGGAAGAAATATATCCTAGTAGTAGTAGATTATGTTACTAGATACCCTGGGGTGGTGGCCTGCCCTCCATTGAGTCAGAGAAGGTGGCAGATGCTTTATTAGATATTTTCAGCAGGGTAGGTTTCCTAAGAGAAATAATGACTGTCAGAGGTGCCAGTTTCATGTCAGACCTGCTGGCTTACCTGTGGGAGTGCTATGTGGTGAAGCACCTAAAGACCACTCTCTACCATTGCTAGACTAATGGTCTTGTGCAGAGGTTAAACTCTACACTAAAGACCATCCTAAGGGCATTTGCAGACCAGTTTAAGAGAGAGTGGGACAAATATTTGCCATATCTGCTGTTTGCATACAGAGAGGTACCCCAAAAATCCACAAGTTTTTCACCCTTTGCGTTACTGTATTGGTATTGGGTGAGGGGGCCCTTGGATTTGATTTGTGATGAGTGGGAGGGTGAGTGTGAATCTCACAAGGAGTTTGTTGTGGCATATGTCCTAAACGTCTAGACCAGGCTTAGGGAGCTCATGAGCTTGGCCCAGTTAAACCTGGCAGGAGTCCAACAGCAGAAAAAGGACTGGTATGACAGGAACGCTCAAGCTCAAGAGTATAAGAGCAGGTTATAGTGCTCATTCCTGTCAGACACAATAAACTGCAGGCTGCTTGGGAAGGACCCTTCAAAATGGTAAGGAAGATCAGTGATACTAACTACATGGTAGAACTGCTAGGCAAGAAGCAGGAGTGCAAACTGCACCGTGTTAACACGATGAAGCATTACCATGGTAGGAAGGCCCTTGTGCTAAGTATCTGCAGTAGGTGGCAGGTGGAGTCTGAAGGGGATCTGGTGACTGATCTCCCCAGTGAGGCTCGGGCTGACACCTCAGTGGAAGAGGTAGCAGTATCTCAGCAGCTATCCCCTACCCAGGTTCAAAAAATCTGAGCAGTGTTACAGGAGTCTGGGGACATGTTCACTGGTAAACCTGGGTGCACCCACCTGGTGCAGCACCATGTGGATACAGGACCCCAAAGACCTATCAAGCAGGCCCTTACAGGATTCCCTGAGCAAGTCAGACAGGCTGTAAGGGAGGAAATTCAGGAAATGTTGGAACAGAGAGTAATCCAGGAGTCCAATAGTCCCGGGGCCTCCCCAGTGGTGCTGGTACCAAAAAAGGATGGCAGCACCAGGTTCTGTCTAGACTACAGAAAACTAAACAGTCAGACAGAGTCAGATGCTTACTCCATGCCAAGGACAGATGAAGACTTAGATCAGGTAGTGGGGCTAAGTATCTTATCATTATTGATCTGTCCAAGGACTACTGGCAGGTGCCCTTGACTCCCACCTCTAGAGAGAGGTCAGCCTTTGTGACTACATTCAGATTATACAAGTTCATGAAGATGCCCTTTGAGATGAAAAATGCCCCAGCAACCTTCCAGAGACTGGTAGATCATATCCTAGCAGGAGCAGGAGATTATGCCCTTGCTTACCTGAATGATATTGCCATCTACACCCATTCCTGGCAAGAGCACCTTCAGTATGTCAGGAAGGTTCTGGAAAGGCTGCAAAGGGCAGACTTGCCCATTAAGTTCAGTAAGTCTTAGGTGGGTATGGCAGAGGTCTCCTACCTTAGACATAGTGAGTGGGCTGTGGTAAGATCAGGCCAGAACCTGCCAAAGTGAAGCAGGAGATTATGCCCTTGCTTACCTTAATGATATCGCCATCTACAGCCATTCCTGGCAAGAGCACCTTTAGCATGTAAGGAAGGTCCTGGAAAGGCTGCAAAAGGAAGGCTTGCCCATTAAGCTCAGTACATTTCAGGTAGGTATGGCAGAAATCTTCTACCTGAGACATAGTGAGTGTGCTGTGGTAATATCAGGCCAGAACCTGCCAAAGTGGAAGCTATTCAGACACGGCCTGCCACTGTTACCAAAAAAACGGTGAGGGCATTCTTGGGGACAGAGGTGTACTATAGAAAGTTTGTTCCCAATTATAGTACAATAGCTGCTCCCCTCACAGACTTGGTGAGGAAAAACAGGCCAGATAAGGTATTGTGGACCCTAGCCTGCTAGCAGGCATTTCAAAAGCTTAAAGGAGCTTTGGAAGGACCCATGTGCTTGCCAGTCCATATTGCACCAATGGATTTGTTATGCAGCTGGATGCTTCAAACCATGGGGTGGAGGCTGTACTAAGCCAGGTTTCCTCAGAGGGAGAAGAGCTCTCTGTTGTTTATCTCAGCCATAGACTCTAACCTAGGGAGGAATGTTTTGCAGCTGTAGAAAAAAATGTCTAGCCATAGTATGGGCACTGCAAAAACTTCAGCCCTATCTGTATGGAAGGAAATTCACTATGGTTACAGAACAAAATCCCTTAACATGGCTGCATCAAGCCATCCAGCAAAATGCCAAGTTACTAAGATGGAGCCTAGGGTGGCAGGCATATGACATGACAGTGCAGCACCGTAGTCGGGTCAGCAATGCCATAGCAGATGAGGTGTCAAGACAGGCTATGGGTTAATGTATTCCCAGACAGGCTTATTTTTCACAAGTAACATTTCTCCAGGGTCACATGAAAAACTAGCTTGAGTCTTCAAAGGTGGGAGATATATGGTGCATGTGTAACATATGCTAGTATAACTAGCTGGAGTTTTGTAAAGAATTTTATGTCATTTGAATTTAAATCTGATTTGTACAGATGCTTGTGTTAAAATGCATTTGTAAAGTTGCTTGTGTTAAAAATGCATCAACAGTGGATCCTGCTGGATAGAAAAGAAATGTGCATGTATATCAGACTGTACTGTTATAACTGAGAACATGAATATATTTTAACAGGGGATCGTGGAAGGGAAGGGGTTAAGTTCAGCCAGCTAGCATTAAGAAAAATAGCTTAAAATTAAATGACTTTGTTTAGGCCATGCAAATTTTATCTCATATGCCTGAATGCAGCAAAGGTGTGATGTCTTAGCCAGGAACCTGCTCTTATTTTCCTTAGTGGTGAACTAACTGTTACCATTGGGTGCAAAAGAATGTCTGGTTAGTCTCTACAGGAAGGATGAAAATATTGGAATTGTTGTACAGTCTCCAGATGCTGGAATAAGTCTTATCAGGATTCTGGGTGTGTACTGTGACACATCTGTGCTAGATCTTTGTTCAATTTCCAGTGAGGAGGTAGTGTGGGAACCACAGAAATAGGTGGCCAGATGTGATGTTATTCTGTAGCCAGCGGTATAGTTGTATTTAGACACTAGTGAGAGATGTGATAGTGACACTCAGAACTCTATTAGAATTGACACAAGACAGTCATCCACTTCATCTTGCCTTGATCTAGCAAGTAAATAGGAAACAGTAATTCTTCAGTCATTAAGGAAAACACAGCGAAATTAGCTAAATATTGTTTTTCTGTATCTGAGTCTTTCCATTTCTGTTATTTTTTTATATTTCCTGTGAAATTAAACTCTGGTGTTTATTGTGAATAGATATTCATTATTGTCTTATTTATTTTTTATTAATTATAGCTAAGCCATTCTTTGTGGCTGGTCTTTTAGAAAATATTTTAACCTTTGAGAGCACTTGCATTTTTTTAGTGGCACTGTGGCATCACGCTCCTGAAAGTCTTGCCAATTGGTTAACACTAACATTTGTACAAGTATTAACTTTA
This sequence comes from Protopterus annectens, assembly GCF_019279795.1. Classification (NCBI taxonomy): domain Eukaryota; kingdom Metazoa; phylum Chordata; order Ceratodontiformes; family Protopteridae; genus Protopterus; species Protopterus annectens. Next base: position 509,668,913 of record NC_056729.1, read on the forward strand.
CTAAGAATAATTGGGTATCCTGGTAAGAGCCTTAAAGTAGTTGACTGGTGACAGTGAAGCTACCTTATTGTCTGGGTGGAGGTGGGATAGCAGGTAAATCTGTACCAGCCTTTCCCAGGTATGTATGTGTGAGGGAAAATCAAATCTCAAAGGGTGTGTGTGTGTCAGCTGCTTGGAACAGAGACACAGAGCACTGATTTCTGCAGAGAGAAAGGTGAGTCTTATTTGAGGCCAGTAGAGGAAAACCCATCCCCAGGACTGGAGTGTGCTTCCTGTGTGCTCTTAAGGGAAATTGTGCTTGGTGCAGAGAGCTGCATCTGAAAATACTGTGTGTATCAATTTTGTTCTAAGTGAATGATCCCCACCAGTGTCAGTGGTGAGGATTGAGGCTCCTTGATTACTGGCCCAGAGGAGGGACATCGCACAAGCTACTGACATTACTTTCTTTATTTCAAAATCTCTTACTGAAGCACACTGCTGCCATGCCCATTTACATGATCAATGGCAAAGTATTTGCACAAGTGTAATACTTTTTTGAGTGTTTGAATTTAGAATGGGAAATAGTGGTTGTCTATGGGGCTCCATGCCAAGCATCTTACAAATAAGGAGTACAGGCCTACAGGCATTTATGATGCTGAGCCATTTCAGAACTTATGTGTGTGGTGGTAGTTATTCAAATATCTGTCATGATCATTAATAAAGTGTTTATAATATGCGTAATGCAGGAGAATACCTCTCCAATAGCCACACATTTGATAACTGTCCAGGATTTTAAGTCATAATATTGTTGTGTTTCTCATACACTTTGTGTTGTTCTAGCAAATGACTGAAGACTGAAGTCACTATATAATAACATACATGCATGTGTATCACTTTATTATCATTCAGAAAATCCATGCTAACATTACATATTTTATTATAGCAGCTTTCTAGGTGTATTAGAGCAATAATTGTAATCTGTAGCTATTTTTGAACTATTGTCCACCCATTACTTTTGGCTTTGACCAGATGTCTTGCACTTAAAGGTGGAAAGGTATGAGGAGGGGTAAGATATTGGTATACTCAGTAAGGGAATAGGTGGAATACGTGTGTTGGACTAATGTATCTATGCAGTACTTCACAAGGGAAAATGTTATTAAAAAGAAAACCTTAACTACTGTTTAACATACCACTGGATTCAAATCCCTACCAATCCACATCACCATTGTGTAGATGAGAGAATTATCTGATCACACCACAAAGCAAGTCATAGTTCAGGTAGTAAAGCTCACACATTTGAAGGGACAATGAGGGGAGTATGAAACAAGGGACAATGTATACATCAGACTTCGTAACAGTACAAGAACTGAAACATGCCTTATAGTATACATTGAACCCTGCAGTCTTTTAAACATTTAAGAATTATGTCTCCTCACAGTGATATCAGTATTGCCTTCTGCTGTGCAGTATGACAAGCATTGTATTCATGCAGCCAAAGGCAAAATCTTCAGCTGGTGCCATAGGAAGTGAAGTGCCACTTAGCACTGGTGCATGATGCCAACATGCAAATGCTGAGGAAAAAAATATAGAAATTGGTTTATTGGCCATTTATGGCAATGTATGTGGTATAACAATCAGTTTTTACCACATTAAAGGTGTGAAAAGGGGTTAATAGGACAGTGGTGAAAATGGGAGCAAGCAGATGGTAATACACTAGGAGAAAAATAAAGGAATGTTCAGGATGGTGGTGGGAGAGCACCATGGCTATCCACTTCTTCAAAAGGTAACACTATATTTCTAATAAAAATGTGAGGAATTTGGAGATCAAGGGTGTGTGACAACAACGTGACAATGTTGACAATTTGAGCTAAATCAAGTGTGTCATACACACACATAAGCAATTTGGGACAGGTGCCCTTTTTATATCTTTGAGAGACAGGAATGTTGAAGGTATTTTGAAATCAGAGGGGTAGGTAAGTAGGGTAGGTTAGGTAGCAGGTGCAGCCATACAACACAGACACGTATAGTGATGGACACAAAAAAGATTGGAGAACACCATGGGAAGTTTGGAGGTGCATCCTCATCCTGCATGAGTACAGTCGAAGTCTAGGCCACACTCTCTGAACAATCATCACAGACACAGTGGACAGTGCCAGACTGGGCAGTGATTTGGCTGTTGGATGCAGGATGTTTTCCATTCTGCTGATGAGTTCAGCAAGGCTCCTTACCATTATCTCCTCTATCGGCACTGTCAGCTGTTGATGGCTGATAGAATCACCACCTTCACTGCCACTACTCCTGGTTGGTACACTGCATCAGCTACATGACACAGTTTGAGCATTTAGTGCAGAAGTTGTGGAGGCAATTCAGACACGTTTGACCCAAAAGTACTCAGCATATATGCTGCTTGTGGGTGTGCTGCCACATCATGCAGAGAGATGGTGGTCCGAGCCTCCGTGGGTGGTCTAGCTCCCTGTGTCAGTATTCATTCATGTTGTAGCAGGAATTATAGTCCAATTGTCATTCTTAAAACAGACAAACAAAGGGTTAGAGGAGAGACACCACAGAAAAATACCATAAATTATATGTAATTTTAATATATCACAGTCCATGCATATTGCTACTTAAATCTTAAAAGATTTGTCAGAGCCTCATATGAATGTGAAGCTATACATTGTGTTAAACTGCAAATTAATCTCATCAGTATTATACACATTATGCATAGAGTTGTGTGATTATTTCTTATATGCTGTATCCAATCCATTGAATAAAGTTCCCATGTGAAATGATTCCAGTCTTATTCAAACATACGAAAATGCAAAATAATACACTTTCAGGTAATACAGACAAATTACTGTTGCTTGGCATTGAATAGATACTGCAATGTTGACTATAACATTGTCTAATACAATGTTCCAAAAGCTATTCAAGCAGGTATCTCTGTTTGGTATATATAGAATATGCATAATCATTTTTGACTGTGCAATCAATTATGGAGTGATGTTCACAGATGTGATAAAAAGTAATTTACAAATCATATCTCTTATGATATAGGTATCAGTTATTCCAGTGCCACACTTACCCCGTGCCTCTCTGAGGTACTGTAGTCATTCCTGATGCAAATCATTATTTCCTTCTATATCTGCAGAAGCCATACAGAACAAAAAATTATAATGAACACCTTGTTCTGTTGGCAAGTCATGCTATTGTATCTTCTGGTTATGGCACCCATAAACTCACTCAACACAGGTAGTTCACAGTTCTAAAATATTTCTCCGATTGGCTAAGGAGGTCCTACTTGCAGCTTTTCATGTCACTGTAATGGTGACAGCATTTTTCACCAGTGCATGGGATACCAGCCTTGGCAAAGCTATTCCAACCTCAGCCTTGTGTTGAGGCTCACTATTGTCTCCCTGCAGCAGCTGTCAGCTGTAATGTTTGATGAGGAGTCCAACTAACTTGAGCAATACTACCACCATCAGCCGCCTTGTCTTCTGAAAGACATCAGGAAAATGCCACGGAACTGGTGACCACTTCAGGTCTCACATGTATCAGCCTGTGTGCAATGAAAGACAAACTAGGCAGCTACATTTGTGTGGCAAATAGCACAGAAATGGAAAAGAAAGGGAATTAAATGTGTGTAAGATTTCTTCAATGTCCACTTCAGGTGAGAAAAATGGCAGTCATACTTGGCCATGTGCACTGATCAGTGTATTCACAAATGTTCTGCAGTGACTCCATCAAGTGCTGGTTAATGTGAATATTTTACTTACATTTAAAATGGTATCTTGGAAATTCTAGTCATGTTCTCTGGATGATTGATAGCAGTCATAAGTAGAACATTGTCACAAACACATATGTTATTATGATCTCCATGATGCTGTTATTCAGTGTTGTTCTTATGTAAATTTAGTTGAAGTAGTACTTAATGCCTTGATAGCAGATACATTTTTAAAAAAAATGTGGGTGTTAGCACATGGGAATCAACCCCATAATAAAAAGGAACCCGAACCTCTTCATTATGTTGTAAGTTGGGGTATACAATTTGGAACATGAGTGAAGATAGATCTAATTTTGACAACCATGAAACTGCTGCACTTCAAGGTGTTCCTTCATTATGTTGTAAGTTGGGGTATACAATTTGGAACATGAGTGGAGATAGATCTAATTTTGACAACCATGTAACTGCTGCACTTCAAGGTGTTCCTTCATTATGTTGTAAGTTGGGGTATACAATTTGGAACATGAGTGGAGATAGATCTAATTTTGACAACCATGTAACTGCTGCACTTCAAGGTGTTCCTTCATTATGTTGTAAGTTGGGGTATACAATTTGGAACATGAGTGGAGATAGATCTAATTTTGACAACCATGTAACTGCTGCACTTCAAGGTGTTCCTTCATTATGTTGTACGTTGGGGTATACAATTTGGAACATGAGTGGAGATAGATCTAATTGTGACAACCATGTAACTGCTGCACTTCAAGGTGTTCCTTCATTATGTTGTACGTTGGGGTATACAATTTGGAACATGAGTGGAGATAGATCTAATTTTGACAACCATGTAACTGCTGCACTTCAAGTTGTTCCTTCATTATGTTGTACGTTGGGGTATACAATTTGGAACATGAGTGGAGATAGATCTAATTTTGACAACCATGTAACTGCTGCACTTCAAGGTGTTCCTTCATTATGTTGTAAGTTGGGGTATACAATTTGGAACATGAGTGGAGATAGATCTAATAGTGACAACCATGTAACTGCTGTACTTCAATGTGTTCCTTCATTATGTTGTAAGTTGGGGTATACAATTTGGAACATGAGTGGAGATAGATCTAATTTTGACAACCATGTAACTGCTGCACTTCAAGGTGTTCCTTCATTATGTTGTAAGTTGGGGTATACAATTTGGAACATGAGTGGAGATAGATCTAATTTTGACAACCATGTAACTGCTGCACTTCAAGGTGTTCCTTCATTATACTTTATTAAAACAACCTGTGAAACAAATTTAAAATTGGGCACATTTGTCTTGTAAATAGACTTCATCAGAATAAATTATATCACCAGCACAGAACCATTAAACACAAAGTGAACAGAGATTCCACTGGTTGTTCATTAATTAGTAAATTAAGTCCAATTTAATTAAGGGGTTCAGAATACACCACAAAATAATAAGTCTGGGTAAATGCAATTTCCATTATTCAATAACAAAAATAAAAATAAAAATGAAAATATCACATCAAGAGTTGTTTTAAGAAATGATCTTACAAAAGTATTTATTACTTTTATAATTTGTTGGCTTTTGAGTTTAAGACAGGTGCAGTAGAGATGCAATCATTCAGCCCTGGGAGACGGTAGCTCCTAATCTGAGCTGTCAGTACATTTCACATATTTTTAGAAAATTCTTCCAATCCCCACCTCTTGGATCTAGTGTAATTATGTACAATATACCAAAACTGAATGTAATTAATTCATTACAAGGCATTGTTCTCATTGTTGTTGGCAATATCATAGATGTGTTCATAAATGCGTGTTGTTAAAGCATGCTCAGTCTTGCCACCATAAAATGCTTCACATCCTGCATATATTGAGAGGTAAATTATCCATTGGGTGGTACAATTACTATCCTGGAAGGTAACTTTACATTATGAAATATTCCCTAAAAACACTGTTTGGTTTCTTCTGATGTAACTACATTGGTTACACCATCCATCTAATGAAGGATTTCTTGACATTTACATATTCATGAAATAGAGACAGGATCAACTTTTTGGACACATTAATTTATACCCCTTTTGATTTCAAATCCAATACTTTCAGAAAGCAAACATTTTGTAATTCTTATCTGCACTTCTCCAGCTGCCAACCTTTGTGGCAGAAGAAAAGTTTAGTAAAGGGACAGGCCATTAAGGTGGAACTTATGACATTGTAGAGGAAGGACGTATGGAATGAGTTGGTCAAGTTAAAAGAAATGTTTTTAGGAAGGGGTACCCTTTGGATAGTTTAATATTGGAAGTATACTAAAAATGCAAGAATAGGTATGAACCCCTTCTAGGAAGTTGTTTAACAATACCACTATCTGTCCAGGAACACAAATATGAAAGCACACTTATTGTGGAACACAACCAGCTTTCTAAGGAAATTAAAGACATCATTCGAAGAAACTGGTGTATTTTTAAAACTAACCCTGACTTTTTGACACATTAGGTCCTGAACCTGTTTTCATTTCTAAAACTGGTCCCAATTTTAAGAGCCTGGTGGAGAATAAACACTCTGCCTTCTCCAAGCCATCTAAAGGTATCACAAAATGTGGAAGGTGTAAACAATGTACTTACATCACAAGTAACCAAACGGTGTTGTTAGGGAACATTTTGGAAAGTAAAGTTACCCTCCAGATTGGTAATTGTACCACCAATGGGTAGTTTACCTCACAATATCTGCAGGATCTGAAGCATTTTATGTTGGAAAGACTGAGCATGCTTTAAAAACACGCATTTATGAATACATCTATGATATTGGGTGACGAACACGGCTAAGTAAAATAAACCAAAAAGCTTTTATTATAACTTAGTAAGCTCTTTTGTCTTGTCCTTAATGCTTCATCAGACATTAAAAGCCCCCAGGGCTGAATAATTGTGTCTCTACTGCACCTGTCTTAAACTCAAAAGCCAACAAATTATAAAAGTAACAAATACTTTTGTAAGATCATTTCTTAAAACAACCCTTGCTGTGATATTTTAATTTTCATTTTTATTTTTATTGTTGAATAATGGAAATTGCATTTATCCAGACTTATTCTTTTGTGGTGTATTCTGACACCCCTTAATTAAATTGGACTTAATTTACTAATTAATGAACAACCAGTGGAATCTCTGTTCACTTTGTAGTTAATGGTTCTGTGTTGGTGATATAATTTATTCTGATGAAGTCTCTTTATGAGACAAAAGCACTCGATTTTAAATTTGTTTTCACATGTTGTTTTAATAAATGTTATTAAAACCATACGGGGCCTGCTGTGGGGTTAATTTAAATTGTTACTGGTTTAAAAATTTTATGACAAGTTAAAATACTGTAATCTAAGGTTATGTCTTAATAGTAGGAATAGGAATACACTTTTGAAAAGCTTCACATGTGGACAATAGAATCTTGGAATGTTAAAGGACTCCAGAACATGGGAAAGAGGAAGTTATTTTTACACCTGTTTTTCCAATCAAAAGCAGACTTTATTTCACTACAAGAAACTCATTTGACTAACGATCAGAGGGATACGCTGAAGGATAAGAAATGGATTAGGGAGATAGTGGCGGTGGAAGGGACAACGAACAGTGCAGGGGTGGCAATTATAATTAAAAAATGATACCAAGAAAAAATCTTAGATATCAAGGTAGATAAAGAGGGACGGTGGTGTTTAGTGATTCTGGTATCCAAGTTCTATGATAAACCCATAGTACTTATGAATATATACGCCCCTTCCACTAATCAGCACCATTTTATAACTTCACTTTACTCCATCTTACAACAATATAATAACTGCTATATATTAATGGGAGGGGATTGGAATTAATATCAAGATCCCAAATTAGATAAACTCGGTTCATCTAAAGCTTTTAATAAACAGGCAATGTTAACATTGAAAGAATTTAAAACCGATTTTAAATTATATGACCCATTTAAACATACACACACCCATATGAAAGCAGAGAATTTTACTTTTTACTCAAGCTGCCATAAAATGTGGTCAAGAATTGATTTTTTTTTTTATCTCAGAAGTACTGATTGTGGCTGATCCATGTGTTTCTACCCAAGCTCGACAACTATCGGACCACTCAAAGATTATATTAACATTAAACAATAATAATATGAGTAATAGGAGACTTCGAGGATACAATTGGTCTTTAAATCCATATTTACTAAGGAAAGATGACATACTGAAAGAAGTTAAAGAGACACTCACATAGTACTATCACAACTTCAAATCATACACATAAATACACAAAGACATATTCGGAGGCTCTGATCAAAAATCTACCAAAACAGCAGAGGCCACCAAAGCAGACACCCAAACAACTGCCACCTCAGGACACAACACATGCAACACATAGACCACATAGTCAGTGTGCCAAACAGTCACAGCCCTTAAGGCCAAACACAATGCCAGACACACTCGTCATTGGTGACTCCATAGTCAGACACACTGACGTCCCGCTCACCAGATTGAACAAGGAAAAGGTCACAGTAAGCTGCCTGTCAGGCGCTAGAATCCGCCACATAACGCAAGCACTCAGGTCTCTCAACAGCAGGTACAAGTACGACTCTGTCATTGTCCACGCTGGTGTGAACGACCTGAGATGTACCTCCTTGGACTACATGAAAAGAGACATAGAGGAGCTCTCTGATTATGTAGCCCAGGTAGGTATGACCCTGACCTTGAGCAGTATCCTACCTTCACCAAGAATGATGCCACAATACAGGGACAAGGTGATCAGCTTTAATAATTGGCTTAAACTCTGGTGTCATTCAAAGGGGATCCAATGTCTGTCTGCCTGGGATGACATGCTGGACAAGCCACGCTGCTTCGCAAGGGACGGCTTGCACCTGTCACCCCTGGGCTTCCGGATATTGGCAAAGGCTCTTGCCACCCCCATAGTGCCTTTTTTAGCCAAGGCTCAAATTCTAAACCTACCACCCTAGAACACAAAAAAGGAAAAAAACTAAGGGTAATGCTGCTCAATGCCAGAAGTCTCAACCTCAAGATGCACGCACTCGAGGCCCTTCTCAGTATGGAGAACATCGATGTCTGTGCTGTGACTGAAACCTGGTTCAAGGCTCCCGAGAGCACCCCGGCACTATCAGGCTTTACCTCCCTTCATGCGTTCCGGCCCCAAAATCCGGACAACACCAAGAAAGGAGGGGGGGTGTCTATATTCATCAAGAACACCCACACTTCAAGGTTGGTGGCAACGCACGATGCATCGGAGACCATCCAGGTGCAACTAACCATAGGCAAGACTGCTCTGCAATTTGTAGCATGTTACAGGCCACCCTCTCAATCTCAGGAACCTCACATAGCGTTCCTGAAAACACTGGAGGGGATAAATGTATTTCCAAACACCATCATACTAGGTGATTTCAACTACCCAAATATAGACTGGGATCACTACTCAAGCCCCAACACTCTAGCCCAAAGGTTCCTAGAGTTCATAAACTCAAATGCCATGGAACAACTAGTCACCATTCCCACAAGAGGAGATAACATACTAGATCTCATCATCACGAACATGGGGTCACAATGTTCAACACCGGAAGTATACCCTTCACTGGTGAGATCAGACCATAAACTAATCTCACTGGAAGTCCACATCCCGCCCCCACCTGAGATAAAAAAGACCACAGTGAAGAACTTCTCAAAAGCCGACTTCACACTTCTAAAGGCTAGTGTGGTCTCTTTTATGGCCCCCGAGACTGCGGAAACCATTACTCAAGCCACTGAATCACTTACAAATGCCTTCTACCAGCACCTACAGGACTGCATGGATCAGGCAATCCCAAACAAAACAAAGACCCTTTGTACCAAAGGCAAGCGTCCAGTTTGGTGGACCCCAGCCATAAACAAGCTCTACAACAAAAGGAGGAAGCTACTACAAGATAGAGCAAAATCCTTTAAAGGGAAAACACCCTTGATCATTATAAGTAAAAAATTAAGATCTCTCATAAAATCATCCAAGGCAAATTTTGAGAGAAAAGTCGCCAAGGACTCAAAGGACAATCATAAGGCCTTCTTTAGCTATGTTAGAAACCTGGGAGGAAACTCCCAGATATGCTCAGAATTAGTTCAAAATGATGTAAAAATTACTGAACCTACAGACATTGCCAACATACTGGCTGACAGGTTCAGTGCAAACTCCCCAAAAGGTGAGATATCTATACCAGAGAATTATATCCCCCCCCAAACATCTCAAACGCTCAGGTGAGAACTGCTCTCTCCAAGGCAAAAAACACAGCATCCATGGGACCAGATGGTGTCCCCAGATGTGTGCTCCATGAACTCAATGAGGAATTAAACCCGCAGTTAGGGCAGCTGTTTAATCTTAGCCTCACCTCAGGATACGTGCCTAAGGAGTGGCGTACGGCAACTGTGGTCCCACTTCACAAAGGAGGTGCCTCCACCAACCCAGGAAATTACCATCCCATCAGCTTGACAAGCTTGATCTGCAAAGCTATGGAGAGGATCATAATGGAATTCATAAATAAAGACATAGGAGACGTGCAGACTTTGGATCCGACCCAGTTTGGCTTTGTCAAGGACAGATCATGCCTTTTAAACCTGGTGGACTTTTTCGAAACAGTCACCAAGGCCATTGATGAGGGAAAGGCAGTCCACACAGCCTACCTCGACCTGGCAAAGGCCTTCGACACAATACCCTACTCAGGTATCATTGAAAAACTCATCAGCTTAAATGTAAACCCATACGTCACAAGATGGGTTGCAAATTGGCTAAGTGACAGAACCCACAGGGTCAGAGTTGCTGGTGCCATGTCAGACTCAAAGCCTGTCACAAGTGGTGTCCCACAGGGCTCAGTCCTGGGCCCTCTCCTGTTCGGCATCTACTTCTCAGAAGTACAAGCAAACACAGGAGGATTATGGCTGACAAAATTTGCAGATGACTGCAAACTGGGCGCCATAGTTGAGAACACATCTGACACAGATATCCTTCAGAAGGGTCTTATAGAAATGGAAAACTGGTGCCAGAACCATGGCCTAAAGTTAAACGCCAAAAAATGCATAGTCATACCCTTCAGGAAAAACAAGGTTACCCCTAGCTACCATATAGGTGACAACCCACTAAGCACAGAAGAGGTTATCAGGGATCTGGGTACCCAGGTTGACAGTAACCTTTCATTTGATACTCACGTTGCCAAAGTAGTTAGGAAGACCTTCTACATTGCCCACCTGATCATGAAGGGATTCACATCTAGATCAAGGGAAGTCATCATCCCCCTGTACTCATCACTCATCAGGCCAATGATTGAGTACAATGCCCCATTCGGAATGTATCTGACATGACACCTGCAGCAACTGGAAAGGCCCCAAAAGTTCCTCACCAAAAGGATAAAGGGTCTCAAAAATATGTCCTATGCTGCCCGACTGAAGGAACTTCAGCTCTACTCAGTCACTTACCGTCTGCTCAGAGGTGACCTGTGCCTGACATACAAGGCCATGTCCAACCCAGAATTGATGAACATGCTTCACCTCAAAAAATCTAGATCCCTCAGAACTACAAGGGCGGGAGACTTAAACCTTGACACGGTTATTAATAGGATGTGCTGGAGGGACAGATTCATCACCCAGAGACTCCCTATGCTGTGGAACAAAATCCCGGTCCATGTGAGGCAGAGCACCTCGCTGGCTTTGTTCAAGAGAAATCTTGACCAGTGGATGGGAGATCGCAGATATACCCCAGGGATTATCTCAGTGTCACTGCTTGACAGAGGCACAGCAAAATAATGGGCATAGTATCCTCCAAACTAAAGGGGTGGCGAAAGCCACAAAACTCTGGCTAGGCTTATAAATGCCCTTGGGCAGATAGCCTAGTATGAACCTATGAACCTATGAACTCAAACAGCTACTCCAGACCCTCCTCAAAAATAGACACCCTGTTGATATAGAATGGGCTACAACTAAAGCCCAAATAAGAGGGATTTTCCTTCAGAAAGCTGCATATTATAAAAAAATGCAAAATAAGGAACTACAAGAATTACAAACCAAAATTAAGTTACTAGATCAGGAGTTAATGAGGAACTACAATAAACAAACAGAAACAGACTCATTAAAGTGTCAAAAAGATTTGTTTTTATTACATAATAGTAAACTATCATTTTATGAAGAGAGAAATTTAGTAAAATACGCGAATCATATTCAGACTCCCTCAAAAGCACTAGCACGCATTATTAACCAAATGAAATCAACATTATTAATACCCGAAATATATTATAACAATAGAACATATACTAATAAGGCAGATATTATGAATACTTTTGAAACAATATTTGATCAGGTATATGGTGATCAGCAGATATTTTTATCAGATAAAGTTAGGAAAGATTTCTTACAGAAGATCACATTCCCGAGTATTGATAATGAGTCTCATAGGGATTTAATTAAACCGATTTCAACGGAGGAAGTAACAGAAACAATTAAGAAGCTGAAACCACATAAAGCCCCAGGGCCGGATGGATTGACCTCTGAATTCTACAAAACTTTTAGTGAGAGTCTGAGTAGAATACTTCCACAGACATTTAATTATATAATTCAAAATAAAATTAATGATCCCCACTTTAATGCTTCAAAGACAATTTTGATACTGAAAGATAAAAGTGATCTTAAAAACCCAGATAATTTTAGACCCCTTTCGCTCTTGAACATTGACATGAAAATTATGACATCTATCCTGGCAAATAGACTGAAAAAGGTCACAAATCTAATAGTCTCAGAGGAACAGGCAGGGTTCATGGATGGAAGACAGACCACTGATAATACATTAACGCTTCACACATTAATCTCCTATGCCAAATACAAAAATTTCAATATTTATGCACTCATAATTGACGCACAGAAAGCATTTGACAGAGTTAACTTGGTATATCTATTTGATATGTTATCATACTTCAATATACCTCAGGATTTTATCTTAACATTAAGGAAAATATATAATAACGCATATACAAATGTATTTATCAATCAAGAATGCTCTAAAAGAATACAAATTAAAAATGGTACCCGACAAGGGTGCCCATTATCTCCTATTTTATTTAATCCCTATTTGGAACCATTATTTTTACATCTTAAACAAAATGTTTTTTACAATCCCCCAATATTATATGGTATGAAGATAAATATGGCTGCTTTTGCAGATGATTTAAATATATACTGTACTACACCTGTGTCAGATACCGAGAAAATATTAAAAGCAGTAGAAGACTTTGAGAAAATCTCTAACTATAAACTTAATTTTAAGAAATCCAAAATATTCCCACTAAAGACACCTACACCCTTTTCATTGCTACCATTGATAGGACAGGTAATGACGGAAGAAATAACAAAATATCTGGGTATTGTATTTCCAACTGATAATAGAGATTTTTTTATAAATAATATTAAATCAACTTGGGATCAGATAACATTAGATTTGACAAGATGGAGTAAACTGAAATTACCAATGATGGCAAGAACTGCAATTATCAAAATGAATCTTCTTCCAAGAATACTATATATACTTAGAGTCACACAACTTAGAAAAGTGAGGAAATGTTTTAAACAGCTTCATATAGGACTAGGGAGATTTATTTGGGAGCCTAGGAAAACGAGGATAACATACGAGAAATTGATGGCTCCAAATAATAGGGGAGGTCTAGATTTACCGGATTTTGAAACTTATTACTTGATAATTAATGCTAACAGAATTTTAAGGGCGATTCACTTTGATAAGGATAGTCTGAAATGGGCACCCAAATGGTTGGTCTTAACATACAGACATGTAACTAGAGTGGGAATTAACTGTAAAGCTCTACCCTTTTTGAATAGAGGAACACTCAGTAAATTTGACTTAATGGAACATATAAAATGCTATATAACTTCAATTCAAAATCTTTTTACCTCATTAAACTTATTAAAGTATATGATGGTATTTCAACCACTTCACAAGAACCCAAACATAGTATTAGGGAATAAATTGATAGACTTACAGAAATTCCCTCTAATAAAAGATTTAATCATGTTGGATTTCTACCCCTTGCTTGGGTTATCAGTTCACGATATTTTAATAGAGAAAAGTCTCCCTATTTCCTATCTAATTATTATGAGACAATTAAAAGATCTGGCTACAAATTATTTTAATAGCTTTGAATTTAAAGAAGAGGAACTTAATATCTGTTGTAATCTTTGGGAAGCTTTGATACAAGACAAAAAATATATAACTTCCTCATATAAACTGATAAAGGAGATGAAGTATAATAAACATATTCTTTTATCGAATTACTGGAGGGAAAAGTTAACATTAGTTGATGATGAGAAGATCTTGGAAGCATTTAAACTAACATTAAAGTCTGTATCGCTACAAAAATTATTATTTACGCAACTGATGATATTCAACAATGCCTATTATACCCGTCTTACTCTTCATAAATTTGATTCAAAGAACTCGCCTAACTGTCCATACTGCATATACCAGACAGCTGACCTGCTTAACATGTTTTGGAGCTGCAAATGCATTTTTAAACTTTGGAATTCGTTAAAACTGCAATTGCAGAAAATGGGCTACCAACAATCAACACTCTCATGGGAATTCATGATCCTACATATTCCCCCAGAAAATTTAGACAAATCAAAAAAGATCATAATCATGAATATTTTTTTATTAATGAAACTATACATAGCTTCAAATTGGTTGAACCCGACTCAGACATCTTGGGAAAATTTTAAAACATTAGCTATAAGACATATATTAGCACACAAACTGTTACTCAATGACCACAAGAAAAACATAAATAATATTAAAATATGGGAGCAAATCTTTAATATTGTGTTGGCCTAGAGGTTCTTATCCACTGTTACTTAGGATATATATTTATAAGACAGACTCAATCTTAGATTAGTTATGGATTGTAATAATATTAAAAACTGATGGTATTTTCATGTTATATTTCATTATAATAATCTGTTTTAATATATTCTGTTTGTACAACTTTTGGAAGCAATCATGTAAATATTGTACATATATAGTAGTGTGTAGTTATGTAATTGGAAAATAATAAAGACTGATTATTGAAAAAAAAAATTGTTACTGGTTTATTTGGTTGACACTGCACCTTACATCACATTTTGGTGTTCCTTTATCAGGTGAATAATTTGAGCCATATATGTATTCCTGTGGAAACATTTTCATGGCATTGATTTTTTGTAATATTATAGCTAATGTGTTCAGCATCCATTAAACATACTTATGTTGTAATATTCACCTTTGAAATTGTATGTGTAGTTGAGGTTCAAGTACAGAAAAAAGTATTATAACCCTAAAATTAAACAACCCCTATTGTGGGCTCAAACCCTGCGCTACTTCTGTTGGCCTGCAGAACTTATTGCATTATTACATTAAGCCACTGAGGAAGTTACATAAATGGTGTTTTGTTTGCATTCAGTACTGTCCAAAGGGCTGACTTAGGCATACCACTGCCAGTCTTACTTGCACAACTGATGCTTAAATCTTTGTGCATGTAAAATAAAAGTGTGAGTTTTCGCCCTGGAAACTGAAGTGTCATTCAGTGATGGCCACTATTGATATGCTTCCACATCCAATGCCAAGTGTCAGGTAAAGGATGAAGGCAAGAAAAGAAAAGAAAAAAAATGACATTATTTGTCAACATAGTATTCTTAGACCAGTAAAATGTTGACAGTAAGGATCTCTATTGTCACAGAGATGTCACCCTCTCTATGAACCCGGCACCTATGACATTA
The DNA here is from genome assembly GCF_019279795.1 of Protopterus annectens. Taxonomy (NCBI): domain Eukaryota; kingdom Metazoa; phylum Chordata; order Ceratodontiformes; family Protopteridae; genus Protopterus; species Protopterus annectens. The sequence continues at coordinate 509,684,407 of NC_056729.1, forward strand.
TCATGAATATGGATACGAATTATGGTGTTTTCCACCTGAACATTGACAAGGTAATTTGTAGAAAGAGAAGCACATGTATACAGCTTTGTACATCTGACACTTACATTTAGACAGCAATATGCCCATGTTAAAACACAGTTGTCAGTTTTCTTGTTTCCTTAGTTTTCGCTATAAAATAAGTGACACTTCTCTGTAGCTATCCATGCATACTTTCATTGTTACATGCCAACTGTAGTGCAATGAGAAATTAAACATTTTAGAACTACTGACCTTTGTTTAATGACTTGTTGTCATTGGCATCATAATGCATTGCAGTTGTCCAGCTCCAAATGGAACACTCAGGGGTTGAATCGAACAATCCAGTTGCACGTTGTGTAAAGCACTGGAATTGCAAAAGTCCTGCTTTGCCAAAGTGCTGAATCACAGTGGAAAAGCTATACTTACTTCCAGCTATTCCATGGTGATTCAGTTACATCATCACCCTAGACCTGCAGGCAGAGTTGTTCCCTGTTAGGTCCAAGTGCTTTAACTCATGCAGCAAATGGCTGCCATAGAGAATTATTTATTAGTTCTTCTACAGCCACTAATCAAAAAGATTAATAAATTCTTTTTGATAAAGTATCCCAGCCAGCCACTCCAGGAAGCCAGCCAGTCAGCCACTCCAGCAACCCACCCAATCACTCCAGGAAGCCAGGAAGCCAGCTAGTCACTCAAGGAAGTCAGACAGCCACTTCATGAAGTCAGCCAGCAAGCCAGCCAGCTCAGAAGGGAAGCCAGAATCCAGTCAGCCAGCCCAGAAAAGACTGTGATTATAGGGGTAAGTGTAAGTATTGTTTTATGGCTGTGACTGTGTAAAAAGTGGGGATATTGTGTTTCATTTCAGTTTTTACTTTTTTAGTTTTCAGAGGTGCATGAGGTACACTATGCAGTATTTGAACCTGCAGTGATTGTTTTGAGAATTGCAAATAGTAGTAGTGTTTTAAGGTGAAAAAATTATGTATATAATTATACACTGAATAACTGATTAATGATATATATATATATATATATATATATATATATATATATATATATATATATGGATCTACTTCAGTAGATCAAGTTATAATAAAGTCGAAGACAACATTAACCAAATGAAAGGAGATGAAAAGTGAACTGCCGTCACAAAAACCAAACAAAATGTTGTCCATTGAAACTTATATGCAGACAACATCACTGACTCCAGATAATCCTGATTTATCTGCAACTTTCAGAGATGACTATTGCAATCTGGCAAATAAACTTTATAAGTTTAAGCGCTTGCAGTGGCAGTGCTTTCATCTTGAGGCTTCATTGTGCCTTAATATATCACCAAGGGGACTTAGGGTTCTCACCATGTCCAGTTATGGGCAAGCTTATCCTGAGCTACTTAGGCGCTGGCAGTTACTTAACCTTGAGTGCAGCTCTAAATATATGCAGCTCCTTATCGAATTTTTTAGACCAGAGGAGCTAAAACTATCTTTAAATCACTGAGTTGCAAAACATAGTTAACAATACCTATTCAGATGAACTTGCTGGAGATAAAATGGATGTGCTGTTTGAAAATATTACTGGTTATGACAAGAGACTTTCTGCTACCAAAAACAAAAAAATTCAAAGGGATTTGAAGGATTTTAAAGAAGGTAATGTCTTCTCTTGAGTAAATGAAAGGGTTAATACTAACTCCAACATACAGCATATAACAGGAAATGGGTGGAGCTCTGTAAGACCCAAAACTACATTGCATTCAATTGTTTCAGATGAACAAGCAGCATATGCAAATGCTGTTAAAACTACCACTTCTACAGAGCCCACAGAACTGTTGCCCAATGTTCCTATTGTTCCTGTTAGTGAGGGAATTGTTTCAGAAGTTAACATAAATACATCGTTAGCTGCTGTAAGCAGTCACTCTGATGCTAGCACAAGCACTGCAGCTGTTAGACCTAAAACAAACATGGCTTCCAGTGTGAGCTTTAGTTCTACAGAGCAGGCCTCTGTGCTATCAGGCTCCACCTGTGGACATTTTTTATTAAAAGAACCCCTGTCTATAAGAGGCAGATCGAGGAATCGCCTCCAAAATCAACGTACACGATGACTACACAGCCAGGAGAACGAAATAAGGTCAGGAAAGAAATACAAACAAACTTAGTTCACAATATCTCTACTTTAACTGTAATTGACTCACAATTATCTGTGTTAAACAGAGGTCTAACCTTTGTTCCGGCTCAAAGAATGGACATAACAGAGGTAATTAAAGACCTACAACTTTTTGGCAGAACTCTTACACCTAAAGCTATGTTTGGTAATACTAATAATGCTGATTGTATATTTAGAAAGCCCAACACTTACATACCACCTAGTAATTCTACAATAGATCTGTTTATTGACCTTTGTGAAAAATAACTTAGATTGAAGTCTCTAGATAAGCAAACTAATAATTTTAGTAATTTTTCAGCTGCAGAGATACAAGCCCTAGTTGAATTGAAAGAACTAAATAGTATAGAAATACGTCCAGCTGATAAAGGAGGTGGTATTGTTGTTATCAACAAGGACAAATATATAGAATCTATCTTAAGTCATCTTAGCGACGTTGATGTATATGCCATCTTACCTATGCATATACTTAGTAGTGTCATAGAAAAAGTACAGTTTTTGATCTTAGATTTATTAATAACAGACATTATATCTGAGCAACTGTTTGAATATTTCAAGGTAGAACATCCAACAGTCCCGTTGATATATGGTCTACCCAAAATACATAAGAATCCTTTAACTCCACCTATGCACCCTATAGTTTCAGGCCGAGGTTGGGTAACTGAGCCACTTTCTGTCTTTGTAGAAAAGACTTTGCATGCTGCCTTGGCTAATTGTAGCACTGTTTTAAAGGATACCAATATACCAAGAGTTTTTTTAAATGAGCTATCTAAACAAAATGAAATTATCTTAGGACTATGTTTATTTGTAACTCTGGATATTGAATCATTGTTCACTGTTATATCCAATGAATGGGGAATTGAAAATGTTAGAGAATTACTGTGTGAAAGAAACACCCCTGATACTAAGGTGACACTTATTTGCACACTTTTGGAAATCATCCTAGAAAACAATGTGTTTATTTTTAATGATGTTTATTACGCACAAAAAGTTGGCGTAGCTATGGGACAGCTTGTGCTAATAGCTACGCCAACCTATTCCCTAGCTAATTGGGAAGCTAAACATGTACTTTCGAATAATGAATACCAGGTTAACATCAAATGGTATAAATGTTTTGTGGATGATATTTTTTTTGTTGTGGCATGGCTCAGAGCAGTGGCTACAAGAGTTTCTTTTATACTTAAATCAGTTAAATACTTTCTTGAGTTTTACCTATGAATATTCTGATAAAGAAGTAGAGTTTTTGGATGTTAAAGTTACTAAAAATAATTTATCCACTGTGTCTACTACTTTGTATAAGAAAACTGTGAGAAAGAATAATGTTCTACACTATGGCAGTATGCATCCCAATCATACAAAATTTAATGTGTTGAAAGGACAGATATTTCAAACTATAAAACTTTTTAATGATGATGAAAGTCTCATTGTTGCATTACAAACACTTAAACAAGAATTTTTAGAAAGAGACTATAGTAGTAAACTTATTGATTCTCAAATAGCAGAAGGATGGCGGCACAGATCAGGTAAGTGCCAGCCATACTTTCCCCCCCTCCCCACTAGTATTAACAACAGGGATAATACTGACAATACTTTCTCAAGTGACACTTCCACTGATACCTCTAGGAATAAACTAAGGATGCCATTAACTTTTGCCAGCAATGTGCATGTAGCATATGATATTATTAAAAAGAACTGGGATATTCTGTCTACTGTACATGAGTTGAATGGGATCATTGGCACACAGCCATATTTTGCTTTTAGACATAATAGATCGCTCTGTTATCGATCCTTTAATACTAAATCAACTATAATATCTGATAGACTTGGTACATATATGTGTAGGAATTGTATGGCCTGTATGCATATACACATTGGTAATCATTTCACACATCCCACTTTGGGTTTTAAGATAGATAGTGCTTTTTATGCAAATTGCCTCATTTTACATAGGGTGTTTAAGGATAGAATACTTGAACACCTTAGGGACATTAGGAATGTTAAAGAAACCAGTGCACTGTCACTACATGTAGCTAAAGAGGGTAAAGAACATAAATTTAGCTTTACGGTACTAGAGATTCTGCATAGTACCAAGAGAGGAGGCGACATAAATAATAGAACAGAATCTAATGAACAGAAATAGATTTTGCGCTTTCAAGTTGATAAACCTCCTGGTTTAAACAACAGAGTTTCCCTGAAACCCTTCCTTAAACGACGGCCATTAAAGCATTGATTTCTCTTTTAATATTTTATCATATATATTTCAATAGTCCATCTTTTATTATTTCTTACTATTGTATTCGTTGCTATTTTTAAGTACATATTGTTCATTTAGTCTGTTTTTATTTAATTTTTTAAAGACCTATATATTCTACAGATGTATTTTATCACATGGTTTTTAGCTATAATGCACATTTTATCTAATTTTTGATTGGATATTTTAGTGTTTAAAAATGTAACTGTTATTCTATCTTTGTTGGTCTGATGAAGCGGGTGTTATTCTGAGAAAGCGCTTACCTTACTACAATAAAGGACATATTGATTTTCACTGCTGTGTGGAACCAGATTATTTTTCTTTTTCTTGTATTCTCTGGTTTTTGCATCTGATTCCTTATTTGGTTCAAGGACTGCTTTCATTTGGTAAACAGCTCACCAAGCCTACCCCGGATTTACCACATTTGACTTAGCAGAGAGTTGGCATGAAGAGAATAATTTACAGGGTGGATGTACATTTACTGTGTGGATAAGAAAATGTGTAGATTATTAATATACCTTGAGGAAAACATTTCTTTACTGGTTTGAGTTGTCTGCCTAGAATTCTTTGAATTCAGATAGATCTTACAATATAATCAATTCTGTATACACTTACAGTTCCAGTAGCTTTGATGAGTAAACTTCAGAAGAGTTGAACTGCGTGGAGTATTTTTCAGGATGATTAAGAAGCTATCTCAGTCTACTCAGTGGCTCAAAAACATGGTTCTGTTGTGAAAGCAGACAATGTATGCATATGTGTATATCCACAATATATTTATAAAAATATAAGAAAGTAAGCACTCTCCACTCATACAGTTGGAGAAGCCGTATCTCCATACTAGCATAATGTTTTATTTTTTTTTTTTTTATTTGGCTAATGTCATTGTGATTAACCAAATTTGAAGAGGGGGATTCCAAACTGTATAATTTTAATCCACCTGTGGGAAGTCAAATATCTGTAGAACTTCCATATGATTGCTCATCGGCAGCACATAAAGTGTTCCATAAACCTGTTGCACAGATAATTGAGGGGCTTGAGGGCAAACTTGAATGGGATCATACTGCAGAAGACCATGATAAAATAAAGATTGAATTACTGAAGAGAGTGAGATGGAACAGCCTCAAGCTGAACAAATATGTATGAAATTTGATTTATAGTGCTTAGGTATGTGGGTTATGTCCGAAGGCTTGAAACCAGACACAGAGAAAGTAAGGTGATAATGCAAACCATTCATCCTAAGGACTCGTGGAAGCTCATGCAAAATCCTTTAGAGAACAAGTTTATCCTTAACATGTCAGATATTGTTTGCCATTAAGGAAGGTATTAGAACACTGTGTAAAATGGTATTAGTATACAGAGCAGGAAAAAGTTTTGAAATGTTTAAATTGTTACAAAGTGAATCATCTGCATTAATGTATATTGATATGTAGAACACATTCTCACTCTACAAAGGGTCTATATTAGATAATCGAACTTTCAAAAGTTCAACCGTCATATGGTCGATACCATATTATCGAACTTTTAAAAGTTCAATTATCTAATAAAAAAAATAAACAACACAAATAACCAACCTGAATGTTTTAAACAGGGGGGCAAGCCTGCACCCCCCACACCTCCCACACCCCCCGCTCTTTAAATATACCAACTCCGAGATCACACTACAGTGCAGAAAAGGGAAATCTTCCCATTCCATGCTGTAGGAGATCTCAATTAAAACATTTGAACTTTCAAAAATTCGATCATATGGTGTCGACCATATGACACTCGAACTTTTGAAAGTTCGATCATCCAATATAGACTCCTCTACAAATAGATGACAGCTAGAATGGAAATAGTGCAATGAATGTGCAGGAAGGTAAGTCATGTACTAATTGATCCAAATCTTTTCCAAAATGTAAATGTCTGAACAGATGTATGATGATGAAGAGGAATTTCACCTTTCAACACGACAATGACCCCAAGCACACATCCAAGTCAACAAAAGAATGACTTCACCAGAAGAAAATTAAAGTTTTGTAATGGCCCAGTCAGAGCCCAGACCTAAATCCAATAGAAAATCTGTGGGGTGACCTGAAGAGGGCTGTGCAGAAGAGATGCCCTCGCAATCTGACAGATTTGGATCACTTTTGCAAGGAAGAGTGGCCAAATATTGCCAAGTCAAGATGTGCCATGTTGATAGACCCCTACCAAGGAAGACTGAATGCTGTAATTAAATCAAAATGTGCTTCAACAAAGTATTAGTTTAAGGGCGTGCACACCTATGCACCCAGCTTATTGTACGTTTTTTATTTTTTTATATTTTTTCCTCTAACAGATTTGTTTGTCTTTCAATTGAATTGTACAGGTTATAGGTCATATTAAAGGTGGGGAAAGTTTTGAAATGATTTATTGTGGTCTCATTTTTTATTGCACAAAAACTTGGAATTTAAACAGGGGTGTGTAGACTTTTTATATCCACTGTAGTTTTCATTTAAAGAAATGATTAACTGATAAATAATCCATATAACCAGTAGTGTGAAGTTGCAATAGATAAGATCCCTGCCCAACTGATATGCACTAGTAATAATCAGTTAACCTTCTCTACATCCTTTATACCATCATGACAGTAAAATGTAGCTAAACAGCTAGCTTTTGTTTCATTCATTAAAAATGGCCAGCATAAATGGGACTATATTCTAATTTCATTACACATATATTAAAAGGCTATAAGTACTTACATGAGTGCATGGATTGTGCTGTCCCAAACAGAACCAAGATGCTATCCTCCAAAAAAAGGAAGCCAATCTGGTGGTCCCCTGCCATAAACAAACTCTACAACAGAAGGAAGAAACTGTTGCAAAAGAGATTAAAATCCCATGAGTGGAGGAGCTCCCTGGTCAGCCTCAGTAAGAAGCTAAGATCCCTTATAAGATCCTGCAAAGCTAGCTAAGAAAACAAAATCACCACTGATTCTAAGGACAACCACAAAGCATTCTATAGCTATGTCAGGAATCTCAATGTCAACACCCAGATCTGCTCTGAGTTACAGCACAACAGCATGAAAATTACAGAACCAACTGATATTGCCAACATCCTGGCAGATAGGTTCAGTGCTAACTTTACCCCCACCCCCACCCCACCCACTAAAGGGCTCATATCTATACAGGAAGAATGCAGAGTCCCTGTAATCACAACTATGCAGGTAAAAGCTGCACTCTCTAAAGCCTAAAACACAGCATCCATGGGACCAGACAACATCCCAGGCTGCATTTTACATGAACTTCAGAACGAACTGGCTCCCCACCTAAGCACCATGTTCAATCATAGCCTCACGCAAGGCTTTGTGCCCAATGAATGGTGCACAGCAACAGTTATCCCACTCCACAAAGGGGGAGCCACCACTGATCCTGGGAACTATCACCGTATTAGCCTGACGAGCCTGGCCAGTAAGGCCATGGAACGTATCATCATGGAACTCATAAACAAAGACACTGGTAACCTTCAAACTCTGGACTCCACAAAGTTTGGGTTTGTGAAAGGCAGATCATGTCTCTTGAACATGATCGACTTCTTTTTGGCAGTCACCAAAGCTGTAGATGAGGGTAAGGTGGTTCACACAGCCTCTCTTGACCTTGCCAAGGATTTCAGCACCATCCCCCATTCTGGAATTACAGATAAACTCACTAAACTAGGTATAAATCCTTACTTCACAAGATGGGTTGCCAACTGGCTCACTGACAGAACCCACAGTGTAAAAGTTGCAGGCTCCAAATCTGACTATAAACCAGTGACAAGTGGAGTACCAGAGGGTTCCGTCCTGAGACCTCTCCTGTTTGGTATCTACTTCTCTGAAGTACAGGCTAACACAGAAGGCATTTGGCTAATGATGTTCGCAGATGACTGCAAATTGGAGCCATAGTCGAGTCCCCAAATGATGTGGACATCCTACAGAAGGGCTTCACTGAGACAGATACCTGGTGTCAGAGCCATGGCCTCAAGCTCAATGCCAAAAAGTGCATTGTCATCCCCTTTGGTAAAAACTCTGTACCCATGAACTACCACATAGGTGGCAGTCTACCTAATGCCGAATGTGTGATAAGAGACCTTGGGACCCAGGTGGACAGTAGTCTCTCCTTTGATAATCACATCACCACAGTAGTCAGGAAATCCTTCTATGTGGCACACCTCATCACAAATGGGTTCTCATCCAGGAAAAAAGAGGTCATTGTTCCCCTCTACTCGACACTCATTAGACCCATTATAGAGTACAACGGCCCTTTTGGAATGTACCTCACAAGACATCTGCAGCAGCTGGAAAGGTCACAGAAGTACCTCACAAAGAGGATTACTGGCCTCAAACAGATGCCCTACACTGACCATCTCCAAAAAGCTCAGCTTTACTCCGTAGCATATCGCCTACTTCGAAGTGATCTCTGCATAACATATAAAGCTATGTCAAACCCAGAGATGTTGGACATGCTGCACCTAAAGAAATCATAGTCCCTCCAAGCTACATGCTCTAGGGACCTAAACCTTGTCACCACAATAAACAGGACATGCTGGAGGGATAGATTCCTGTCCCAGAGATTTCCCATACTCTAGAACAAGCTACCCATCTATGTCAAGCAAAGTTCCTCATTAGCACACTTCAAGCAAAATCTTGATGAGTAGATGGGAGATAGGAAATACACCCCGGGGATCACTTCTGTGCTCTGCTCAACAGGGGCACAGGAAAATAACTTTCTTGGGTGGCGTAAGCCAGGGAACCTTGTTGGCTAGGCTTACTTAGGCCCTTGGGCCAATAGCCTAGTATCTACCTATTAACCTATGAATATTACAGAAATGAATAGGACAAATTTGGGTCTGTTACTTCCATAGCATTTATTTGATGTAAGAGAAGTACCCCAAGCCTCAGCTGGGGTCACACCAATCAAACTGCTGTATGGCAGATATTCCAGAGGCTTACGAAATATACAAAAAGAAACCTGGAAGGAGAAAAACACCCACTTTAAAAGTATGATATGACTTTATTCAGAACTAGAGGAAAGGTTAAGGACATTTTTGTACAATTTGTTAACTGGGTAAGCACACTGGATATAAGTGTGCCTTTTCAGTGGTGACCCAGGAGACTTGTCTTGTTAAGTGACTTGTAAAGTCACACAGTAAACAAAGGGATGTGGAAGGAATCAAACGGTGCATACTCCACTACAGAAATACGCATTAAATGACTACAGTAAGTGAAAGAACATATGGAAGGTGCACATGAGATACAACATGGATCATATAACAAAAAGACTCATTGCTGGGCATTTAAACCAGGCAATAAAGTGTTTGTGTTAGTGCCCACTGCTAAAAATAAGTTCCTTGCAAAGTGACAGGAACCTTTTGAAACTGCAGAAAAAAATAAATGGACTAAATTCCATAGAGTTTGACAAAAGAGAAAAAGGAAATCAAAATCATTAGATGACATGAAATGTTGGAAAGAAACTGAAATTTCTGTGGTTAATTTTGTTTTTAGAAGTTAAAGTTCCCACAACATGTGTTGTAGTCAAATGAGGGGCAATATTAACAATGTGTAAAAACAAAGAAGTAAAGGAATTTGTACCCAGGAATATGAACATGTTCCCAGAATTACCTGATAAAAACTGTTTCTTCCAACATATCATAGAAACTGTACTTTGCAAGAGAGTACAATCGAAATCATACCTACCCCCAGATTCACGAATCCTCCGTGTAAGACTTAATAAGTCTTACTCGGAGGCTGCAGTTGAATGGTATGATGTCAGCATGCCATGAATATTCATGAGGGCATGCTGACTCAACCGTAAGTCTTACACGGACCGGGTAGGAAAGCAGGGGGCATGTCCGACTGCCGAGCAGTCTAAATGTCCACGCCCCTGCAAGGTTTGGAAAAGGAAAATGAAAGTACACAAGAGCGAGTCCGCTCAAATGTCCTTGCACCCAACACCACACTCCCTGACATTGTAACCCCCTATCACAGTTATAAAAAGTAAAAAATTAATTTTATTTTTTTAAATTCCCGAAATAGCTGCCCGTATTTGCACGTGTGTGCGAGGGTGTGCCCATTGCTTAGCTGTAGTTAGCAATTTCGACATGGAAGAGCATAAGAAAGAATGTTTATGCAAATCACACCAAATAGCAATAGCGTAATCATAAAGTGTTTGCACAAAGAAGCTGCATTCATGGTTCAAGTCCCACCACTCCCCTTCTTATTTATGTTTTAAATCAGTACATGGAATAATACCTGACAAATATGATTAAAATATCATTAAAAAGCAGTGAAATGGCCAATGTATCAGTGAACAAAATATTATATTTTTAAAGGATCCTGCTATATAATTGCTTGCAGTTAAGCAGCACTTTGCACAGCGCAATAGAGTTGCCCATAGTTTAATAGCGCTTTACCCAGTGCAATAGAGGTGCCCATAATTTAATAGCACTTTACCAGTGCAATAGAGTTGCCCATAGTTTAATAGCACTTTACCCAGTGCAATAGAGTTGCCCAAAGTTTAAGAGTGCTTTACCCAGCGCAACAGAGGTGCTCATAGCGAAATAGCGCTTTAACCAGCGCAATGAGTTTGCGTGGACGTGTGCACCGCGCCAACCAGGGCACCGTAGGGCACTGTGCAGCAACATAGAGCAAAGTTCCTTAAACACAGCCACACCCCCTAGCCTGTCTGGACAATATGAAAATAAAATGAATAACAAGGTTCGAACCTAGGACTCTGTGCATCATAATCAAAGTACAGAACCACTAAACCATGACAACTTAGGAGAAACAGCCACTGTTAACATACATATACTTAGTAATGGTAGATTAAGCATTACTAAGCAGGTCTGCAGTCAGCCGAGAATTTTCAAAAATGGCCAATCACAAAAAAGTGCATGAAATGTGGCATATTTAAGCCCCATAGGCAGGAATACTCACCATAACTGATTGTAGCTCACATCTTCAGTTAGAATGGCTGGTGCTGGAGAGGGTACATGCTTCCGAGTGCAACGTTGGGGCATCGAGGTGTCGAAATACATGGTTTGGCTCCTTGTCCACCATCATGAGTCAAGACTCCTGCAGAACCAGTTCCAAGGGACGGAGTACAAGGCAGAGGCTTGGAACCGGTTAGCTCATGACCTCACTAGTGTCACAGGCATTCCTCGAACTAGTGAGCAGGTCCGTCACCACCATGCAGACCTGAAGAGATGGAAGCAGGACCGCCTGAACCAATGGATACAGGAGGCCTATGGGATGCAGGATGCCCCACAACTGAGTAGGTAGCCATGGAATGCAGTATGTAGGAATTGATAATTGATTCTGTATAATGGATAGGTATGTCTCAATATCCCTTAATTTACTTTACAGCTGCAGGTGACCGTGCCATGAATCTGCAAGCCTATGCAGATAGGCTGCTAAGGTGGCACCACCAGGCAGGTTAGTGATTATTCTACATGTATTGTTATATAAAATAGGGGAGAGAGCATGAAATAAAGTGTTGTAGTCCAATAATACAGCCATAAATGGCCTGAATAAGTCCTCTGCATGTACTGTCATATAAAAAAGTCAGAGAGCCAGAAAAAGAGTGTAGTAACCCATTAAGAAAGGTAACATATGTCTGGAATAATATCTCTGCAGGTACTGTCATATAAAATAAGTGAGTGAGCCTGAAAAAAAGTGTTCTAACCTATTAATAAAGGTATAATATCTCTTGAATATGTCTTCCATATGCACCGTTATAACAAATAAAGGAGTGAGCCTGTGGAAAAGTGTGTAATGTCATTAATAAAGGTCTAAAACCTGGAGTTTGTCTGTGTCACTTAGTTTGTAATGTTGTTGTACCCTTGCATTATACAAATAGTACTGTTTTAAAAAATGCTGGCAACCCAGAGTTGTGCAGTCCCATATAAAGTGGGTGATGGAAGTGCTAGTAGCTGTGAAGCATATATACAGTCCTCAACAGTCAGTTACTGGCTGGCATGCATAAGTAAATCTGGCACATGAGTAGCATGTTAATTTGTTCCCCAGAAATGTGAGTGTGTGTCAAGAATTGCGGGGTTCTGTACAAATAGAAGTGAAAATGCCACGTGAAAACATCCAGATATGTAGATAAAGAAATATAAATGCAATCAAGGAATATGTAGCAGTAACATCTGCATCTTGGACAGTTAGTATGTCAGATATAGGTCAGGCATATATTGAACTAGCCAAACTCATTACACAACCTAATGCATGGTGGCAAGTGTAATAATACATGTAGGGGATATACACTTGCAGTCACTAGGAATGTAGTATAGACTAAAAGTAATTATAAGATGTTAATCAAGTTTTTTTTTCTACACCCTACTGTATGTGCATAAACCATGCAATTCCACACCTCAATGGGTATGTGTAATCTTAAATATTTGTTGGGACATATGTCCTATTGTTCTATAAATATTTGCATTCACGTTGATGCATATGCCCTGTTCAAACACCACAATCATGGTGGCCTGTTGCTACTAAACATCCCTGCATGCTGTTGGAATATCCATTGTCGTTCAATATATACATGTGCTATGCTTGCTGTTCAACTGTTGGAACCTTGGTGTGTTGGGTTAATGGGAATATTACTGCATGCTGTTACAAATAATCTGGAATGCTGTTGTTTATGTTGTAATTAAACACACCTAATCACAGAACGTATGGGAAGGCCAGTCCCAGCGGACCCACCTGTCCCTCCTCAGCTGGCGAGTGCACCTGGCACCAGCAGGTCCGGTGCCCAGCTCAGGCTTCCCTCCTCTGTTGGTCCTGTGCCACCTTCAGGTGGAAGCACTGCAAGGGATGGGGCTTGTCCCTTCCATGCAAGCATGGGCGGAGAAGGGCCACCTGTCACCCTTCGAAGGGTCCGGGCTGTGGTGCGTCGGGAGATCCAGCATTCAGTCGCTAATCCCCTACGCCAGCTCGAGGCAAGGGTGGCACATCTCATGGGTGAGCCTGCCCGTCCTATGCAGCCCCCAGCACAGCCACCCTCCGGGCTGTGAAGATGCAGTGGTGACTGCCCATGGGTGGGGATCTCAGTTCAACTGTTACCATCTGTGGGCTCATGGGCTTGCGATTTCCAAACATCCATCCCCATCAATTGTGTTCATCAACCCCATGTGTCATACACCGCCCCTGTATGCGTCTTGTCTGTCTTGTCTGTTTACCTCCCCAACCTACCTCCCTGAACATACCTACTTCCTCTACCTCACTTTCCACTCTCACCTGAAAAAAAAAAAAAAGGGCAATCTGTACCCACAAATAAATTACACCCCATACATAGCTGCCCATTTCACACACATGTCCACTGGACATGTAAACTGATAATTATAACTGGCAATACAACATACTTTGTTGTCCTCACCCCTCTCCCACGGGTGGAAGGTTTCAAATTTCACTCCAAATTTATTGCATATGTACAGCTGTTGCTGGTAAAGAAATGGGCAGCTATGGACCTTCCCTACACCCGTCCTGCACATCCTGAGCTTGTTTACCTACTGTCTGTTCCTCTTTGTGCCCCCTTTTTCACCACTTTCCTATCTCCTCATTTTCTTTTCTTTAAAAGAAATTAGCACAGGGGTTAGCGGGAGTAAGCACTTTTTAGCAGTAGTAAGCGGGTTTAAGTGAGTGTGCGCATGTGTGCGCTTAGCTAAGCATCGCTAAGCGTCACGTAAACCCATACAAACCCGCTTACAACTGCTTAAAAGTGCCTTAGTCACTCTATGGAAGGGCCCTTGTTCTGCTCAGCAGCAAAAGAAAAGACCTCTGCCAGTATCGAACCCCAGACCATTGACACAATAGACTGCATGAATTACCACTAAGCCACAGCAGATATACAAATAACTCGGTGCTGACATAAATATATCATGCATTACAATGAGGGAATGTAAATGGAAATTAGGAATGGTATAACACAAATCCTGTTCTGTGGGTCTTTACCAGCAGTTGTGGAATTGCATGACATGACTGTGAAAAGAGAACCAGCCATCCAAGCAGGGAATAATGTTACAGTAGCACCTTACAAACACCACACAGTATCAGACCAGGATAAATACTGGCAAAGTTGATTAGGGCAGAGGCCAGACACCCCAACTGTGACTGCTTTACATGGATGTCCCTGATTTGTAAACAAATGTTAGCTGTGCCCCACTGAATCACTCTGGAAAGTACTAACTTTAGGCAGACAAGTGTGGAATCACACATAATGAATAATCTCAATAGGTGAGAGTAGACACTGCTTGCAAGCCAGAAAAGGTGTAGTTATACATATGCTCTGAATCCCAAGAAAGTCTCAACTGCAATATGTCTGTAATATATTGCAGGTGTATCTAACGTATATGTAACTTTCACTGAGGCCATTCAAATGCATACCTGAGAGTATCTGAGGCCTGGCAGACGCAGAAACACACAGGCAAATCAGCATTGCTGCTGTTACACACTCTGCAAATAGCTTTGGAAGGAGTTCCACAAGCATGCCCTTATGTAGGAGTACAACTCAGAAATATCACAGGATGTAGCCATGTACTTCTAGCAACCAACTGTGACTATGCCAATGTGCCAGTGCTGAAAAACTGGTGTGGTGCACAGAACAAGTAAAATAAGCTAACCTCTAGCTACCATCTGGATATGTCCACAGGTGGGAGCTACGCAGACAGACTACTTGCCTTGATAGACTAACAGGTACACAGCAATCCTGTATGTTCAGCAAGATAAACCTCACATGCTAATAAAAAATGCTCTTTGCAGTTCTGCACCCCTACCCAAAGGTACAACACACCTGTGTATTCAGGCAAAACCAGGGTATAGGTAGGCATACTCAGTACTGAAATATGTGCAGTTGTGTTGAGCAGCCTGTGCTAATGTCAACACAAACCACAAACTGTTCAGAGGTGAGTAGCATAATAATTACAGTATAGCAGTTCACAAACAGTGCATGTGCCACAGGAATACAGTGCACTAACCACATTTGTATGGCAGTTAAATGTCTAATTCAGAAAGAAAGTACATACTCCCATGTATCCTGTGTTAGCATTTGGAGGGGTGAGTACATGTCTACACTGAGAAGTGTGTACTGGAAGCAGCAACATTCAGGTTTGAGTACATATCACTGACTACAACCCTAGCTTCAGCTAAGAGACATATACCATCCTTCTGACTGACACAACGGTGTCCAGAGCAAGCAAGCATGGGCCCTACCTTGGAAATCTGAAGGGGCTATGCCTACCTAACCTAGCATTTTATAGCAGTGGGCTGCAATCACAGTGAGTAATGCAATCAGCACACAGCAGGCTGCATGCAATTAATGAATGGTGGGCAGCAATTGGTGCAGAGGCTGTCACATGCACAAGTGCAGATACCTAGAAAAGCAGGCTGTACCTGCTGTCCACACATGCAATAATATCATTGCAGGTACAGGGAGATAGAGAGCGAGAGAGAGACACAGACAGAGACACAGACAACAGAGAGAAAAACAGAGACAGAAACAGAAACAGATGGAGAAAACCCAAAACAAACAATCAACCAACCAAAAAAAAAAAAAAAAAAAACGTACAAAACTGTAATAGATGGAGCAGGGAAATACAAAGGTAAGGTATGTAACTCATATGTATGTGCTGGCATGTAGTAGATGTTCCTGAAGAGTACTCTACACACTGCAAATCATCCATGTGTGGCAGCAGTACGTATCTATCTGTATCTGCATATGTGCATAGGGCAAGGGACATACTGCAACTGTTAGTGAAAGGTTGATAGATATCTGTCGTTGAAGGTTGTTATGTGCATATATCTATGTAGGTCGTAGTGTGTGGCATAGAAAACAGCATGCAGTGCTGATATATGTCATATGCTGGTTAAACGCTGTGCGACTGATTTGTCAGATCTGCTGTGTTACAGCCAGTGAGGCCTGCTAAAGCTACATGTGCCGAGGACACCCACATGCATTCTGCACAACACTGTGCAATATAATCACATAACTGTACATCCCACAACTGTCGCATAACTGATATCCCCACCATGAAAGGTGGACTGTACATAAACATTGGTTGTGTTTTAAAATTAAGAAGGGCCAGGCTCTGAAGTGGTCTCTTCTATGTTGATTGATGTATAATATTATGTTTTAGTAAACCTGTTAGGTAGGTTGAATTTTATACGTATAATACATTTTTAAATATAATTTTGCACATTAGTAGGTTTTAACAGTATACATGGTATTATAGTAGTGGGGTAGATTTTTATACATGTGCCAAAATGATGTGAAGGAATATCAGGGGTTAATTAATGTAATTGATGCTGCTAATTAATTGTTCATTAGCAGATTAGAGATGACTATTTAATGATGTAAGAATGCATTTGGTAAGTGTTTGTTCTTTGATAAAGCCTGGCAGGAGCTGGGTGAAAGCGCTTGGTTTATGTACTGATCTTTGTGGATTAATAAAATCTGATACTTCATTACACTATTAGCTCTGGGTCCTGTGGCTATTGGATTTTACATTTATTTGATTGTACATGTGCCTATATGTACATCTATGTGTATAGCAATGGATGTGTACATGTATGTGTATAGATATGTATATGTATATATATATATATATATATATATATATATATATATATATATATATATAGATAGATATATATATATATATATATATATATATATAGATAGATATATATCTATAGATATATATATACATAGAGAGAGAGAGACATGGGGCCATATGTACTGCAACAGGTGTGTGGTGACCAAGGCATGAACTGTAGACAAGTGTTGATACTGCAGTGCCATTCCTCCTTTCCAAAACACTGTACCCATTAATTACCACATAGGTAGAGATCTACCCAACACCAAAGGTGTGAAAAGGGAGCATGGGACACAGGTGGACAGTAGCCACCTCTTTGATAAAGACAGTGCCACACTAGACCTGTAATCTGTCTGTGTGGCATGTGTCATGACAACAGGTGTGTCATCTAGGGAAATATAGGTCAGTGTTCCCCTCTACTCAGCACAATGCCCTGTGTGGTATGTACCTCACATGACAACTACAGCAGGTGAAAAGGCCACAGACATACCTCACAAAGGGTAATACGGGCCGCAAACAGATGCCCTATGCAGACTGACTCACAAAACCACATCTAGACTGTATTGCATACCGGCCACACAGAGGGGACCTCTGCCGGGCATACAGAGATATGTCACACCCATAGCTGGGTGACAACCACTATGGCAACATATCACAATCCCTCTGGGATACACGCTCTAGGGCCTTAAACCTTGTCAGCTCACTAAACAGCACATGCTGGAGGGATAGGTTCCTATCTCAGAGATATGCCATACACTGGAATAGACCACCTAGCAATAGCAAACAAGGCTCCTCATTAGCAGTTGTCATAACTACCCCTGATGATTGTTTGGGAGATTGGTAATACACCCCAGGAACCCCCGTCTGTGGTTCTGGTTGGCAGGGGCAAGTGAAATCAAAGTACATGTGTGTCAAAGGCCAGGGTATCATATGGCTAGGCTGCTGTAGGCCCTAGGACCAATAGCATATAACCTACCTATGACACTATGCACTCACATATGTACTCAATGCAATACCTGTTATGTGAGGTTGAATAAGTGTAATGCTGAATGTGTGCAAGGTCTGTAAAGATGTGATAGGTTAGTGTGAAGTTGTATCTGACATGGTAGTGTCTATCCTAGCTTCCTAGCTATGATGCCAGGAAAAGATGTGTATTGTACTGATAGGCAAACACAGTAGTATGGCATACGATGTGACGTAGTTCCTTGTTGACGACCGTGGTGTCTCATTGTAGGCTAAAGCAATACACGTATGCTTAGTAAGTGGTACTGCTGGTGAATCCAACTCCCATAGGAACTGTAGTACTACCTGAAGCTGTAGGCCTAAACAGCACAGTATGGTGTGTGTTCACATTGCTTAGAAACACTGTCTTCTGTGTTTCCTGTAGTCTGCACAGAGGACAAAACTCAGGCATAAGGGTTTGTAAGTAGTGGCACACAGTACTGTATGGTACACAGATAATGCTCATTTGTGTTGGCATACAGTGGTGCATTGTATGTTTGTCTGATGTGTGTGGAATTATGCTTGTACCATGGCTGCAATCATATGTGTGTTACAGGGTATACGTGTGTATCCGGCAACATATATACTCTGTTACAGCAGTATGCCACCTATAGTAACAACTATACACATATGTTAGGCAGGGCTATGGCATCAATGGCTAGGGTGGTTGACTGGTACTACTGTAACTGTACTTTACATTCATTGCAATGGATGACATCTCTGTTAATGCATTGGCATGATATATACCCCTGTGTCGAGGTTGTGCATTGTGTCACAAACAGTGTGCCAGGTACTGTTGTATAGTGGTGTGATATATAGAGTGTGCCAGGCACTGTTAGTCAGATGTGGCCTGAGAACCAATAAGTGGTAGTAAACGTGTGTAACCCCTGACAGACAAATGGATGGTATATATGTCAGTAAAGTGATATCTTTGGTTAAAGGTTTAAAGTGTGCCACAGGACTCGCTCACACATATTGTTCATATCTTTTTCAGCCAGATGGCCCACCAATGCAACCCGTCGTACACAGCATTGGAGGAAGATGAAATTGTCCAAAGCCTGGTGCAGCAGTACACAATGCTGTTTTCCCAAAGCAGCCAGTACAAGCAGGAGCAGACTGCACTGTGTCAGGATTTTGTTCGTCGGGTAAATGACATAGGCATGCATAACCAGACATATGAGCAGGTACGCCATCACTGCAGTGATTTAATTAGACATGTCCGGCGGCGTGCGTCTGATATCCAAAGACAACAGCTTGCCACAGGTGGTGGGGTGGCCATTCATCCCCCCCATCACCAGAGTGGAGGAGCTGCTCCTAAGCGTGGTGGCTCCTAGACAACAGCAGCAACAACCTGTGACATGTGTTGTCATGGAGGCCGGAGCCACCCAGCATGTTCACATGGAGCGAGCAGGTAACATACCCTATCTGTAGACTACAGTTAACTGTATTGTTAGATTATGTCTACATGAGATGTGTACTGTGTGTTTAGCAGTTGTGCTGCCTAGTGTTATGCAATACTGATATTTGGAATATTATCTCTACACCTGTGATTGTTGACTGTTGTTCCACTGTAGTTTAGCATACCCACTGTAGCAATGCCACAGTTGTGGCCACTGACGAACTCTCTCATATTCTCATAGGTCCCTCTGGTGTGACAGCAGGGCAGACGATCCATGCTGATGAGTGTGGTATAACTGCAATGTTGGTAATGAAATTTGCATGTCATAGGTGAGGTGTAGGCCATGTACACATAACACACCTACGCATAATGCATGCCGTGCATGTTTGTTATAAGACATTGCACAGCTCAGTAATGTCAGTAGCTGCCTCAATGACATGCAATACACAGAGCATCAGACACAGTTGTGGCAACATCGTACTGCACATTGGATAGGCATAGTTGCTACAGCTGTACACAACATAACACGTTTCTCATACGCAGTACACAAAAACATGTTACATATGGCATTACCACACACCCGCTGTAAGGTCACACTTCAGTATTCCACATGTCATCCACACACACATGATGTACCTCAGGGGTAGAGGCCTATCATGGGGCTGTGCAACACTCTTCAACACATAACACAGTCGTGTTAGGCAATGTTCCCTATTGGGCACCACACACACACCCGTGTACAAAGTGGCTGTGTAATTGTGAACATAGCCACGGCACTGCAGTTCAGGTACAGCATGCTAGGCGGTAGTCTGTCACACATTAGTAGCCATGAGTGACCACAAGATGCATGATGATGATGGCACATGGTACTACACCCCATCCAGTTACAGTGACCACAGTACTACACATAGCAGTCATTGCTTTGCACCTCAATGTTGTGTGTGTGCAAACATATGCACCTATACACAATATGCATAGCATGTTGTGTGTGTGCTTACACATGCCAGTATACACAATATGCACAGCAGTCGCCATCTGTACAAGCTGTCACATATATGTCCTGGAATAATATTGGGTGTATAGGTCACATGACACACATTGGATATGTGTGGTGTTTAATGTTGCAGTCGTGTAGCATGCCACATCATGGCTGGCACTGACATATCTGCAATATGTCCCACACTCATCATAACCACTGTACAAATGCCATGTTGAGCATTGGGATTCCTTCAAGTCTACATGCACCACTCATCCTGTGTGTGTACATAGCATGCATGTGCTACACCTGTGCCCACTATTATCTGCTATGGACACAGACACTGTAATCACACATGGCAATCTATGTGTCACACAGATAACACATGCAGCCATGGTATGTATACCTGTGAGTGATGGTGCACAGGACATTGCAGAGCTGATAATACATGCACAGCAATGTTGTGTCCATGTACACATTGTGTTCCAGGGTGTAGCCAATCACTGAACAACTACACACATGCATCAAAGCCATGTATAATGTCATTAAATAGGGCCGTCTACACTTGCATTGCATGGTCTTGAGTAACACATATTCTGCATGCTGACACGTATGAGATGACTGTTTGCCTTGTGATACTGGCACCCACTTTCACCCATTATTGAGTATGTGTTTGATTGCTGGTGTGTGTGCGTGTATGTGCTGTAGTGAGGAGTGTATTTGTGTGCATGTGTGCATGTGACATGTGTTCATGTGTTCATGTGTGCATGTGTGCATGTGTTCATGTGTTCATGTGTTCATGTGTTCAAATGTTCATGTGTGCATGTGTTCATGTGTTTATGTGTTCATCTGTGCATGTGTGCATGCATGCATGTGTGCATGTGTGCATGTGTTCATGTGTTCATGTGTGCGTGTGTGCATGTGTGCATGTCTTCATGTGTTCATGTGTGCATGTGTGCTAACATCATGTACAGATTGTAAAGTGTGTTTCCTGTCTTCCTCTCACAGGTGCTGAGTTTGGAGTGGCTGAAAGCAGCAGGGAACCTGAAGTCACTGCAACTAATAGTGGAGATGATGAGACATGTATTCTGGCACAGGAAGGTTTGACAGGGTCTGTCGTTGGTCCACAAATTTACAGTACACAGCGTTCAACACTATCTATGGGCAGACTCATACTACCGATACATCCCTCATCACCAATGGTCTTAGCCAAGGGACAGCATACAGTTGGCATTGACCAGGAGAGTGTGGTACCCATGGCACTTCATCCCCTCACAGAAGCCATAGCCAGATTCCTGGAATGGTACCACATAGGCGGATGTCCAGGGGTTCTCGGGGGTGCACCACTGGTCATATTGCCCCTGGCAGATGTGCCCCCAGAGGTATTACAACCTCCAGTATGTTCCGGGCTGTAAAGCAGGCACAGGCATGTATGGAACGGTACACCAGACAGGGACTAAGGGCACAGACAGCCCATTACACCGCTATCAATGACAGCATCCGTGACCTTGCAGGTGCCATTCGGAATTACACCGAGGTCATTGATAGATGCTGGGGGGAGACAATAGATGCCCTCCACAATGTGTCTTCCATGAGCCAGGACCATGCGGGATGGGTGAGATGTCGACGCGGATGCACGGCAGCAACAGCAACAGCTGGCAGTCAACACGGATGGCACACAGATCACAGCTGCTCCCATAGTGGCAGTACCAGACCCAGCAATGCTGGGGCTGGCCTGTCTAATGACCGTCCTAGTAGACCACATGCACATGGCTCTGGCCAGTCCCAGCAGGGACATGGGTCCAGTCATCATACCTCTGCCTCTGATGATAGTACCCAGTCAGGATTGGTACCCGATACTGCCCGTAGCACCCTTGCCAGGCACAGGTACTGTGTCCTTGCCCTCAGATAGTGATCTGTATAGCCTAGCAGGTACAGTCTGTGGCTGTCCCACAACCTCCCGTATATGGCAGCCACATGGTGGAGCTGTGAGCATGCAGACACACACACATTAACCAAACAACTAGGGCTCACACATACACACACACATTACATCAATATTGGCCCATGCTGTACTGTTGTCCAACACACACACACACACACACACACACACACACACACACACACACACACACACACACACACACATGTCGATTTAATGGGTCAATGTCGGGCTCTGGCAAACCAACAACACACCCTGTGCATATGATGACACCTGTGCCACGTCCTGTCATCTGTAACATTGATGCAGGAACAGGCTAACATGGTTCTGATGCACAGGGTGACATTATAGCAGTGTAGCAATATTAGCAAGTTGTCAACAGGAAAGTGTAATGATATCCTTGTAGGTATATCTGAACATGCATTATGCATCACAGCTCTGATTGTCAATGTAGCATTGTTTACACCAGTGTTAGGTCTGAGTATGTATTGTCCACCCATGTGCCACTTGACTGAAGTGTACAGTGTTGCCAGCATGTGTTAGTGAGTGAACAGTACATGTGTGGTGTGTGCATTACAGATTAGCAGGTGTACATCTGTGAACATGGTGGGTGCACACTGTCTGCATGTACGTGCATAGTGGACACATGGGACGTGTGACATACCCTGTTGTACACATTGTTAGCATCTTATAGTATCTTTCGATGGCCAGTATGCGTTCTACTACAGATATGTACTAACATGGGTACACATGTGTGTATGACATGGGTTGACAGTATGCTGTGGGTGATACTGTTAATACCTGTCAATGATTTCCAGTCTGGTAGTGTACACAACCTCAACAGCATAACTATAACCAATCATTAGATGATGTCCTGACAAATGACACACAGTTGTAGGGAACTCAGTAACAGTTGGATCCTTCCGGTACTATACTATAACAGTGACCAATGGTATTGACCGCCACCTGTTCCTGGGACCACACCTGTTTGGCATATAGCCCTCTTAGGTACATGCAAACACACTAGGGATATGTCCATCCACATCTGGAAATGCATGCATTGGCCTACAATGCATTCCCTGGATGGGACGCATATCTTACACAAGGGTATTATACAGACAGATACCTGTTGTCCAGTACATGCTGTATAGCAGTATGCCGACTATGGCATAGTCATCCACATTTACTATACATACTATCCCAACAGTACCACATAGGTGGTAGCCCTCAACATGTATGTTGGGTAACAATGTGTACATACAGCCATGTGTTATGTCATCTGTCCCTTGGTATCCACATATCCATAGGTATTGTGGAGTCCCTCGGTGTGTCACATAAGACATTAGGGGCCTGAATGCATATCCACAGTGCTGTTGTGCTGTATTTGTAGGATGCTGCCATCATCAGACTTTCCAAAGAGGAATGTACCTCTTTTAATGTGTTTTCCCAGTCTCCAAAAAGGGCACTTCTCTCAAAGAAAATCACATACATACTGTCAGCATTTGCAGGATTCAGACCCCTACCTAAATATGCTATGATACTAGAGACATACGCATTAACACGGCACGCTATATGCTTTGCTGGGTGGTTTGTCTTCTCCTGATATATTTGTAGGATGCTGACATCATCAGACTTTCCAAAGAAGAATGTATCTCTTTTAATGTGTTTTCCCAGTCTCCAAGAAGGGCACTCCTCTCAAAGGAAACCACACATATACAGTCAGCGTTTGCAGGATTCAAGCCCCTACCTAACTATGATACTAGAGACATATGCATTAACACGGCACACTATATGCTTTATTGGGTGGGTTCAATTCTCCTGCTATATTTATAGGATGCTGACATCATCAGACTGGACATGGTAATGTGTGTACACTTTGTTTTATGCAATCCCAGGAATGAGCCATGTGGGTCAGCAGGTGTCAACAGTTTGAACAGGACCCCATAATTCTTACCTTGTGTGATCTATCTGTGGACACATTGACATTCCTTAATATGTCAACACATATTTATGCACAGATTGTTGGTTTTGTGGATACATGTGTTAGGGGTGTTGATAAAGGGCTATTCAAAGTCTATGTGGGACATGTGTATCTCTGTTCAGTGATGTATGTCCTGGGTGTCTACCTTGCAAACAGTTTAGCATGTTTGGGAAACATGATCTGCACAAGACCATACCACAGTTGGTAGGGCTGTGTGTTTGTCAGCTTCCAATAGCTCTGTGTATGACTTCAACCATGATGGACTCCATGGCCTTGCAGATCAGACTTCATAGGCTTACTGGACTATACTTCCCATGGTGTGTTGTGCACCTACACTTGTGGGGAGTGCCATATGTTGCTGTAACACATTCAACGGTTCCAGATCCTGTGGAGAGGGTGAGGCTCAACAGACTGTTCAGGTGCAGGGTCTGTTTGTTCTGTAGTTCATGCATGACACATATTGGGAAACAATGTAATCCAATTGCTGCCATGCTTTTGGCTTTGGAGGGAGCTGTTTAGCCATTCTACATGTGATATCTCCTGGTATGATGACTGGGACTATCATCAGTGGGAGGTGGGTATGTCGATATGGGCCTGTCTGAGAGGATGTCGGCATTGTCAGTCAGGTACAGATGGCCCTGACTCAGGACATATATGAGTGTACATTGCTATTTATGACATAGCTGAAGGAGGTGTCATGATTCAGTCTGGAATCCTTCTCAGCTACTCTTTACAAAACACCAACAAACCTGAGCACTAATCCCTGTTATACTCTTTTACACACTTAACACCCTACTGATCATTTGCGATCAGGCTACGGAGTATGTCATCATAATATCCTGGCATGTCCAGGGGTCGGTTTTGTGTGTACTCTCCAGTCCAGCTAGTGAATATTGTGGTTTTGACACAATGTCACATCTGCCTCATGTACAGAGACAACCCTCTCCTCTTCCCAACAAACTCAGATATATGTGAGAGATGCAACAATATTGACATACAGGAGGCTGAGCTCTCTCGACTCATGACTGGCATAGTCTATCAGGTGGTGAAGGTAACCACACTCCCATAAACCTATAGCGGCAGCAATCAAACCACATTATCACACATAAACATACTCGGAGGCTCTACATAAACTCTGCCTAAGCAGCAGAGATCTCCAAAGCAAACACACAAACGACTGCTACTCCACTACAATACCCACATATCACATAGTTCACAATGTCAGTGTGCCACACAGTCACTGCCCTTCGGGCTAAACAACACACCTAATACACTTGTAATAGGTGACACTTATTGTCAGACACACTGACGTCCCACTCACCAGGCCAAATAAGGGAATAGTCACTTTGAGCTGTCTCTCAGGTGGCAGGATCCACAACATAACACATGCACTCATGTCACTCCAAAGCAAGTACAGGACTGGCTCCATCATTGTCTATGCTGGTGCGTACACCCTCAGACATTCCTCCCTGGACCACATGACATGATACATAGAGGAACTCTCTGATCATGTAGCCCAGGCCAGTATGACCCTGACCTTGTCTAACATCTTACACTCACCAAGTATGATGTCACAGTATACCAACAAACTGATCACGTTTAACAGTTGGCTAACATATTGGTGTCATTCACAGGGGATACAGTGTCTGTCAGCCTGGGGTGACATGCTCGACATGCCACGTAGATTCCCTATGGACAGTGTGCACCTGTCACCCTTGGACATTCGAATACTGGCTAAGGCACCTGCTACCACCATACTGCCTTTTTTAAGTGGGGCTCAAAAGACAAATCCACCTCCATAGACATTACAGAGTACATGACACTGAGGGTAATGCTGCTCAACACCAGATGTGTTACCCTCAAATTGCGACCACTCAGGAATCTCCTCAATATGGACGACAGCGATATCTGTGCACTAACAGACACCTGGTTCAGGCTCCCAAATGCACACCAGCACTACCAGGTTATATTTCATGCCATGCTTTCTGACCACAAAACTCAGAATGGCCAACACAAATAGGGGGAGTATCCATATACATCACAGATACACATACCTCCGGGTTGGTAGCACTGCACAAAGCTTCACAGACCATACATATGCACCTAACATTGTGCAAATCTGCCTTTTGGTTTGTTGCCTGCTACAGACCACCCTCCCAAACTCATGAACTGCACTCAGCTTTCCTGGGAACACTGGACAATATGAAGGTCTCCCCAAGCACCATTATATTGGGTGACTTCAAATCCCCACACATTGACTAGGGATAGTACTCAGGCCCCAACACCCTCACCCAACAGTTGCTACTATTTGTAAACTCATATGCTATGGCACAACCGGTCACCACACCCACAAGAGGGGACAACATATTGGACATGATCATCACCAACATGGGGACTCTATGTTCCACACCTGAGATATACCCCTCATTGGTAAGGTCAGAACATACATTTATCTCACTGGACATCCATATCCCGTCCACACACCCATCCTGGGTAATCTTGGTGAACGTCTCAAAAGCAAATGTCACACTTCTCCAAACTAAGGTGGTATCCTTCAGAGACCCTGGGACAGTGGTAAGTATGGATCTGACTACTGAATCCTTTACATACAGATTCTATGGACACCTAGTGGACTGCATGGATTGTGCTATCCCAAATAACAACTGGACTCACTCCTCCAATGGCAGGGGACCTGTCTGGTAGACCCCGGCCATTAATAAGCTATACAATGAAAGGAGGACGCTACTACATGATAGAGCACAATCCCAGACAGGGAAGGCATCTGTGATCTGTACTAGCAGACAGCTACAATCACTCATGTATTTATGTCAGGCCCGCTTCTAACGGACAATTGCACCAGACACATAGGACACTCACAAGGCCTTCTTCAGTTAATTCGGGTACCTGGGTGGACACTCACTGATATGCTGTGAGTTACTGCATACTGACTAAACATACCCTGAACCCACAGACATTGCCAACATCCTGGCAAACAGGTTCAGTGCAGATGTCTCCCCCCCCACCACCCTAAGGAGCTACTGTCCATCCCAACAGAGTGTAACCTCACTGACATCACAAATAAACAGGTGAGTGCTGCCCTCCCCACAGCAGACAACACAGCATCAATGGGACCAGACGGTGTCCTGGCCTGCGTCTTACACAGGCTTCATGACAGACGTAACCCTCACATTACGTCACTGTTCAATATCAGAGTTACTGCAGGATATGTACCCACGGAATGGCGTACAGTGATAGTGGTCCCGCTCCACAGAGTTGCTGCCACAACAAACCACAGACAATATCAGCCTATAAGGCTAACTAGCCTGTTCTGCAAAGCTATGGAGCGTATTGTAATGGGACTCATGCACATAGACATCGGGAACCTACAGACACTGGGTCCTACATATTTCAGCGTTGTTGGGGGCAGATCTTGCCTCCTGGACCTGTTCGTATTCTTTAAACAGTTACCAGGTCCATCAGTGTAGGGACGGTTGTCCACACAGCCTGCCTGGACCTTGCACAACCCTTCGACACAATACCCCACACGGCCATTATGCATTGGCTCACCGGCGTCAATATCGACACATATCTCACATAATGGATTGCTACCTGGATCAGGGATAGCACTCACATGCTCAATATTGCAGGTGCCATGTCTGACTGTACACCAGTTACACATGGCATCACACAAGGCTCAGTCCTGGGACCTCTCTTGTTCAGTATATATTTGTGTGACATACAGGCTAACACAGGAGGAATATGGCTGACCATGTTCGCAGATGACTGCAAACTGGGTGCCATAATCAACTCTCCAGCTGGCACATGCATACTCAAACGGGGTCTCACAGAGATAGGATGACTGGTGCCTGAGCCATGGCCTACAGCCAAATGCCATTAGTTGCATAGTCATCCCCTTTGGGAATAACAACATGCCCACACATTACCACATAGGTAGTAATCCATTACATACGGTAGTAGTTGTTAGGGGTTTGGGGACACGACTTGTTTGTACTCTCGCCTTTGACAATCATGTTGCCAAAGTGGTTAGACAGAACTTCTATATAGCCCACCTTATCCCATATGATTTCACATGTTGATTAAGTGAGGTCATTGTGCCCCTGTACTCATCACGACTATGCTTGGTTACAATGCCACATTTGGGATGTACCTTACTCGACACCTGCAGCAACTGTAATGGCCACAAAGTTCCTCAACAAGCAGATGTAGGGACTCACATGGATGCCCTGCACAGTTCAGATACAGTAACTCCAGCTCTACTCAGTCACTTACCACCAACATGGATGTGTTGTGTGCCTGTAGTTTAAGGAAATATCCGACCCAGATTTAATGGACATGCTCCACCTCAGGATATCTGACTCCCTTGGAGCTACACACTCCAGGGACATATACCTCAGCGCAGATGTTAATAAGACATGCTGGAGGGACAGATTCATATCCCAGAGGCTCCACTCACTCTGGATTTTAATCCCGGTTTTGCATGGGCAGAGCCACCCACTGACCACCTACAGGAGACATCTTGACAAGTGGATGGGTGATCGTATGTTTACCCATGGGATATCTTCTGGGTCCCTGCTAGACAGAGGCACAATACACTAAATGTAAATGGGCTATCTTGTGTAACCTACTATTCACACGCACAGTGTTCTACTTTGACAGGGTTGCGAAAGCCAAATACACTCTGGCTAGGCTTGTACATACCCTAGGGCGGATAGGCTAGTATCAATCTCTGAACCTATGCTAATGTTCAGGATGCACAATGTTTATTGCTGATACTGTTTGCAGGTTTTATAGTCTTTGCTTTCCCACTTTCTATGAACAACTTAGGTATCTGCAGAACATATTTGATTATGACAGGGTTCCACTATATTATATATGCGTCTGTTGTCATATAACTGTGTGCACAGGGCAGATTGCTGGATAGTGAGAGGTTCCTGGGTTAACATGTGCAACTGCCTGATATATGTGGCCCATTGCTGTACTCCGACATTGCCTAGGTGTGTGAGCATGCCCAGTTCAGACTGTCAGTGTTCTGTTGCCTGACATTTGCATCATTTATTCAAGTATGTGAGCATGCCCAGTGTGATCTTTCAGTATGTTGCTGTCTGAGGTCCACTACATCTGTTGATGTATGTGTACATGTCCAATATTAACATTTCTACTGTGTGTGTGTTGAAAGTCAGGTTCTATTCTTACTGCGGGACTCACCTTTGTGTCATAACTCGACAGGGTTTATGCTGTGCCTGCAGGGTTTCCATGGAATACTTAGCATAGACTTATCAACATTTCTTCATACAGGTTGACCACTGCAATACTGTCATGGCTTAGCGGTTCAGTACTATGACTATAGTGCACAGTATCCTGCGTTCGAGCCCATCACTGCTTTATATTTTCATACAGAGCAGACCAGACTGCTTAAGGGCCAGTAGAGCAAATATGAGCATGTTGCCTTTTGTTCAGCTATGCCCTACTTAGGTTCATAGGGTCATACTAGGCTATCTGCCCTAAGGCATTTACAAGCCTAGCCAGAGTGTGTTTGGCTTTCACCACCCTCTGAACTGATTTTAATGTGCCCTTTTTAAGGTTAGTTTACTGTGCCTCTGTCTAGTAGTGACACCGAAGTAATCCTACGATCTCCCATCCACTCATCAAGATTCCTCTTGAAGAGAGTCAGTGAGGGGCTCTGCCTAACATGGACTAGGATTCTATTCCAGAGCCAAGGGAGCCTCTGAGTTAGGAATCTGTCCCTCCAGCATGTCCAATTTATTTTTGTGCTCACGTTCAAGTCCCTCGAGCGTGTAGTTCTACGGGATTTGGATTTTCTGAGGTGGAGCATGCTCATTAATTCCAGGTTGGACATGGCTTTATACGTCAGGCATAGATCGCCTCTAAGTAGGCAGTATGCAACTGAGTAGAGCTGTAGATTCTTTAACCGAGCAGCATATGGCATCTGTTTGAGTCCCATGATCCTCTTTGTGAGGTACTTTTGGGGTCTTTCTAGTTGCTGCAGGTGTCGGGTAAGGTACATCCCAAATGGGGCATTCTTTTCAATTATGGGTCTGATGAGGGAGGAATAAAGGGGCACAATGACCTCCCTCGATGTAGATGTGAATCCTTTCATGATAGGGTGGGCTATATAAAAGGTCTTTCTAACCACTTTAGCAATGTGGTTGTCAAAGGGGAAATTACTGTCAACTTGGGTCCCCAGGTCCCTAATTACTTCTTCTGTACTTCATGGATTCCCGTCTATGTGGTAATTTGTGGGCACTTTGTTTTTGCCAACGGGTATGACTATACACTTTTTAGCATTTAGCTTTAGGCCATGGCTCTGGAACCTGTTATCTGTCTCTATGACACCCTTTTGGAGGATGCTTGTGTCAGCTGGAGAGTCAATTATGGCACCCAGTTTGCAGTCATCTGCAAACCTGGTCAGCCACAGTCCTCCTGTGTTAGCCTGAACCTCCAAAAAATATATGCCGAACACAAGAGGTCCCAGGACTGAGCCTTGTGGGATGCCACTTGTAACTGGTTTAGAGTCTGACATGGCTCCAGCAATTCTGACTATGTGGGTTCTGTCCTTGAGCCAGTTTGCAACCCATCTTATCACATAGGGGTTTATATTTAAGCTGGAGAGCTTATCTATGATGCCTGAGTGGGGTATTGTGTCGAAGGCTTTTGCGAGGTCCAGGTAGGCTGTGTGTACTACCTTCCCCTCATCCATGGCCTTGGTGACTGGTTGATTTCTTTGAAACAGGTTTAAGAGGCAGGATCTGCCCTTAACAAAGCCAAATTGGGTAGGATCCAGTGTCTGTAGGTCCCCACTGTCTTTGTTTATGAGTTCCATGATGATCCTCTCCATAGCTTTGCAGACCGGGCTAGTCAGGCTTATGGGGCGATAGTTTCCAGGGTCCATAGAGGCACCACCTTTGTGGAGTGGGACCACTGTTGCTGTACGCCATTCTTTGGGTACATATCCTGTAGTAAGGCTGTGATTGAACAGCAGCTTTATGTGGGGGTTTAGCTCTTCTTGGAGTTGATGTAGAACGCAGCCCAGGACACCATCTGGTCCCATTGATGCTGTGTTTTTTGCTTTGGAGAGGGCGGCTCTCACCTGAGCATCTGAGATGTCAGGGAGGCAGCACTCTGCTGGGATAGATATTTGCTTTTTAGGGGGGGAAGGGGGAGTTTGCCCTGAACCTGTCTGCCAGGATGTTGGCAATGTCTGTGGGTTCAGTCTATTTTTTGTCATTTTGGACCAACTCTGAGCATATCTGGGAGTTGCCACCCAGGTTCCTAACATAACTAAAGAAGGCCTTGTGATTATCTTTAGTGTCCTGTGTAATTTTTCTCTCGAAGCTAGCCTTGGATGATTTTATGAGGGATCATTGTTTTTTGCTAGTACTGATCAGAGATGTGTTCCCTTTTAGGGATTTTGCTCTATCATGTAGTAGCATCCTCCTTCTGTTGTACAGCTTATTTATGACTGGGGTCCACCAGGCAGGATGCCTGCCTTTGGATGATTGGGTCTTGGTTTTGTTTGGGATAGCATGATCCATGCATTCCTGAAGGTGTCCATAGAATGCGTTTATAAAGGATTCTGCAGTTTGAGCAGCACTTTCCACTGGCCCGGGGGCCTTGAAGGATTCCACCTCGGTTTTGAGAAGTGTGACATTAGCTTTTGAGAAGTTTTTCACTGTGGTTTTCTGGGCTGTGGGTGGTATCGGGATGTGGATATCCAGTGGAATTGATTTATGGTCCGATTTTACCACTGAGGGGCAT
This sequence comes from Protopterus annectens, assembly GCF_019279795.1. Classification (NCBI taxonomy): domain Eukaryota; kingdom Metazoa; phylum Chordata; order Ceratodontiformes; family Protopteridae; genus Protopterus; species Protopterus annectens. The sequence goes on from NC_056729.1 coordinate 509,716,515, forward strand.
ACCTCTGGTATGGAGTATAGAGTCCCCATGTTGGTGATGACCAGGTCCAGTATGTTATCCCCTCTTGTGGGGGTGGTGACTAGTTGTTTCATAGCATTTGAGTTTATAAATTCTAGAAACCTTTGGGCTAGGGTGTTGGGGCTTGAGTACTGCTCCCAGTCAATGTTTGGGTAGTTGAAGTCACCCAATATAATGGTGTTTGGAGAGACCTTCATATACTTATACCCAGCTTGTCCAACATTGCTCAGTATTAACCAACATTGCTGGACGTTGCCCAATATTACTCAACATTGACCACAGTTGTGCTAGTTGGTGTGTGCGATTTTATTTACATATACTACATGGTGGTAAATGCTGTTTAGCACTGCTTTATATTGCTTAACACATGGCAATCATGCCTTAGGTGGTGCTGCAGGACTGGCTATGTCAGATGCACATACTACACTCCCTATACATGTTTGGAAGCAGGTGGTGTCAACTTAGGCATCCCTTTTACTATATGTGCGAGTCAGAGAGAGGTATCATTTCCAGGGTTCCTACTTAGCCAGTGTATGTGCTATACTTTGCCTCTTTGCCAATGCCAAAGCATACTGGGCACGCCTCCTTCTGCCTACTGGGGCAGGCTCAGGTTGTTCCTCCTCCGAGTCACGCTCTGCCTGTGATGCCCTTGGCAATGGTGGGGGAGCTGTTTGGCCCAGGCCTATGCTGGTCCTGCTGCAGCTGTTTTCGCAGGATCATATTCTGTAGCATAGCACATACCATGACAATTTGGGTACATGTAGTTGGTGAGTACTGCAAGGCTCCACCAGATGTGTCCAGGCACCGGAACTGTGACTTGAGCAGCCCAAACACACGCTCGATTACATTTTGTGTTTGTGCGTGTGCCTCATTATGGTATTCCTGTTCAGGTGTGTGTGCGTTTCTGATGGGTGTCATCAGCCACGGCTCCAGTGCATATCCAGCATCCCCCACTAGGTGACCATGTGGGATGTCCCCATTCGCAAATGTCTGGTACAGCTGCGTCAGATGCCAGATATGGGAATCATGGTAGCTTCCAGGGCAGCCAGCACACACATTCAGTATTATGCCCTGGGCATCACACACGACCTAGCAGTTGATGGAGGGGAAGCCCTTGCGGTTGAAGTAGACCCTAGCCCACTCACCGGCTGGTGCTTTGATGCATATGTGCGTGCAGTCTATTGCACCCACTACCGCAGGGTATTCCGCTATTTGCTGGAAGAGACGCATATTCCTCACGGGAATTGGGGAAATATACATGATCACCGACATGTGCTGACATGGCATCCAGGAACTGGTGCAGTATCCTGGATGCTGATGCCTGTGCTATCCCCATCATATCACCAGTTGGTCTCTGGAAGGTACCTGTTGCTAATATACTTAGGCCAGCACATACCTTGGTTTCCACTGGAATGGGTTCCCCTCTGTTGGTTCTTTGTGTGAGGCATGGCCTGCACAGCTCAACAATTTGCTGCAAGAGGTCTCTGTCCACTCTATAGCGCTCCACTATCTCCAGCTCATGTAGCCCCAGGTAGCTTACCCTGGGCCTGTACATTCTTCTCCGTCTTCTCACTGTGGGTTGTCCAGCAGCATTCACATTATCACCACCCTCAGCATGTTGCATATGTCGCCTTATAACAGCAATGGCAGTCTCTAACATTTTTTGTCTCAGTAAAGCTTTTTCAGTTTTCACTTCTATTAGCTTACTGCAGTGTTGCAGTGTCTCTTGAGAGAAACATAATGGACTGTTGTTTTCAGAGTTTTAAGTGCTGGGCTGGGCTGGGCTAGGCTAGTGTACTGCCTGTGTAATTGCCTGATTGTGATTGTTTTCACCTGCTAGCTCTGCTAGTGCTCCCTGGTAACTTCCTACTATATGGTGTGCTTCCTTTTCCCTTTCAGTTTCCTCAGGGGGCAGCGCCGCACACACAAGCGCAAACACGCGCACACCAGCTCACACGCGCGCACACATGCTTACATGAACTAAAACTTGCTTATTCTTCTTAAAACACATGCACACCAGTGCAAATGCGCTTACAACTGTTTACACAGCCTTACATATGCTTACTCCGGCTTATACGTGCGCACACACGCTAACATGCGCGCACACTGTCTTACTTGGGTTTACTGGCGTGCACACGTGCGCATGCACGCTCAGCAAGAAACTTTGGTGTTATCCATGGCATACACCTTCAATTTCTTTACTTTATCTAGCCTACCTGTTGACACACCTCTTTCAATGATATGTAAATGTCACCCTGACACATGCCACTCAGCTCCAATGAGCTTCACCTCTTTCATACATGCCCCCCTCATGATGTCACCTATCTTCTACTCTGTTACTCCCCTTATCCTACTCCTACACTCCACTGACTGTGCTCATTTACTATGTAAACTTGCGATTCACTATCCTAACCCTCATTTGCATAAGATTGCCTACTAATGCTTGGTTATATCTCTTAGACTGAGCTTCCCCCCTTAGCAACCTCTACTCAATGGATATGTTGTCTTCAGCTTTCCATTCACTTGCACTGTAAATTCATATCAGCAATAAAATCCACATTTGTGGATCTTAATTATTGATTTTCTGTTTTTTAGGGTGCAGCGCGTTTGCACGGCACTGTGCTTCGATTAAACCCCGGAGATCGGGATGAAAAAAAAGTTATTTTATTTTTATTTTGCATCACTTCACATTGCCAATGGCCATATTTTTGGCCATTGGCATGCTTCCTCCTGTAAATGCATCCTTTTTTTGGAGCTGTCACGGCTCCGTTTTGCTATTTGCAGAACCGTACTCAGTTGTCAACTGAGTACATTTCTGCAAATAACACTACTCCTACTCGGACAGGTTTGGGTTTCCTGGATCACAAATTTACCTCATTTGCATTGCTTTCACTTGCAATTGAGGTAATTTGCGTATCCAAGCCCTGTCCATGTAGGACTAGTTTTGAGAGCTCTGTTACACGCCCCTACCGGCTGTTCCTGGATCGATCGGTGGACATGTTGGCTGCATGGAATCTTACTCTACTCTCAGACTTCGTGCAAGCCTTCGTGAATCCGGCCCCTAATTCCAGAATTCCAATACTAAACAGTTAAGGAAGAAGTGCTAAAATGCAAATTCATGGTCATAGTTGAATCCAATCTGAAAGTAAGTGAAATAACCACGTTGTACTGGTCACCAAGCTTGACGTGTCTATAATGATTTACTATGACTTCAGAAGTTAAAAAAACATATTTAAATTTGATTCTTATCCCAAGCCTGGAATAGATAAACTGATTGAAAATTTGGGCATGGCTATGTGTCTGTTCAGGAGATAGTTACATTTTTTACATGAGATGGACTCTTTCTTTACAGAGTCCTACCATTTGTCTCCACTGGGTATCACCCACCACCTTCCAGAACAATATTCTAAGACTTCATTGCCTATATGCAGCAACCTGCCTGAAGAATGTAGTAATATTTTCTGATAACTGGAAAAGCCATCTCACTGAAGTTAAAGCTATCCCATATTCCCTACTTCAAACAGGACTGAATACTAGCCCAGCTAAGTGCAAGTCAGGCATAGTGGAAGTTTATTATTAGAACTATGTAGTAGCCCTTGCCAAACACTAAAGAAGGGCTAATGATTTTTAGGCATGGCTAGCTATTATTGTAAATATATTCTTAACTTGCCCCTGACTGAATTTATCAAGGGTGAGGCTCCCTTAAGCAGCTGGGCAGCTGAGACAGGATGAGTCTCTAGACAATTCAAATATATGCTGTGTTATGAATCAGTACTAATAGGTCCTGACTTTTCCAAACAATTCTTAGTGCACACAGATGCTGCTGAGATAGGCATATATGTAGTCTTGCCTCAAGTTATAGATGTGGATAAGCAGTCCATTGTCAGCATAAGTAGAAAACTTGTCAATGCTGAGAGAGAGAAAGAGAGAGAGAATGCCTTTACATAATATGAGCCATCAACATGCTAAAATGTTACTTGCCAGCTAGAGAGGTAAAGATGTTGTATTAATAACTGCCAGTGTCCCTTGTCAATAGCTTTGGAAAGACTCCAAAGCATACATGTCCAGGTAGGCTGAAAACTTCCAACCTTATAAGTGCAAGATACTACACTAGCCAAGTCCCAATCACGTAAATATGCAGGGGGGTCTCTGAGATTGCTAAACCAGTGGTTCTCTTCTTGGGGTCATGGTGCCACAGTGATTATTAAGATATAATGGCCTTTTCCCTAAAGAAATTAATCAGATTTCCTGATCCCCAACTGTAGAAATTAACTGGAGTCTCCATAAATGTCCATCTAAGGGAAGAAATCAGAGTTGTGGGCAGACAGAGAAAGTACCTAAGGCTGAGGAATTCTGATGTAAAATAGAAGTCACCACTGTATTGTAGGTAGAGGCAGTATGCATAAAACCAGTGTGCTGGAATACTTGTATGTCCTGAAAAGGTACTTTATACATCTGCCATGAAGTCTATAGTAAACAAAACAAAATACCAGGAACAGAAACAACCAAAATGGCACTTTATTAAATTAAAATAAGCACTTTCATCTGATCTGTCAAACTTCTTCAGATTGAACATACAGAAGTATGCTCACCATTTAAACACCTAGCCAATGATCAAACAGTAGTTTACCATGTGATTTTTTTGTGAGAAATGGTTGGTCAGGTTAGGTATTTAAATGGTCGGCATATTTCTGTATGTTCAATCTGAGGACGTTTGACATAGATCAGACGAAAGCACTTATTTTAAATTAATAAAGTGCCATTTTAATTGTTTCTGTTCCTGCCACTTTGTTTTGTTTCCTAAGTTTGTTTCCTTTGGTTGTTTTTTTTTTCTACAATGAAGTATATAGTGTAACATATATCTTTATCTAAGCAAGCAATAATTAATTATATTACTTCCAATAATATTTTGCCATAAATTATTTTGAGGTAAAGCCAGGAGTCATATTTGTGGCTGTTTTCAGATGTAAAGGTGCTGACAGAATCTAATTGTTGTTGCAGAACTATGTTTATTTTGTGAAGTGATTATAGCCATGATAACTCTGCATAAAGAGAACTTAATTTATTATCACATGATGCACTTTGTTAAATGGAAAATCCTTATTTTGTGTTAATTTCTTATAGTTTCATTATGTCTTGCTGTATTATGTCACCTGGATGAAATAGATCAGAGTGTATTACCATTCCCCATTGCTAGTCCTAGCATGTTATAATTGTCTGGCATAATATAAAATCCATAGCAGTCTGTTCTCTAAAATCAAAGATAAATGTATGCATTGCTTAGCTGCTGACAGGATAAAACTATAATCTTCCTCTATGAAGCCTCTAGGAATTCTTACACAGAATATAAATGAATCAGTGGCACATTCAAAATGTCTGGCAAAAAGAAATGTCTTTATCTACCGGGAACACAGTACACATGCAGCTGAACTCGGTAACCAAGCATGGTACTGTCTCTAAAATTGTTTTGCAGCTCTTCAGTTCATATGCATATACCAAATTCCCTCTGTTTTTTCTAGAACTTTACATGACATTGGTAATGTATAAAAATACATAGTATGAATGTACTTCAAACAAAAAGCATCCCATGTGAATGTTACACTTGAAGCAACTTTGCATTTGAACTACATTAATAAGGTATTCTAATCTAAACATACTATAACCTATGAAAGTAAATATGATCTATTTTCCTGATTTGTTTCCCACTCTCTCATTTTAAAAACAGCAAGGCTGATTCTTGATTTAAGTGTATGACCTATGAATTAATCATATTGTCACAGTAACTCTCTGCACATCACATAAATCAAAATGGAGACTTTCTGGACAGCTGAGTTTCAGAAATGAAGAGTGCAATGTGGTCTTCAGAATGATTTATGGAGCACGAATGCTGTCTGACTCTGTTAAAACATACATTTCAGTCAGAAGCGTCATAGATAGGGCAGATGTAATGGCTTTACTGCAGAAAATGTGCTGTTGTTCTGTGACTAAATCATCTCTTAGCAGTGTCAACAATTTAATTTTATTTCATATATTTTTATTTAAAATGTGGCAATGAAGTGAAAATCAAGCCATTATAAGAATTATTCTATATGCAGTTAATGTAGAAAAACATTGATTTAATTAACTAATAAAATAAATGGTATTAAGAAAGCTATGTTAAAAGTTTAATACAGTCTAATAAGAAGTCATGTCGCAGTTTATTGATAAGTTTGCCAAGTATTTTCTAGAAGCTTGTGCAAAACAATTGACTTGTATAATTGTTTTCTTTTTATTAAAGCAACATAAACATAGGAAACAATTAACTCACAACAAGAAAGAAACTGGACCTAGTCTATTCCAAACTCATGTCTTGAAGAAAAAGATGATCTGTGAAGAATCTGTGACCTGATAAAATCTGATAATGTTGCAATTAACCCAGTATTGTTTCATATTACACAATGTACCACAAGAGAAGGATCTCATTATTAACCAATAGTGTTACAGAATGACACAATGTTTCACAAGACCTCATTTACTATATCACAGCTGGCTTGACCATACATGTTGGTCTTTGGTTTTGCAGTATTGCAGAAGATGGGAGGGGTTACATTTGACTTGGTTTTATACTTTTTCCCTGAGTTGTGACCATGGAGTTGAGACATACAGAGATCAGAGTGGATGCATAGCCCCAACATTAGGGGATTTAAGACTTCTTACCCCTTGCAAAACAATTAGGATCATTTGCTGAAACTGTGAGGTTAGATATGTTACTGACAATTAATCACTTGTTAATTAAATGAGACATCACAGCATCCATGGGACCTGATGGTGTCCCCGGCTGTGTGCTCCATGAACTCAACGAGGAATTAAACCCACAGTTAGGACAGCTGTTTAATCTTAGTCTCACCTCCGGATACGTACCCAGGGAGTGGCGCACAGTGACTGTGGTCCCACTCCACAAAGGCGGTGCCTCCACCGACCCTGGAAATTACCGTCCCATTAGCTTGACAAGCCTTATCTGCAAAGCCATGGAGAGGATCATAATGGATCTCATAAATAAAGACATAGGGAACTTGCAGACTTTGGATCCAACCCAGTTTGGCTTTGTCAAAGGCAGATCATGCCTTTTAAACTTGGTTGACTTTTTCGAAACAGTCACCAAGGCCATTGACGAGGGAAAGGCAGTCCATACAGCCTACCTAGACCTGGCGAAGGCTTTCGATACAATACCTCACTCGGGTATCATTGATAAACTCATCAACTTAAATGTAAACCCATACATTACAAGATGGGTTGCAAACTGGCTGAGTGACAGAACCCACAGGGTCAGAGTTGCTGGCGCCATGTCAGACTCAAAGCCTGTCACAAGTGGTGTCCCACAGGGCTCAGTCCTGGGCCCACTCTTGTTTGGCATCTACTTTTCTGAAGTACAAGCAAACACAGGAGGGTTATGGCTGACAAAGTTTGCAGATGACTGCAAACTGGGCGCCGTAGTTGAAAACACATCCGACACATATATCCTTCAGAAGGGTCTCACAGAAACGGATAACTGGTGCCAGAGGCATGGCCTTAAGTTAAATGCCAAGAAATGCATAGTCATACCCTTCGGGAAAAATAAGGTTACCCCTAGCTACCATATAGGTGGCAATCCCCTGAACACAGAAGAAGTTATTAGGGACCTGGGAACCCAGGTTGACAGTAGCCTTTCATTCGACACTCATATTGCTAAAGTAGTTAGGAAGACCTTCTACATTGCCCACCTTATCATGAAGGGATTCACATCTAGATCAAGGGAAGTCATAGTCTCCCTATACTCATCACTCACCAGACCAATGATCGAGTACAATGCCCCATTCGGAATGTATCTGACCCGACACTTGCAGCAGCTGGAGAGGCCACAAAAGTTCCTCACCAAAAGGATAAAGGGTCTAAAAAATCTGTCTTATGCTGCCCGACTGAAAGAACTCCAGTTATATTCAATTGCTTACCGCTTGCTCAGAGGTGACCTATGCCTGACATACAAGGCCATGTCAAACCCAGATTTGATGAACATGCTTCATCTCAAAAAATCTAGATCCCTCAGAGCCACAAGGGCGGGAGACTTAAACCTCGACACAGTTATTAATAGGACGTGCTGGAGGGATAGATTCATCACCCAAAGACTCCCTATGCTGTGGAACAAAATCCTGGTTTATGTGAGGCAGAGCACCTCGCTGGCCTTGTTCAAGAGGAATCTTGACCAATGGATGGGAGATCGCAGATACACCCCAGGGGTTACCTCAGTGTCACTGCTCGACAGAGGCACAGCAAAATAATGGACATAGTTTCTCCAAACTAAAGGGGTGGCGTAAGCCACAAAACTATGGGCTAGGCTTATAAATGCCCTCGGGCAGATAGCCTAGTATGAACCTATGAACCTATAAATCCATAAAGTCCAAATAATGAATTCATAAAATACAAATATAAATAATTCCTATCATGCAAAAACTATAAGGTTTCTGATCTAGGTGCTGAATGAACTGACACTTAAAATAAGGGAAACATGTTGTTTCCTCCTAAGTTCATATAGGTTCATAGGCACTGAAGGGTAGCTGAGTCAAAAGATCAAGTACACCTTGTCAACATACACCCTTACACCATACCCCCTTCTGAAGAAAGTCAAAGGACGTCTGTCCAGGATCAGATTCATGGAAGCCCATCAAATCCTCCAGGCTAGGATATGAAGACTAAACATATTACAGCACTAGCAAAAGTGGGACATCTATTAATGAATTAAAGTATGTGCTAGTTTTTCAGAATGTACGTTCTCCTTTTGTTCTGCACACAGTTGTCATGACTCACAAGCTCTTGTGGGACAATATACTTGCTGTCTCTCTTACTAGAGACTGAAAGGGATTAGATGAGTAAAACAAAACACACGATTTTACCTCGACTGTTTGCAGCACAACTTAGCAGATAGGAAAATGTCAGCAAAGTATGCTGATATCATTTAAAGCTTTAATGGTAAGAGCAGCATTTTCCTTTCTCTAAAAGTCAGACAGTCGTACCACTTTTAACATCCTTTAGGATTATCAGAGACCAGGAAATGCAGAATGTTTTGCATCTGAAGCAAGAAATTGTCATGTACCATCAGTGGTGTGGAAAAGCCATTGTTTAGTGGTGAAGTCATGGCTCAATGCCCCTATCCTAAAACATAGAAGAGCACGCATTTCTAACTTAAGGCTGAGGGTTCTATACCCAGACCAAGTAGATGGAATACTCATACCGCAATGGAGTATACAGGAGGTGCTACACACCAAAGTAACTCGACTTTCGAATGAGATGTTAAACCATGGTCCCATCTGCTTGAGTTGGTGGTAGCTCAGATGGATGTTAAAAGATCCCAATGACACCTATTGAAAAGAGCATCGGAAGTTCTTCAGTACCTTGGCCAAATTTCTAGTAGTGTAAATACCACACTGGATCTCCCCTGTAAAGAGGTAATTGAGCTAATGGAATTATGCCAGTCAAAAAAAGATAAATATATAAATTGTTCTTTCTTACAAAGCTACAATGAGTTAACATTTTCTAAAGGGGAAATATTGTTTTTTTTTTAAGTTTCTCTTGGAAATGTCACTTTCTTCTTGGTACTTCTTATTCTGACAGCTTCTGCCATAATGAGGAGCAGCTACCATCCAATCAGCCATTTTGATTTTTTGAGATGAACCTCCTCTCCTGATTCCTTAGCAGCAGAAGTCCCACAGTTGTGGCCCCTTCTTCCATACATGGTTCTGCATGTGCCTCGTGCCTACTACAGTATGAAAACACTGGCCTTTCCCAGACCTTGTCTACTGCCAGTAGAAATGCCTAGATTCCGCCATGAATCAGTGTTACAACAGATCAAGATGCTATTTCTCCACCCAGGATGTGTGAAATGGCATTCGTCACTCAATCCCACCCTCACCTAACTGGCTCCTCTAGCTGCTTTCTAAAGTTTACTTTAACTGGAGGATCTTCCACACAACTAAGAACTCTCTAGAAGGTAACTGCTCTTCATCTAAAGTTGATATCCTGCTTTTGTGTGTTCCTTCATACATAGGTTTCCCAGTTTGTTCATGTTTACTAGTTTAGAAAGTGTCAAAATCCTTGTTGTTGTAATACTGCTATTCTTTCAACAGACATTTGCAATACTTCCATCCATCAGAAGTTGGTCTTACCTGAAGCTCTTTGGATAAATAACTGAATGAAAATTAATCTCAACAGAAGTGCTTCATATTACTGATTATCAATTACTGTGTCCAAAACAGCCAAAAGGTTGGTAGATTCTGCAGACCTCATTATCGGCGTCAGATATGTTGACTTACTTTCTTCACTTCTGTCTTCTTTGCCTCTCCCCACTAACGTATGACATTTATTACTCCTTAAGCCTGACATGGCTTAGAAAAGGATACCTAGAGCTGCTGCAGGATATCACTAATGAAGAGAAGTATAGCCATGGAGGGGAAAGGGGGAAGACGCCCCAGGTGCAAGGTGTTAGGGGGCATGACTGACAGATGCTGATTGGTCAGTGGTGAAGTACCTGCATTCTTTTCTGTACTGGCATTTCTGAATGATGACATAGAAATGAATGGCAATACTGCTTTTGTGGTTGTTTGCTACAATTTTCAAAGAAGAAAAAATAATTTTTTGTAAGTCCTGAAGCAAATTTTTTTCAAGGCTTTACAACTTAAAGTTGAGGCAGATACCAGATTGAGGGATAGCAGAGGGCTCCAGAATATATAGCTACATCTTTGTTCTACAACATACTGCAGTTCAACTGTTCGCTGCCTCACATAGTTGGAATTCAATCAGCACATGTCCCTATCTCAGCAGATATTTTTTCATAATTTTTACATTTCTCAGGGCCCTGTTTATTGAAACATTCTAGTATGTCACAAAATGAACAGATTATTATGCATCTCTTCTAGTAGCAATTAGTTGTTGTTCTTTCTGCTTTTTCCCGGTAAGGGGTCACCACAGCGGAACTCCAGTCCACTAATGACTGGCGGTAGATTTTTATGAAACGCTGAGGTGCCAGCTTGATGCCCAACCTTCAACGAAGGCATGCCCATTTACAAATGCATGTCGTTCGAACGCTACCCAACCGTGGGGAGGACATGCAGACTCCACACAGAAGGCACTCCCTAGCCAAGCCGAGAATTGAACGGGAGAACCTCTTGCTGTGAGGTAACAATGCTACTGCTGTACCACCGTGGCATTCTACTAGCAATTAGTACAAATCTCAAAAATGAGGACTACATTCCTGGGATCCTTGCAATGTACCACATGTTCAAAATTTCTGGAACAAGTTCTTTTAAGGTAAATTCTCAAAAGAAGGCCTTTAAATATCTTTGAAAAGCATCCACAGCTACATTTAAATTGTCAGAGTGGTGTAACTTAGAATCATATTACTTTTTTACTGAAAATAATGTACCATGTACATTTATAGCCTATGCTCAAGCTTATATATCACCCACATTGTTATCATTCATTCATTCTCTGATTATCCATTGTATCCAGTTTAGAGTCAAATGAGCTAAAACCTATCGTAAGTCAATTGGCTTGGGGAACACACACACACACACATGCGCACACACACACAAATATATATATATATATATATATATATATATATATATATATATATATATTTGTGTGTGTGTGTGTGTGTGGTGTGTGTATACATATACATATATATATATATATATATATATATATATATATATATATGGGTCAACTTTGATTCACCGAAAACTCATTTCACTGAATTTCATCTCATCCTCAAAAAATTGCAGAAAGTTCAAAGCACTGAATACTTATTTCACTTAATCACATTTCATTGAATGTAAGTACTGTTGGGCAAACAAAATGTATATACTTTTCCCCACTCTAGTGCAATCCTGGAGTTAGTATTTATAGTTAGGGGGGGTGGGGACACAGCCCCCCCACATTGGGGAGTGTGGGGGGGTGTAGTCCCCCAACTACTTATCTTTTATATCTATGAATCTCATTTCACTGAAAGATAACAATATAAAACCAAAAGTAGGTGTGGGGCTACACCCCCACATCCCACCAATGTGGGGGGCTGTGCACCCGACACCCACCCTAACTGCATATGCTAACTCCAGAATCACACTACAGTGGGGAAAAGGGCATATACGTTTTATTTGGCCAACAGTAATTACATTCAGTGAAATGAGTTTTCAGTGATTTGAGCTTTCAGCTATTTGGTGTGAGTATTTTGAATTTCAGTGAAATGAGTTTTCAGTGAATCAAAGCAGACCCTATATATATATATATATATATATATATATATATATATATATATATATATATATATATCAGGTTAGTGATGCAAATTTTACTTGTGCTAATCATACCTCTCAAACTCTGAGTACAAGAAATGTAGACACAGACAAAAATAATGGGGGTAGCAAAGCCCTCAAATTAGGGACAGATTTTAAATATGCTCTTATAAATGTAGATAGTTGTTATAATAACAGGTTTTGCATTGGCATGTATTTCTTGAAGGATATGAAGTCTGAAACGGAAGTATATGTCATTACTTGGTCATTATTTAGTGACTTCAATCATCTGTGTTTTGCCAGAAAACCACAGATTTTATAAGGAACAAACCAAATATCTGAGGCAAAAATCTGGACATTCTGCCAAAATGTGTACAGTGGTGAGGTGTGCCCCACCTTTTTATTATCATTCCATCAGTCAGAGTTAAGCTTCTCTGGGAATTGTACAAGTCAGAAACTGTTACTTCACAGCATATCCTTTCCTTGAAAGATTAGCTCAGAGTGGCAGCAGTGAATTTATCTTGAAGTCCTAGTCTTACTGAGTGCAAAGGTACCAACACAGCTTGCCTGTCTGTGAAGATTTCATTTAACAGCAGTTACTTCTGATCGTGAGGTGGGAGTAGGAAAGGTAAGAGCTGAGCAAACCATTAGTAGAACCTGTAAAGTCTGGTCTGTGAGGCTTTGCATATCATAGTGAACCAGATAAAATGTCAGCATGCCAGGGCAGGATTAACAGCAATGTATACTCACTGTGGAGGCTCATGTTTAAAATACTGAAAGTGCATCTATTGATGTCTATATGATTTCTCTTTAGATCCAACAACAATGGTATGGCAATGCCAGGACCACCCTTAGATGAGCTGGTGCCCTAGATGAAGGGGCTTCATGTCCCCCTCCTTCTCATTATTGCCACACACACACACACACACACACACACACACACACACACACACACACACACACACACACACACACACACACACCACCTGTTCCTCTACCATCTTCCCCTCCCCTTTATTCTGGCCTACACAAACCATCCATACTTCCTTCTACATTTTTTCAGTTTGTCTACCTCTTCATTTTTTTCCCTGCATTTATTAATTTATTCAAGATACTTTAAGTAGGTAACACTGCACTCTGTTAACTATGGAGAAACCAACTAAACTGAACTAGAGGTCTGGCCATGAGGGTTCTAGATGCTTTCAGATGTGGCCTGAATATAGAATTATGATTAAAAGAAGAAATGCAGTCTTTGCTCTTCACCTTTGATTTTCCTGAATGCTTTCAACACACTCTAGCTGAGCAAAACTGCACTATAATAACTGTGACGGAAATAAATGCATTAAGCTGGGGAGCCATGCCATGAGGCTTCTAGATGTTCTGAGGTGCATTTTAAAGTTTTTTTTTAATAGCATTTTCATACAGAGTTTGTGATCCAGTACTGAAATGAACAAAAATCATGTATAAGAAAATAAACCTAATCAAGTTTCTTTATTTCAAGGAAAAAATTAGTCGTATCCAAGGCTTAATGCTCAGAGTTCACCAAACAGCAATGCACAATTAACTGAGTTTACAAATGCTTGTCATAATACATAAATCATATCTGCGACTAGGACCTCTCTCCATATTCCACCCTAAAAACAGTAGTCACTTTTTGTGTATATCTTTGGTGTTAAACTGTGATGAAAATTAAGGGACAAATAGTCACAGTCATATGTTCAACTTGCTGCAATCCCATGTATAAACAGCAGACCTCCTCATCCCTACCCACGAAAGACAGCCCCGTACTGTGTTCCATTCTCATGTCAGACTTTGACAAAACTGAAAAAACAAATAGAACATATTTGCTATCCGGCATTTTTAAAGAGAATGCTACTTTACCCTCCCCCAAAAGATAGCCACCTGTACATGTATCTGATGTTTTATTGTGAGGAAAGTAAGACAAATAGTAATAATTAAAGCAATATTTCAAACTTGCTACTTTTAGACAGTACACAGCCCTTATACATGCTTATCGACCCAAAATGCACCCCTCTGAAGTTTGTGAAAAAAATTAAAGAAATAATGACATCATACCCAACTCCCCACTTAAGATGCAGCGATCTTCTGTGTATACATCTCAGTAGGGCTTATTTTAGAATAAGTGGGGTTCAGGACAGAGGCCAGTACCAAGCCCATATCAAAATCCAATTATACAACCTTGATGGATGGGAGCCACCAGCCCCCCAAATCTAAAGGTCTGGGTGATCTGTGATGCATTTATCCCTTAGTTTTTATTCATTTATTTATTTGTGATATAACTGCTTAAACTAAGCAAGTGGTCACTTTCAGCCACTTCTATGTACATCTCAGATGCTAGATTGTAATAAAAGAGGATAACATTGTCATGAAATTCAGCTTTGCCCTAAACAAACAGTTGCCACACATTAAAATATTTCAAGTTGCTTCACGCACGTATAACACTAATCCTGCAAAGCCAGAATAACAAGCAAATAACAGCAGACAGCTAGTCCTTTGCCACCACAGACAGCAAAAGCAATTATACCTATTATGTCTGTGCATATCAGATGAACAGTTAATATATCTATGTTACTTCTCATAAATGCAAGCAAGTCCTGCAAAGCCAGATAGCTGCTGCTTAAACTGAGAAAATAAGAGAGTCAGTTTCATCCAGCTAACACCAACCCCTATAAAAGCCATGATGTCTGATGGCTATATAATAGTATTTCACCTAAATCACTCCACATAAACAAGATGACACATATTAAAATATTCCAAGTTGCTCCTCACAAATCAAAATGCTAGCAATATTGCTGAAAATATCTGATTAATCACTGCCAGTATCATTAAAAACAAAATAATAATACTTATTGCTCTGTTTCTGTCTTCACATCACATCATTCCTCTCAATTGTCCAGAATTCTGTGGAAGGTCCCTGATTTTGTCTCTTATTTCAGAACTGCTATCCCTCATAAAATGTTTGATGTTCTGGCAAATTGTTGAAGATTACTGCCAATTAGTAAAGCCGGAGTTTTACACCTCTTGTTTTTTTTTTTTCAAAAATTCATCATGCTGATGCAAAACTTCAGTCCCTACTAAGCATCAGGGCTTCACGCCAACATTTGAATATTGCAAGATCTCTTTTCCATGACCTCAAAACATTCATGATGTAAGTTTACTTCAATGGTCAAGTCAAGTGTAACATCTCCCCTGGGAGTCAGCACTTTTGGTTTCAACAGAGGCGCAGTGCTATTTATTTTTAGAGCAAAGAAACACTGTATTTCATTGCTCTAAAAAATAAATAAATATTGAAGGAGCACCTCTAGAAAAGCTCAACCAGAGTTTGTTTTTGTTTTCTTTTATTTTGTGTTGCTTTATTGTCTTCTTCTATTTTGTGTATTGTATATTGTGATTCATTTTTTACAATGTGTTTTACTTGTATTCTGATTTTAAATGCATATTTAAACTAGGAAAGAGACCACAGCTGTGTTAGTTATGAGTCACACAGAAAGTATGCTTTTCTCTACCTTCCCACCCTGGTGCTGCAGTGTTTTTAAACTCAACTGTCTTTCTAGTTGCCTGTCCCTTATGTTAATTTGACTACATATCTCTTTTCATTTCCTCTTTCAATGGGATGTTGTGAATAAGCACAAAATCATAATTTTGTGAAATCACTCCCCTTCAACTATTTAAGTTTATTGGCCATCCCACTGTATTCCATAGAACCAGAATACAAAGAGGCCATCCCTTCCAATCTATCTTGCTCTTTTAAAATTAGTGGCTCTCCACTTAGATTGCTAAAGCTTGAGTTACCCCTTCTTTCATACCTAACTGCTTAGTGTACACTGCAGACCTTAGGATATAACCCATTTTTTCCATCTTACTTTTAATCTATAAAAGTATCTGCAATACCTACTCCAAAACCACCAATTACTGGAAACCCAACATCCTGTCTCTTCGTTGTCATCTTAGGATTAATGTTTCTGTTTTGCTCCTGGAGACAGAAGGAGCATAGGAACATTATTTACTGGGGACTGCTGATCATCAGAAAGCCTAACAATTGCTTCATAGGTGCCAGTTTGGAATTTCTGCTTATATTTTATTCCTGGTGAGAGAAGTAGCAGAGTGCATAGATTCCTGACTATTTCTGGTTGGGAAGTGAGTGTCTCTACTTGACCTTCTTGATCAATCTGGTTGCTATTCAAGACATCTCCCAGGAAAAGGCTACAACAAGCCTATAGACCCTTACATGATCTGGGACAAGACTGTGGATCACCAAACAGGCAATGGCCTGCTTATCACCTTGGGATTGGTGATAGTTTGCTTCTGGTGAGAGAAGAAGCAAAGAAGCATTGTATCCCAACAGAGTGAAGCTGTGGTGAGACCAACACTAGTACTAATTATGCAGCAGCCATTCATGCAACTCCCCTCTTTTCATCATTCTTGACAAGCTAATTCTTTCTTTTCAGTAAGTACTGCTTGATTTGCTTCTAACTTCAGAATATATGCCTAAATACCTTATCCATAAATCATCAAGCTCTACTTATTAGTCCCGCCCCCCAAGTGTTTGGCAGTGCCCTGTATAGCCACAGAGACCTTGAGTTGACATTTTTCCAGTTAAAGAACCATTGAAATTTCACCAATACCTGGTTGCACACAGGACATCTAGTTTGAAGTGACAAGCACTGCACCCTGAGATACAAACTGGCTACTCCTGACATTACTTTATATCCTCACTCCAACTGCCTAATCAGTAAAAAGGGTCTGTTGCTACAGATATGAACTTTCCCACTATCTCTGTTACCAGCTTGGTGGATATGGGCATCCTGATGCAATGTTGAAACTGCTGCATGTTTGCTAGCAACCAATTAATTCTCAAACAAAATTATATGGTATGTGAGATGTATTTACACAATGTCACTGGATGCAAAGCTCTCACATAAAAGCACTCCTAATGTCAATAACATCAGTAGTACATACACTGCATTTATCATACACAATTCAAAGCAGACACATAGACTTATATATGCTGAGGCACTTAAATGTAACTTTCCTAAACCCCAAAGACCTCCTAGATGAAGTACATATAACAAACACCCTTGGCAACCTTGAATACACGCTTTCAAAACAACATCCGCAACAGCACATATGGTCACAACTCATAGAGCCTCTACTTATAAGCCCATAAGGCAAGCCTCCACACAATCCAACATTCTAGTCATTGGAGACTTCATTGTGAGACACACTGATATCCTTCTCACTAGGCTGAGTAAGGAGAAAGACATGCTCATTTACTTATCAGGGACCTGGATCTGCCACATTATGCATGCAGTCAGAACATTGGACTACCAGTACCAGTGTGATTAAGTCATAGTCCATGTTGGCATAAATGACCTGAGACATACCTCCATAGACTATATGAAGATAGACATCGTGGAGCTCTCGGAATATGTGTCCCAGGCTGGTATGAGCCTAGCATTGAGCAGCATTTTACGTTCACCAAGGAAGATGCCACAATATGAACAAAAGATGACTGACTTTAATAATCGGCTCAGTTTCTGGTGTCATTCTAAGGGGGTGCAGTATTTGTAAGCATGAAAGGAGATGGTCAACAGACCATGCTGCCTTGCCAGATGTGGTCTGTACCTCTCCCCTCTAGACTTTCAGATGTTAGCTAAAACATTGTCCTCACCCATACTGCCTTTTTTAGGCAATGCCATTCGGAAAGAATTTCTGTAATAGCAATCAAAACCAAGAAAATCTAAAGGTGTTATTGCTCAGTGCTAGGAGTCTAAACAAAAAACTTCACTCCCTAGAAACTTTCTTCACCCTAGAGAACTCTGACATCTGTGCAGTCACTGAGACATGATTTAAAGCTGCAGAGAGCACATTAATAGTGCAAGATTATAATGCCTTCCACACATTTAGGCAAGCTACCACACAGTCAGGGACTAGAGGTGGAGTTGTCTTGATTTACATAAAAAAATAAGGCTAGTCAAACATGACAATGCACTTGAGTTTCTCCATGTTCAAATCACCATAGGCAAAATCCAATACCACTTCCTCGCAAGCTATAGGTCACCCTTTATGACCCAGGAGACCCATACCATGTCCTGGATGCTGGATCTTCTCCCATGAATTCAGCACATTGAGCAATGAGTGTCCTTCAGCACTCACTTTTTCAATAGCAGATATGGGTTTTACAGGATCGAGTTGCTAGCCTGATGCCCGACCCTCCTCAGAGGGTGCACCATGCACTCACATGCACACACTTATACCTAGGGCTTATTTAGAGTGTCCAATCCACCTTCTGCATGTCTTTGGAATGTGGGAGGAAACCGAAGAACCTGGAGGAAACCTGCACAAATGCAGGGAGGACATGCAGCCTCCCATACCATGTATTTAAACTTACTGGAAACACTCAACATACAACCTAATACCATATTCATGGGTGACTTTAATTACCTCACTATTAACTAGGAATCATATATGGCAAAAATATACAGGCACAGAGATTCCCAGATTTTGTAAACACAAACACCATGGACCAGTAATATGGGAGAGTGCTGCATACCACCTAGTGTAATGACTTCTATGGTAAGTTCAGATCACAAAATGGTTTCCTTTGAAGTAAAAATAAAACCTGGAACCACAGCTAATATTGGAATATTCAGGAACTACGCTAAGGCTAACTTCCTACTATTAAGTGATAACCTGACAAATGTCAAGCCCACATAAACCCTGAGAACACTACTGCCTATACAGAGCTGTTCACAGAAACCCTATACTAGCAGGTTAATAGCTGCATAGAGGCAGCTGTATCCACCAGGAAGAAATACAAAAATAACTAAAAAAAAAAAAATACAAGCCACCATGGTGAAATCACAACAACAATAAGCTGTATAACAGAAGGAAGAAAACCATGGCAGAATCTAAGAGGTGCAGCATCCAGCAGGATAAAATCACTGTCATCAAACTAAACAAACAGCTCAGAGGACAAATAAATTCTACCAAAGCCAATTTTGAGGTAAATTTGGCCCTTGAGGCCAAGGACAACCACAAGGCATTCTTCAGATATATCCACATCCTCAAAGGCAATACACAATTGTGTGCAGATCTCATTGTAAATGGAGTCACCTATACTGAGCCAGAAGATAGAGCAAACTTACTGGCCAACAAATTCAGCTCCAGCTTTACCCCTCTCACCCCATCAACTTTTCCTCATGAAATACCATCAAATATAACTCCCCCTGCTATCACTAGGGAACAGGTCCTTAATGTTATCTCTAAGGCCAGGAACGCTGCATCAGTGGGTTCAGACAATATCCCAGGATGCCTTTTAAATAGCATGAAACATGACCTATCAGGCCCTGTGCAATTGCTATTTGACTGTAGCCGCTAAACAGGCTTCATATCTCATGAATGGAGAACAGCAACAGTCATCTCTTTGCACAAAGGTGGGCCATCCACAGACCTTGGAAACTGCAGACCTGTAAGTCAACTAGTCTCATATGCAAAGCCATGGAAAGAATTAACATGAAAATAATCAGTAATGACATAGGAAACCTCCAGGTACTGGACCCAACCCCATATGGTTTCACCAAGAGCAGGTCATGCTTACTCAACCTGGTGGACTTCTTTGAGAAGGTCACCAAAGCAATGTATGAGGCAAAATGGTTCACACTGCCTACCTTGACCTGGCTAAGGCATTTGCTATAATCCATCACTCAGGCATTTTTAACAAACTTAAGGGGTTAGGTACAAACCCTTATGTCACTCAGTGGATAGCAAGCTGGCTCACAGACAGGACCCAGGAAGTTAGCATTGGGAAGTCTACCTCTAGAAAGAGGCCAGTCACAAGCAGAGTCCCTCAGGGATTAGTCCGAGGACCGCTACTTTTTGGTATTTACTTCTCTAAAGTCAAGGTCAGTCTCAATGGCTTCTGGCTGACTAAATTTACAGATGATTGTGAATTAAGACCTGTCATTGAATCACCCACAGACACAAATGTTCTCCAGGAAAGGCTGACACAGACAAACAACTGGTGCCAGAGCCATGGACTAAAACTAAATGCCAAGAAATGCATAATAGTATACTCTGGGATATCATCCACGCCTGGTAACTATCATATTAACAACACACCCTTAAGAGTTGACCCAGTAGTCAGGGACTTGCGGGCACATAGACAGTAATCTAACCTTTGACCATCACATGTCTACAGTAGTAAGGAGATCATTCTATGTTGTGCAACTTATAAGCAAAGGTATAGCATCTAGGTCCAAGCAAGTCATTGTTCTTCTGTATTGAGCATTCATCAGACCTACGGTTGTGCACAATGTCCTCCTAGATATGTACCTCATCAGGTATATCCAACAATTGGGACCTACACAGAGGTTCCTCACTAAAAGAATACAGGGCATGAGTAACATGGCCTATGCAGACTGTCTCAAGGCCCTAGCCCAGTATTTTGTCTTCTGCAGGTTGTTGAGGGGATGTCTATGCCTGGCATGAAAGGCATTGTCATACCCCATTCTGATGGACCTGCTGCATATCTGCAAAACAAACAGCACCTCAGTTATCCACTCTGAAGACTTAAACCTTGCCTGTGATATAAAAAGGACCTGCTGGAGAGGCAGGTATTTATCCCAGACACAATCCCTTCTCTGGAACAGGCTTCCCATCCAACCCAATTCAAGTGTAACTTGGACAATTGGATAGGGAACAGGAAATTCATCCCTGGTTTCGCACCTATAGAGGTTCATAGGTTCATTGGTACATACTAGGCTATCGGCCCAAGGGCCTAAGTAACCTAGCCAACAGGGTTCCCTGGCTTACGCCACCCAAGAAAGTTATTTTCCTGTGCCCCTGTCGAGCAGAGCCATAGAAGTGATCTCGGGGTGTATTTCCTATTTCCCATCCACTTATCAAGATTTTTCTTGAAGAGTGCTAATGAGGAACTTTTCTTGACATAGATGGGTAGCTTGTTTCAGAGTATAGGAAGTCTCTGGTACAGGAATATATCCTTCAAGCATGTCCTGCTTATTGTGGTGACAAGGTTTAGGTCCCTAGAGCGTGTATCTTGGAGGGATTGGGATTTCTTTAGGTGTAGCATGTCCAACAGCTCTGAGTTTAACAAAGCTTTATATGTTAGGCAGAGATCACCTCTGAGTAGACAATATGCTATGAGAGAAAAATTGCACAGGACACTAAAGATAATCACAAGGCTTTCTTTAGCTATGTTAGGAACCTGGGTGGGAATTCCCAGATATGCTCAGAATTAGTCCAAAATGACAAAAAATACACCGAACCCACAGACATTGCCAACATCCTAGCTGACAGGTTCAGCACAAACTCCCCCCCCCCCACCAAAAGGGCAAATATCTATCCCAGCAGTGGGCTGCCCCCCTGACATCTCAGATGCTCAGGTAAGAGCTGCCCTCTCCAAAGCAAAAAACACAGCATCAATGGGACCAGATGGTGTCCCAGGCTGCATCCTACATGAACTCCAAGAAGAGCTAAACCCAAACATAAAACTACTGTTCAATCTCAGCCTTACTACAGGATATGTATCCAAAGAGTGGCATACAGCAACAGTGGTCCCTCTCCACAAAGGTGGTGCCTCAACAGATCCTGGAAACTATTGCCCCATAAGCCTGACTAGCTTGGTCTGCAAAGCTATGGAAAGGATCATCATGGACCTCATAAATAAAGATATTGGGGACCTACAGACACTGGATCCTACCCAGTTTGGCTTTGTTAAGGGCAGATCCTGCCTCTTAAACCTGGTCGATTTCTTTGAAACAGTCACCAAGGCCATTGACGAGGGGAAGGTGGTCCACACAGCCTACCTGGACCTTGCAAAAGCCTTCGATACAATACCCCACTCGGGCATTCTAGATAAACTCACCAGTTTAAATATAAACCCCTATGTCACTAGATGGGTTGCAAACTGGTTCAAGGACAGAACCCACATGGTTAGAATTGCTGGAGCCATGTCAGACTCCAAACCAGTTACAAGTTGCGTCCCACAAGGCTCAGTCCTGGGACCTCTCTTGTTCAGTATATATTTCCCGAAGGTACAGGCCAACACAGAAGGACTGTGGCTGACCAAGTTCACAGATGACTGCAAACTAGGCACCATAATCGACTCTCCAGCCAACACAAGCATCCTCCAAAAGGGCCTCATAGAAACAGACAACTGGTGCCAGAGCCATGACCTCAAGCTAAATGCCAAAAAGTGTATAGTCATCCCCTTTGGCAAAAATAAAGTGCCCACAAATTACCACATAGGTGGTAATCCATTAAGTACGGAAGAAGTAATTAGGGACCTGAGGACCCAAGTTAATAGCAATCTCTCATTTGACAACCACGTGGCCAAAGTGGCTAGAAAAACATTTTATATAGCCCACCTAATCATGAAGGGATTCACATCTAGATAAGGGGAGGTCATCGTGCCTCTTTACTCATCCCTCATCAGGCCCATAATTGAGTACAATGCCCCTTTTGGGATGTACCTTACCAGACACCTGCAGCAACTGGAAAGACCCCAAAAGTACCTCACCAAGAGAATCAAAGGGCTCAAACAGATGCCATATGCTGCCCGGTTAAAGAAACTCCAGCTCTACTCAGTGGCATACCGCCTGCTCAGAGGCGATCTGTGCCTGACGTATAAAGTCATGTCCAACCGGGAATTAATGGACATGCTGCACCTCAGAAAATCCAAATCCCATCGAGCTACGCGCTCGAGAGACTTGAACCTCAGCACTGAAATAAATAGGACATGCTGGAGGGACAGATTCATAACCCAGAGGCTCCCTTCACTCTGGAATAAAATCCCAGTCCAGGTTAGGCAGTGTCCCTCATTGACTCCCTTCAAGAGGAATCTTGATGAATGGATGGGAGATCATAGGTTTACTCCGGGTATCACTTCTGTGTCACTGTTAGACAGAGGTACTTCTGTGGTCTTTCCAGATGCTGCAGATGTCTTGTGAGGTACGTTCCAAAAGGGGCATTGTACTCTATAATTGGTCTAATGAGTGTCAAGTAGAGGGGAACAATGACCTTTTTTTCCTAGATGAGAACCCTTTTGTGATGAGGTGTGCGTGTACAAGGATTTCCTGACTACTGTGGCGAATGTGATTATCAAAGGAGAGACTACTGTCCACCTGGGTCCCAATGTCTTTTACCACACATTTGGCATTAAGTAGACTGCTGCCTATGTGGTAGTTCATGGGTACAGAGTTTTTACCAAAGGGGATGACAATGCACTTTTTGGCATTGAGCTTGAGGCCATGGCTCTGACACCAAGCATCTGTCTTAGTGAGGCCCTTCTGTAAGATGTCCACATCATTTGGGGACTCAACTATGGCTTCTAGTTTGCAGTCATCTGCAAACTTCATTAGCCAAAGGCCTTCTGTATTAGCCTGTACTTCAGAGAAGTAGATACCCAACAGGAGAGGTCCCAACTGAACCCTGTGGTACTCCACTTGTCACTGGTTTGAAGTCAGATTTGGAGTCTGCAACTTTTACAGTGTGGGTTCTGTCAGTGAGCCATTTGGCAACCCATCTTGTGATATAGGGATGTATACGGAGTTTAGTGAGTTTCGCTATAATTCCAGAATGGGGTATGATGTTGAAAGCCTCAGTGAGGTCAAGATAGGCTGTGTGAACCACCTTACCCTCATCTATGGCTTTGGTGACTGCCTCAAAGAAGTTGATCAGGTTCAGAAGGCATGATCTGCCTTTCACAAACCCAAACTGGGTGGGGTCCAGAGTTTGGAGGTTACCAATGTCTTTGTTTATGAGTTCCATGATGATATGTTCCATGGCCTTACAGACCAGGCTCATCAGGCTGCAATGGACACAGGCAGCCTGTAAATAGTTCATATCTCAGATGACTACTTGTAAATGTTTCACCTCCCAAGCCCCTGCTTACATCAAGGGTACCAGATCTTGTCAGAGATTTGAGATGTATGGCTATGCTTAAAGAGGCCCTTGTGTTTCTTAGGCTATTAAACACCTATGATATTATTAACTCCACTGCAATACTATAGTTGACTGACCACATATCAGCAATAGCACAGTTCAAGTGAACTGAGCTGTGGATGAAAATGAACAGTTAATGCAGCTGTAAAGAAAATGAAGTGCCAACATTAAAGCATTGCAGAGGGCCACAAAAGCTGATTTGGGCAGTACTGTGGTGGTTCAAAGTCCCAGAAACATTGGTAGCATTAGTGCACCCTATGTACAGGGACCCAATGACCCAAGCATGAACAGTGTTCGGTCTAACCAAGGGATTCCCAGTGAGAGAGGGTGTACATCAGATTTCAGCTCTGAGCCCACTGCTGTTCGTACTGGTGATGGACTACATTGGCAAATAGGTCAGAAGAGACAGATCATCAAAACTGCTGTATACAGATGATGTGGCATTACAGGCAGACTCTGAGCAAGAACTTCAGCAAAGGATAGGGGGGATAGAATGCAAAACAGAAGGCAAATGGGATGAAACTAAGTACAAACAAGACAGTGTTAATAGCAGCAAACTGGGAAATCAGAAGAAGCTGAGAACTGAGATAGAAGGAAGACAGTGGAACAGGTTAATAGCATCAAATATCTGGGAATGGTTGTTGAGGAGAAGGGAAGTGCGAATGAGGAGGTCAAAACTAGGATCAGAGGGGCTGCAGCCACCTGGTGTAAAATGTCAGGTGTAGTGTATGACAGAAGAATGACAAATAAACTGAAAAGAGAGTTGCACAAAACAGTAGTGCGACCAGTACTACTGTATGGTATAGAAACCTAGGCAGTAAAGACAGAACAGATGAGGAAACTAGAGGTGATGGAAATTAAGTGCCTCAGATGGGTGGTAGGATGTACACTGTGGGACAGGTGAAGAAATGAGGGCAGAATACCAGAATCCAAAGTAGCTCCAATTACAGAAAAGACCAAACAAAACAGACTACTGTGGTTTAGGCACAAGTGCAGAAAAGCAGAAGACAATCAGGTAAAGAAGATTTGGGACAGACAGCTAGAAGGTAAGAGGAAATGATGGCATCCAGCAAAGAGGTAGATGGATTGTGTGAGAAAAGATTTGCGACAGTCAGGTATGAGTATCGAAGAAGGGAGGAGTGGAGCACTGAATCGAGACAGGTGGCAACAGTTAACCAGTTAACACAACACCACAACCCCATAAAAAAATGGGAAGAAGGGGCTGATGATGATGAACATTACATCAAACATACTTGTGTGTGTGTCTGTGTGTGTGTGTGTGTGTGTGTGTGTGTGTGTGTGTGTGTGTGTGTGTGTGTGTGTGTGTGTGTGTGTGTGTGTATGTATATATATATATATATATATATATATATATATATATATATATATATATATGTGTATGTATATAACAACATGGTACACTTCCAAAAAACTAAAATAACAAAGGATAACAAACCATGGTAAAGCAGAGCCAAACCTCAACAAAAATTCAAAAGGAAAAAGCATCTCTGCAATACTAAAACACTTTATTCAAAGACAACCAAAGCTTTCAGATACACAATCCTTCTCCAGTGTAATATAGAATAAGTGAAAAAAATCTCAATTAAATACAATTTGCAGAAAACACAAGACGCAGCCCAACCAACCATAAACTAACATCTATTATTCAATTAATGATAAAAGCAATAATTAAAACATAAAATATATAAACTGAATCATACAGCAATATATATATATATATATATATATATATATATATATAATATATATATATTTTATATATATATATATATATATATATATATATATATATATATATATATATGCATATAAAGACTATATTCATTTTAGACATTATATTTTAAAACAGGTTTAATGCTGATCATTTTATTCATTCCTGGTATACGGTCCCCTTGCATATACAATATCCAGTCATATTCCTTTGATTCTAATTTTTTATTCATGCCACAAACTCTTGGAGTTTTGGAAAGTATATCAATCACTCTAAAAACAAAATCATGTTGGTTTTCACTTTCAATCAAATGTTTTGTGAATGCATTAGTCATAATACCGCTACGCAGTTCTGAACTATGTTCAATAATTTGGTCTTTAAGTTTTCTAGATGATTAACCTATGTAAAAACCCATACAGCTCTTGCCAAATAAATTTTGCAGGAAGTATTACATGTCGCAGTACATTTAAAAACATATTACTTTTCAAAAGTGGGATGTGTAAAAATATGGTTACTACATACAGCATTGCAGCAGGAACAATAAAGTATGGAAATGTTCCGGCCTTATAAGACTTAAACTAAGTATTAAAAGCCGTATTTTTGTAACATAATTGGGTCTTCAGATTGGGACAATTTCTGTGAGCAAAAGATGGTCTGTTTCCTATATACTGCTGAAGATCTGGCAATGCTTTTAAAATACTCCAATTGTTTGTGATCATTTTTTTAATACCAGCAGTACACCTACTATGAGTGGTTAAGTAACGTAAGGTTACATTAGATTCATTATTAGGACAACATACATCAGACACAGTATGACCAAAAAATAAGGTTTGGCTTTATCTCTCATTCATAATATCCTCTCTAATATTATCCAGCATTTGTGTATCATAACCCCTTTCCTTGAACTCAGTTGTCTTTTCAGTCATTTAGTTTATACAGTCTATAGTATCAGTATTTAACCTACTTGCCCGCAAATACTGGCTTATCACAATTACTTTAAATGTATGCTTAGCATGCACGCTTGTCCTATATAAATATCTATTTGCACGAACAGGCTTCTTGTAAATGCTAGTATTAATTTCAGAGCCAATATATTCTAATTTGACATCCAAGAAATTAATCTCTATTTCAGAAGAGCTTATTTTAAATTCTAAAACTCAGTCATCTGATTTAAAAATTCAGCAAATTCAACGAGTTCGTCCTACTGGCCATGCCATATCAGAAACACATCTTCTACAAAACGCTTATAAAAAGTGACCTTAGATCTAAACCTCTCTGGTCCACCATAAATATATGTTTCTTCCCATTGATTGAGTGTAAGATTGGCATAGGTGGTAGTGATGGGTTGTCCTTCTTTGTGTTCCCCTACTTCTTCTTTCCCCTTTCTGCCTTTCCTGTACACCCATGTCCTTCTCGTTTGTAATATAACAATAGCTGAGATGTTGTAGTAGTGCCATTAGTTGGGCTATCAGCTGTGCTCATAGCAGTGTGTAGGTGCATGTCTGAACATATATCTTCACATGCCCTCTACTGGGTTCATTAGGTACATGACTGCCATAACACCATGCTAGTCACTATTTTATTTTCGCACATGAATTACCTCCTTATTTGGACCTCGTTATGCAATGTCGCTGTTACTACATAGTTAGGCAGCACTGGGATACATTGCACTGCTTTTACTGCTCTGTTTGGCCATTACAGAGATGCATAAGCAATGTTTCGTAATATAGCTTAATACTTGTACATAGTGGTGTTACTGCAGCTTTGTTAAGGCCATGTAAACTTATTTCAATCATTAGGGGCTTCAATATTTCATAAATTTGCTATAAAAGTTATAATTTCCATAACTGCCATAATAAGAAAATGGTAACCTTCAAATGGCAACATTGTGGGCATCAATCAACTGGTCTCTGATGGACAACAGTTTTTCCAATATCACCATGTAAAAATGCAAGCATTAGTGCAGTAGAAATAGACACCAAGGGAGATCCATCTTACCACACATAATGTTTGCTAATAATGCAGGCTCTTTCCTTTTATGTTGCTACCGAACGAGTCTGTATTCTCAGTGTTTACTGACAAATATGTTTTCACTGTGAGAAGTTCATCTGAAATGCACACTGGTGTTTAATAATATTACAACTACTATTAACAATTATGATAATAATAATAATAATAATAATAATAATAGTAACTTGTTTTACTAATGTTAGACACTGTTTGTGGCAACGTCCTCAAGCATGCATGTTGCACTTATTACAAACTCTGCTGTCTACTGTATTATTCTCTCCAACCACCTGCTAAAAAATGCAACCTCTTTAGTTTACTCACTGCTCTAATCAGTATACAGCTAATATCATATTCTATATTTTCTTTTATCTGCTTAACTGTTCTATCTGATATTATCTACAATAAATTTGGTATAGTATTCCTATAATGCAGTACAGTAGTATTTATACAGCAGATGCGTCGTCATAAGTAATCAGAACAAAAGTAATTATTCATAAGTGTAACAGAGGAAGAAAAGAAATACTAGGAAGTACTGGACAACATGCAGTTTGTGTGGATAAACTTTGTATAACACAAAATGTTAGAAAAAGCCAAAATGTGCTCATCAGCCTAGTTCTTTTTCATACTTTTACAAGGACTTCAATTCCATGTGCTGAGGAAGCAATATACAGGCAACACTCCTCCAACAGACTTTCTTTAGAGCTTAATCCAGGATGTTGGCTTCTTTCAATCAGCTTTTCCCTAAAGCCTCATAAATCTATGAATATTTCCCTTCTGCAACCTGACAGTATATAAGGTTACATTTGTAGATACCTGGGTGGGGGGGGGGGGGTATCAATGCAAACAGGAATTCCAGATTAGGACTTACAAACAGAATGTAAAATAAGAAAATGAAACCCTGGAACAGAAAAATGTAAAACAGCTACCAACACAAGGGGATTATATCTTCAAATCTACAAATTATGTGATAAATGAAATGTAAAATAACCTGATTTTTTTCTGTTCGCTGCCTTCCACAACTTTTAATTCATACCAGCTGTCATATGTTTCCATTTATGTTTTAGCTGTTAACAAGATTACCCTAGAGCCCTGCTTTTGCAGAGATATTAGAAGAGTGACTACAGTGAAACCACACTATATTGCAGAGTACTCTGTTCTCTAGCATTTGTGACTGTGAGCTACATCAGCTTTGAATTTATTTTATAGTGACATCTGAGCATGCTCAGAAAGTCTAATTTCAGATAACACACCTGTTTTATATCAGCTATATGCAATGTTACCAATAGAGTTGAAGTTGTTTTGCTGCATGTAAAGTAATGAACACTTGCCCTAGGATTCATTAACTATCATGTAGGCCTCACACAAAACCTACACAATTTAAACATGTAAGAGCGATGAGCAGCAGTAATAATCGAATATGCATGCTGCTCATCGGGCCTACATGTTTGCAAGCACCCATGGAAAGGTGCTTGCAAACATGATCACAAAATGAAAACAAAATTAATTGCCTATAGGTAAAGCTAATATATGAGCACACACTGTAGCACTGAAATATTAAGGACAAGTACAGTGAAAGATTTCTAAAGGAGAGGAAGTGAAATGGAGGAAATGTACACAAATAACATTAGTTGTAATGCAGAAGTAATTAAGATGGGAGAGGAAATGGGGAAAGTTCACTCAGATACTGCAGGCAAATGTGATGAAGTGTAAGAAACATTTCTAACATAAATCCTGCCATATCGATATAATGATAATTAATCTCAGAGACAATACCTGGCTTAAGCACGTTGAAATTGGATATAACAAAATATCTGAAAGGGACATAAAGCTGCAGAGTAACAGGAGGGAGTTAATGTGATATAGATGTCAATAAAATGCTGAGCTGATATAATAGCTACCAAGGACAAAAAATACATTATAAAATGAATGCACAGATTGCAGTTATTGCATATGAAATGTATATACAGGTAATTTATTTATGCAAGATGACATTACTGCTGTATTTCTCACCTCAGCATGTATACACAAGAACAAATGCACCTTACAGAAGTGCGTCATGCATATCAGAAAGGGACATGTTTTTTTCAAATAATTGTTACTGGCACCCATAAGGAAGGGTTTTATCATCTATAAACATGCAATAGACACGCTTGTGTTGTATAACCATGTAAATGCTAAATGGTAAGACAACGTTCAAAATACATAGGTGACAAATGGCAACACAGATTGGAGGACATTTCATGATTTCAACTTTTCCACTGGTAATTTGTACACATCTCAGACATCATTATCCTGGGCAGTCTCACAGGGAATTACAGGGAGCAGTAACATAACAGCAATTTAACAGCACCAACACACAAGAAAGTGTCATAACTGAAGACCGATCATACTCTCTGATGGTCTGGCAGCATGCCATACAGTAAAAAATTTTTATGGAAGCCCTCAAATGTCATTAAACTGTATAGAGTGATGAAAACAATTGCACTAATAAAGAACTGTTTGGATGAAGAAGTACAATACAGAGCATAATCATTTTGGGAATAGGTAATGCCTTTGAGCAATGAATAACATAATAAACATTTGCATCATACAAAATGATTCTGATGTTTTCTGTAGGGAGACGAAAGCACTAAATCATGTGGAACACATTTGGAATTTAACTTTCCAATCCTGTGCTGCATATTTGGAATTAAACTTTTTTACGATTTGTGGTTATGAATTGGAACATTTTTGGAACTGCCTTTATTGGTGCCTTGTGTTTCCACTGGAAGTTTGGAGTTTAAACATTTGCATCATCTCATGTTTGAACATATGCCAGGACAGAAATCAGAGAGATGCATACAATCATGGATGCCATAGAAATATGCATATTGGATGTGTCATGAAGAACACCCTTCAAGGACTTAACAGCACTTTACTATCATAAGGTCTATGGATGCCCTACCTTGTAGGACAATAACCTGAAAAAGGTAGCCCTCTGACTGTGCCATAACTATTGTCTGTGTGTAAGCCACTGCTGTCTGCACAGTTGTCTGACAGACAGATGTTATCAGATTCAAAGCCCTACCTGTGATACTAGGCTCTCTACAGACCTCTAAATTGACTGCATGTGCTTCAGGAGATATCAATGGAGGCTGTCACAAATAACGGAAACTAGTGCATGCAGTAAGAAAGTAGTAACAAATATAATTTGAACAATCTGATTTAGTCAGAGTGCTGAAAAAGAGTTACATATGTTACTGTCCACACAACAGTAAGCAGTACATCAATGCTTCTTTGCCGAAAAAAGATGCTTCCATCATGTATTACACACACTGTCCCAGAAATGAACCATGTTCCAGCTGTGTATGTATGCTGTACAAGCCAGTACTCCGTGCACATGCCACAGGAGCACCTACAGCATGACATGCCCCAAATAACCATTTCACTGCCATGCAATTACAACACGTGATTATATATCATTGTCTAAAATAAAAATTGATAAGAATAACTAGATACAATGTTTTTTGTGTGACATCAGTACATTCTTATAATGCTGCCCTTTTCAGGAATTGAACAGCAAACTGTATATGTCTACTGACTAATGACATGTGGATGAACCAAAAACACCACAGTGGAAGTCTTAACACAAGTGTGACACCACTTATACTAAATTATTACATCATATGTATGTGTCACAAGCAATCCTTTTGAGATGAAAGGGATAGTGGAGGCCTCTCCCACTGTAAATGGACACATTATAATTGTGGTGGATGCCGTCCATGCATTACAGTATAAGGCCCAACAAGGCTAACAGGCACTAAGCATTTGACAACAGAGAATACTTGATACTGTACAGGATGAATGCATCATGGTAGAAATATCACTACAATTGTGAGATATTTTGGTATTTCCAGGTATTTTATCATGGGCAGGATTCACGATGGCTTGCACGGAGTCTAAGAGTCATGTAAGACTCCATGCAGCCATCGCGATCCAGGAACAGCCCAAAATACCGTGTAAGAGACCAGCTAAAACGTCTCTTACACGGGCAGGGTGTGGATATGCTAATTACCTTACTTGCAGCTGAAAGGCATGCAAATGAGGTAGATTAGCAATCCACAAAGCTGAAACCAGCCCATGTAAGAGTCGTGTTAGGTGCAGAAATGTACTCAGTTGACAACTGAGTACGTTTCTGCAAATAACACAATGGAGCCATGACAGCTCCAAATAAAGTGTGCATATGTATCAGGCAGCATGCCAATGGCCAAATATGAGGCCATTGGCACGGTAACCCGATGCAAACATGAAATAAAATATTTTTTTTTTCCGGTGATCGGTGAGGTTTAAACGCAGCGCAGCCCTGCGCAAACGGGCTGCGCTAAATAAGACATAAAAATAAAGGTTTGAAACCCACAAAATGTGGGTTTTATGCAATGCATGGATTTACAATGCAGGGACTAGCAGATCGAAAACAACATGGCCACCGTTTAGTGGTTGCTAAGGGGGGAAGCTGAGTGTAAGACACGTAACTAAGCATTAGTAGGCAATCCTATGTAAATGAGTGGTAGGATAGTGAATTGCACTGTCACATAGCAAATGAGCACATCCCGTGTAGTGCAAGAGTTAGATAAGGGGGGGTAACAGAGTAGGAGATAGGTGACATCACAGGGGGGAATATTAGAAAGAAATCAAGCTCATTGGAGCAAAGTGGTATGTGAAAGATGTCAGTCACACAGCATAAAAAGAGGAGTGTCAACAGATAAGCATGGGAAAGTCAAGAAATGGAAGGTGTACACTGTGGCTAACACCAAAGTTTCTTGCTGTGCTTCCCCTCCATCAACTGCCAGGTCGTGTGTGATGCCCAGGGCATAATAATGAATGTGTGTGCTGGCTGCCCTGGAAGCTACCATGATTCCCATATCTGGCATTTGACGCAGCTGTACTAGACATTTGCCAATGGGGACATCCCACATGGTCACTTAGTGGGGGATGCTGGATATGTCCCACATGGTCACTTAGTGGGGGATGCTGGATATGCACTGGAGCCGTGGCTGATGACACTTATCAGAAATGCACACACACCTGAACAAGAATGCCATAATGAGACACATGCACAAACAAAATTTAATAGAGCGTGTATTTGGGCTGCTCAAGTCACGGTTCTGGTGCCTGGACACATCTGGTGGAGCCTTGCAGTACTCACCAACTGCATGTACCCAAATTGTCATGGTATGTGCTATGCTACATAATATGATTCTGCAAAAACAGCTGCAGCAGGACCAGCATAGGGCCAGGACAAACAGCCCCCCACCATTGCCAAGGCCATCACAGGCAGAGTGTGACTCGGAGGAGGAACAACCTGAGCCTGCCCCAGTAGGCAGAAGGAGGCATGCCCAGTATGCCCTGGCCTTGGCAAAGAGGCAATGCATAGCACATACACTGGCTCAGTAGGAAGCCTGGGAATGATACCCCTCTCTGACTCACTCATATAGTAACAGGGACGCCTAACATGACACAACCTGCTTTCAAACATGTACAGGGAGTGTAGTATGTGCATCCGACATAGGCAGCCCTGCAGCACCACCTGAGGCATGATTGCCATGTGTTAAGCAATGTAACACCATCTAGTATATGCAAACATGAAGACCCTGCCTAACATCTCACCCTCACCAAGCATGATGCCACACTATGAAGACAACAAGATCAAGTACAATAAATGGCTGAAGTATTGCTGTTAGCAAAGGGGAACAAATGACTGACAGCCTGGGATGACATGCTGAGCAAGACATGATGCTCCACCTGCTAGGGATGGCACACACCCAGCACACCTGGTTGTGTGGATACTGGCAAATGCTGTTGTCACCCCCACTGTGCCTTGAATAGGTAAGACTGGAAACACAAACCCACCACCATAGGTAGCACAAGGGATAACAACCTGGACGTAATGCTACCCAATGCCAGAAGTCTAACCTGCAAAGTGCATGCAGACCAAACCCACCACAGTATGGAGAATGGTAATATCTGTTCTCTAACAGAAACCTGGGTCAAGGCCCAGAAGAGCACCCTAATACTACCAGGTTATTCCTTATACCATGCTCTACAGCTCCAAAACATGGAACACACTACAATAGGAGTGGGGCTATCAGTAATTGTCAAGGATAACCACACCCCCAGGTTGGTACCACTGCAAGAAGCAGCATGGACTATCCACGAGCAAGTAACAGTGGCTCAAACTGCGTCCCTGTTTGCAGCCTGCTACAGACCACCCTCACAAACCCAGGAACCCCAGCCAGCCTTCCTGAAGACACTGCAGAGTATGAATGTTTCAACAAATACCAAACAAGGCACACACAAAGTATGACATAGGTGGCAATCCATTATGTATGGAAGAAGTAATCAGGGACCTAGGGACACAAGTGGACGGTAACCCGTCATGTGACACTCACACTGCCAAGGTGGCCAGGAAGACCTGCTATATTGCCAACCTTAATATGAAAGGATGCACATGTAGATCAAGAGAGGTCACTGTGCCCCCATACTCTTCCCTTATCAGGCCCATACTTGAGAACAATGCCCCAGTTCGGATGTACCTTACCCGACACCTGCAGCAGTTAGAAAGACCCCAAATGTACCTCACCAAGAGGATAAAGGGTCCAAACATTTGTCATCTGCTGCCTGGCTGAAGAAACCACAGCCCAATTCACATGCATACTGCACAGACAGAGGCGATGTATGCCTGATGTACAAGGCCATGTCCAATCCAGAATTAATGGACATGCTCCACTGCAGAAACTCCAAATCCAGCAGAGACACCACAGTGAGATATCTGAACCTCCACACATAGATAAATAGGATGTGCTGGAGGGACAGGCCCATAACCCAGAGGCTCCTTACACTCTGGAACAGAATCCCAGTTCATGATAGGCTGAGCTCCACACTCATGCACAACAAGAGAAATCCGGTCATGTGCATGGGAGATAGTAGGTGTACACTGGGGGCCATCCCTGTGTCACATCTAGTTAAGTAAACCCCAAATGGATATAATATGCACATTGCAAGGGGTGTCGAAAGACACACACAGTCTGTCTATGCTCCAATATGGCCAGGGCAGATAGCCTAGTATGAACCTATGAACCTATGACGATAAAAATTGTGCATGACGCAAAGGATAATCACACAGCTGTCCTAACTGATGGTAGGAACCATGGTGATAATCTACACATATGCTCTGCAGTACTCAAGTATCACAAACAATACACCAAACCCACACACATTGCCAACATCCAAACTAACAGATTCTTTGCAAACTCCCCACCAACACCAAACTGCCAAATATCTATCCCAGCAGAGTGCTGGCCCCCTGACATTGCAGATGCTGAGGTAACAGCCAGCATCTACAAAGCAAACCACACAGCATCAATGGTACCAGATGGTGTCCTGGGTTGTGTCCAACAAGTACTGTAAGAAGAATGGAACACCAAATAGCACTACTGTGCACTCACAGTCTTACCACAGGATATGTATCCAAAGAGCAGTGTACAGCAACAGTGGTCCCTCACCACAAAGGTGGTGCCTGAATGGATACTGCAAACTATCACCCCTCAACCCCGACTATCTAGGTTGGCAAAGTAATGGAGAGGATGATCATGGATCCCAGGAATAACGAGATTGGGTACCTACAGACATTGGACCCTACCCAGTGTGGCTTTCATAGGGCAGATCCTGCCCCTTAAACATGTCTGACTCATGTGAAGCACACACCAAGGCCATTGATGAGGGGAATGTGGTTCACACAGCCTATCTGGACCTTGCTAAACCCTTCCATACAATACCCTAGTTGTTCAGTACAGATAAGCTCACCAGCCTAACTATAAATCCCTATCCAAGTAGATGGGTTGCAAACCAGCTCAAGGACAGAACTGACCTGGTCAGAAATGCTGCAGCCATGTCAGACTACAAACCAGGTACAACTGGCATCCCACAAGGCATATTCCTGGGACCTCTCTTGTATGCTATATATGTCACATAGGTACAGGCCAACATGGAAGGACTCTGTATGAACAGGTTCGCAGATGACTACAAACTGCCCACCATATCGGACCCTCCAGCTGACACAAGCATCCTACAAAAGGCACATGTAGAAACAGACAAGTGGTGCCACAGCCATGTCAACAAGCTAAATGCAGAATAGTGTATAGTCATCCCCTGTGGAAACACAGTACGTGGCCACAAATTACCACATAGGTGTTAACCCATTAAGTACATCAGGAGCAATAAGAGACCTGGGGACACAAGGTGATAGATATCCTGCATGTGACAACCATGTGTCTGTAGTGGTTACAGAAACATACCATATACCCACCTAATCATGAAGGTAAGCACAGCTAGGTCAGGGTAGGTCATTGTGCCTCTCCAGTCATCCATCAGTAGCCTCACAATTGTGTACAATGGCCCTTGTGGGATGTACCTTAGCAGACACCTGCATCAACTGGAAAGACCCCACAAATACCCCACCAGGAGGATCTCAGAGCTGTAACGGATGCCATGTGTTGCCTGATTAAACAAACTGCAGCTCCACACAGTGCCATACCGTCTGGCTGGAGGTGATCTGTGCCTGATGTATAAAGCCATGACCAAGCTGGAATCAATGGACATCTGGCACCATGTAAAATCTGAATGCTGGTGACCTATGCAGATGACAGGCCTGAACCCCAGCACAGACATAAACAGGACATGCTGTACCGATTGGTCCATAACCCAGAAGCTCACTCCACTCATGACTAAACCCCCAGTACAGGTTATCCAGGGAGTCCCTCATTGCCTGTCATCCAGAGGAATCATGATGACTGGATGGGAGATGGTAGATGTACCCTGGATATCACCTGTATGTCATGGGTAGACAGAGGCACAGCACACTAACCTTGACATATGTCATGGCAAACACCAGTAAATATGTGTGTTGAAGGACAAACACTCTCTGACTAGCAGTACAAATGGCCTAGGGCACATGGCCATTGTTTGTCACTGTCCACACAAGTTGTGGAATACATTAACAATGTCGGACAATCCTGTTCTATGTTGTCCATATCTGAACAAATTGCAACATGGTCATATCTGCACAACTGGCCCTCAGCCAGTCTGGTGTGCTCACTATAAATATTACAAGCAGTGATAGGACTGAAACCGATGATACTGTCCACTACAGTGAAAGTACTGAACCAGTACACTATACAACAATACACTGTTTGGTCAGTATGAAAGAATGTTGACAACTGTATGCAAACTATCCCATGGCAACCCTGCAGGCACAGCATAATGCCTGTTAGGTTCAGACACAAAGCAGTTGGGCAGTAAGAACACAACCTGACGTCCAACACTCAACTGTACATGTGAAATATAGATGAAGTCCACACACAAACACAAATGTGGTGGACCACAATTCCCAACATATGGAAAGTTCACACTGGGCATGCTCGCACACTTGGATAAATGAGACATGTCAGTCAAGAAGCCATAGACACTGTGAACTGGGCATGCTCACACACTTAGGCCATGTCACAGTTCAGCAGTTGCACACACATATCTGGCATTTGTATGTGTTAACACAGGAACCTCCCACAATACAGAAATCTGCCCAGTGCACACAGTGAAATTACAACAGAGACATAAGTAAAGTATTGGATCCCACTCATATGCAATCATCTGCCACAGTACACAAGTTGTTCATAGAGATAGGGAAAGCTATGGCAATAAAGACCCACAAACAGTATATGAGCAACAGATACTTGCATCTGACAGGTAAACATATGTCCGTAGAGTGCAATACTAGGCTGTTGTCCCTAGGGAATACAGAAGGCTATCCACAGTGTATTTGGCGTCTGCCTCTGCAGTGCAGTAGGCCACTGTGCCTCAGCAAAGTTAATGCATATATATGCTCTCCCCCTTACTGATGGATAGTGACAGATGTACATACCTCTTCATAAATAATGATGTCAGCACACTATACATATGTCAGGAGCACAAATGATACCCAGTAATTTGAATAGCGTGCTCAGCTACTGTGTCTCTCACAAGTGTCATAATATAGTTAGGTAGGGGTTTGAATCCTGCAAGTGTTCAGTGTATGTGTGACTGTGGGGGAGGAGTAGTGTGTGTGTAAGAGAAATGTCCCTTTTGGCAACTAGTACAACACACCACATGCTGCATATTCCACTGTCTAAACACTGATGATGTCAGCACCCTATAAGTACAGCAGGAGAAAGCAAACCTCCTAGTAAAGCAAATAGTGCACTCCGCTACTGCGTCTCTCACAAGTGTTATAAAACAGTTAGGCAGGGGTTTGAATCCTGCAAGTGCACAGTGTGTATGTGGGGGGGAGTAGTGTGTATGCAATTCTATGTGTAGGAAAAATGTCCCTTTTGGCAACTAGTACAACACACCACATGCTGCATATTCCACTGTCTAAACACTGATGATGTCAGCACCCTATAAGTACAGCAGGAGAAAGCAAGCCTCCAAGTAATGCAAATAGCACACTCTGCTACTGTGTCTCCCAGTAATGCAAATAGCGCACCCTGCTACTGTCTCTCACAAGTGTCATAACACAGTTAGGTAGGGGTTTGTATCCTACAAACGCCATGTGTGCTTTTGTCACATGGTTTGTCCATGTGTGTGGGGTGTTGTTCCCAATATTGCACGACATAGATCATATCAATAATATCAATGCACACATGATGTATGTGTGTGCCACATACACATATGTACCTGTGACCTTCAATAGTTCCCATGTCTGAAGCCTGCCTCATGTGAATACATGGAATCTGCATTAGACAACTGTATGACTGTGGTGTTCTGTGCAGGGGCTGCATGTGGTATGTGCATATACAGTGTGAGTCGTATATGGTGTCATCCTACCAGTGAGGGAAACACGACTGGTCTAGAGCATATAGTCCACATGTTGTTGATGAACAGGTGCAGCATGTGTCCACCTCTTGTGGGAGTGGTAATAAGTTGTTCCATAGCAATTAAGTGAGTGAATGCTAGGAACCTTTCAGCTAGGGTCTTGGAGCTAGAGTAATGCTCACACTCTATGTTTGGGTAGTTGCAGTCCACCCATATAATGGTGTTTGTAGAGACTGTCATATTCCCAGTATTGTCAGGAAGGCCAAGTGGGTTTCCTGGGTATGGGAGGGTGGTGTGTGCCAGGCAATGAACCTGAAGGCAGTCTAAGCCACTGTTAGTTGCACATGGATAGGCTCTGATGCTTTGTGCTGTGCCACCAACCTGGAGGTGTGTGTATCTGTGGTGCCTTTGGATACATCTCCCCTGTTCTGGTTTGGTGCATGTTTAGGGGACGACAAACATGGTATGAGGTATGACCTGGCAGTGCTGGGGTGCACCTGGGAGCCTTGTACCAGGAGTCTGTTACTGCATGGATATTGCTGTTCTCCATGCTAAGGACAGTGTCCACTGCATGCATCCTGAGGTTTACACTGCTGGCATTGAGTAGCATTACTATTAGAGTCCTATCCCGTGTGATACCTGTGTAGGTGGCTATGTAATTTGAGCCTTGCATAAAAAGGCACTATGTGTGTAGCAAGAGCCTCTGCCAATATACAACGGCCCATGGGTGACAGATGCAAGCTGTCCCTAGCAAAGCAACATGGCTTGTCCAGCATGTAATCCCATGCTGACAGGCATTGGATCCCCTTTGAATGTCACCGAAACATATGGCAATTGTAGAAATTGATCATCCTGTCTACATATTGTGGCAGCATTCTTGGTGAGGGTAAGATGCTACTCAAGGTCAGGGTCATACCAGCCTGAGCCACATGCTCAGAGAGCCTCTCTAATCCCCTATCATGTAGTCCAGGGAGGTACGTCACAGGTCATTCACACTGGCATGGACAATGACTGAGTCATA
The DNA here is from genome assembly GCF_019279795.1 of Protopterus annectens. NCBI lineage: Eukaryota > Metazoa > Chordata > Ceratodontiformes > Protopteridae > Protopterus > Protopterus annectens. The sequence continues at coordinate 509,756,467 of NC_056729.1, forward strand.
TTTGTACATGCCTTGGAGTGACCTGTATGCTTGTGTTATGTGGTGGATCATACAGCCTGACGGGCATCTCACCGTGACCTTCTCCTTGTTCAGCCTGGTGAGCAGGACCGCAGTGTACCTGACGATAGAGGTACCTATTACAACTGTAGCAGGTGTGTTGTTAAGCTGTATGGGCTGTGACTGTTTGGCACGCAGGCTTTGTGAGCTATGTGTTGCACGTGCTCTGTTCTGGCATAACGTTTGCTTGTGTTTCTGCTTCGCAGGTGTCTGCTGCTCAAGCAGGATGCTATTCTGAGACTCCAAGAATGTTCCTGTGTATTTCTGTGTTTGGATTGCTGTCGTGGCAGGTCTATGTGAGAATGGTATTGTATTCACTGTAGTATCCCACTCCACCTGACAGGGTATGCCAGTACTGAGTTAAGAGAGCTTAGCCCCCAGTTTGGCTATGTGGTTGCATCTGTCACATGTGTTGTACATTTATGGGAAGGGGAGAGGGTTGTCTGTGTACATGAAGCAGCTGTAACATTGCCACATGACTCACAGATTCACAAACTGGACCAGAGAGGAGATTGACAAGTGACCTTTGCACATGCTACCATAGTATTGTGAATCCCATAATAAGTAACAACACATAGGGCCAATGGGGAACAAGGTATTCAAGGTGAGTATGTGAGGGTGTAGTGCTCTTGATTTGTTAGTGCTGGCATATATAAATGCTTTCGTGAGCAAATGCCAGGTAAGTCATATGCAATGTGTTACAGGCAACTTACATGCAAACAGGACAAACAGTGACGTTCTGTCAAGTGAGACATGGACATCAGTACAGTAAGCAATACAGATGTCACTAGGGATCCACAGAGGCGCTGTAAATCTGCATTGCAGGTGGAATCAGTGTTTCAGGGACATAGCAAGCAAACATGCATACCAACAAAGCTACAGTCATAAGGCCTGGATCTAGACTATGCTACAACAAACAAGGTGTACGACTTCCAGTAGGTAACAGTGCATATATGCAGGCACTATAAGCCTGTACCCAGAAAGCCACAGGTCAGATGGGCTGTGTCCAGCCCCACCTCCCACAAGTGTACAGACCATGTACCTTCGTAAGGTAGAATAACTGGCCTGAAACCCAAGTGCTCATACCTGAACTAATACACATTTCGAATAATAGACACTGAGCCCTCACTCAGCAGTTCCAAACTTTGTAGGATGTATGCTACCTGTCCTGGCACCACAGTATCCTTGACATGTATGGAGACTCTCCCTCCAGTCATAGTTAGTTCTGTGTTTTGGGGCTGTCATGCATGGTACGAGGTGTGATCTTGTAGTGCTAGGGTGCTCTTGTGAGTCTTGAACCTGTTGTGTATTACTGCACAGATATCAACATCCTCAAACATCCTCATTGCAGAGTCGAGTGTGGACAGCATGCAACTTGCAGTTGACATGTCCATCATTGAGTATCAATACTTACATTTTCTTATCACCTGTGCTACCTATGTAGGTGGCCTTCTGTTGACAGCCTCACCACCAGTATGCAAAGATGTGCAGACATTACATTATGGTAATTACTATGGGTGTACAAAACAATACAATGGCATTCATACTGTAACTGCATCAGGCATGCTGGGATATACCCACAATGATATCATTACACTGTACTGTTGACAACATGATACTATTACTACACTTCTATGTAGTCACCCTGTGCATCAGCACCATGTTAACCTGTTCCTGCACCGATGTTACAGAATGCAGGAGGTGGCACAGTTTCATCATATGCACAGGGTGTGTACTTGGTATGCCTGAATCTGCCACTGATACAACCAATTGACATGCCTGTGTGTTGGTGAGGGACAGCAGTACAAGATGGGGCAATGTTGATGCAGTGTGTGCGTGTATGCGGTAGCCCTAGGTCTTATCAATTCGCATGTGTGTATGCATGCACACAGTTCCACCTCATGGCTGCCATATACAGGTGTTTGTGGACAGCCACAGACTGTACCTGCCAGGTCATACAGATCACTGTCTCTGGCCACGGACACGGTACCTGTGCCTGGCAGGGGTGCTACGGACCATATCAGGTACTAAGCCAGACTAGGTACTGTCATCAGAAGCAGGTGGTTGGTGACTGGAGACAGGTCCCTGTTGGAACTGTCCAGAGCCACGTGCACGTGGTCTCCTGGGGTGGTCTGATGACAGCACAGACCCAGCATTGCTGGGGCTGCTGCTGGCACTATGGGAGCGGCTGTGGGCCTGTTGTCATCCGCGATGGCTGCCAGCTGCTGCTGTTGCTGGCATACGCCCACGTCGATGCCTCAACCGTCCACCATTGCCCTGGCTCATGGATATGTAGTTGTGGAACAGATCTAATGTGTCCCCCCAATGTCTGTCAATGACCTCGGTGAAATTACGGATGGCAGCCGCAACATCACGCATACTGTCACTCATAGCTGTGCGGCATTCTCTCAGCTCCCTCAGACCCTGTCTGGTGTACCGTTCCATACGTGACTGTGCCTGCATTACAGCCCGAAATATAGCTGTGGTTGAAAGACCTCTGTGGGCATGTCTGACAGGGGCAGTACGTCCACAGATGCTCCCACGAGAACCCCTGGACATCTGCCTGTGTGGTACCATATCAGGACCCCGGCCATGGCTGCTGTGTGGGGATGCATGTGCCACTGATACCACATTACCCTGGTCAATGCCCACTGTATCCTGTCCATCACCTAGGGACATTGGTGACAAAGGATGTATTGGCAGGATGACTGTGCGCATTGATGGGGTCGACAGCTGTGTACTGTCAATTGGCTGACCAATGACGGACCCTGGCACACCTCCCTGTGCCATTACACAGGTATCATCATTATCACTATCCACGACAGCTAATTCAGGTTCCCTGCTGCACAACACCAGAGCAGCATGAGAACCTGTGGGAGTAAGACAGGAAACACAGTTTACAATGTGTACACAATGTCACCACTGATACACACATGCACACATGCACACATGCACACAGGGCACATGCACACATGCACACATGCACACAGGGCACATGCACACATGCACACAGGGCACATGCACACATGGACACATGCACACATGCACACATGCCCACATGCACACATGCACACAGGGCACATGCACACATGCACACATGGACACATGCACACAGGGCACATGCACACATGCACACATGCACACTCCTCAGTATATGAGATATCAACACACAGACAGAAACACACCTGCAATCAAACACATAGCACTACTGCTTCAGCCTATTATTACTATTAGTATCAAGAGTATTGAAGGTATTGTTATTACTCACTCACCAGCATGGATAGGCTGACTTGCTGTTACACCAGAGGGACCTGCAGAAATGAGACATTTATTGTCAGTGGACACAACTGTGCCATTGATACTGTGAGTATGATACAGTTCAGTAGTGCAACAGTTGGCTTCCACAGGTCTACTGCTGATATTGAGAATATTACTCTTGCACAATAATTACCAAGATAACAGCTACAAACCGAGGACACACCTCACACATGCATAAACTAACAGTGTACAGAACAGTCAACTATACACATGGCATGTTACCTGCACGCTCTGTGTCCTGCTGCTTGGTGGCTCCAGCCTCCATCATTACGCATGTTTGCTGTTGCTGTTGTTGCTGTTGGGCTGGAGCCACAACACTTAGGAGTCGTCCCTCCAGTCTGGTGAGGGGGGATGTCTAGCCACCCCACCACCTGTGGCAAGCTGGTGCCTGTGGATATCCAACGCATGCTGACGGACATTTCTAATTAAATCACTGCAGTGATGACGTACCTGCTCATATGTCCGGTTATGTGTGCCTATGTCATTTACCCAACGGACCAGGTCTTGCCACAGTGCAGCCCTCTCCTGCTGGTTCTGGCTGGTGCGGGAAAAGAGTATTGTGAAATCTCGCACCAGGCTCTGGTGTATCTCTTCCTCCTCCACAGCAGAGTACACAGGGTTTCGCTGGCGAACCATAGCCCTGAAAAGGAGAAGAAAAATATGTCAGCAATATATGTCAGCAAAATATGGCACACATAATACACATAATACTCGACTGTAGTGATATAACTTAACCCCCATATATAGCATCTGTCTGTCTATTGGGGGATACACATGTAAATGACCATATATCAGTGCTCAGCTGACAACTGTGCAACAGTACCTGGCACACTCCATACGACAGACTGGTATACTCCAGCAGTCAGCACACTGGTTCAGGTCCAATGCACAACCTCACACTGGGGGTTTGTATCAAGGTACTGTATGGGGAACATTATCAACACATGCACTGCATGCAATGCACGTTACATATTTCACTGGTAATGCACACTACTCTTACTTGCCATAACCCTACCTACACCACAGTCCACATACAGGGTAACACAGCACAACATATGGCAATGTAGTATGTTTTGATTGCAATACCTCACACATCTATCTCTGGCCTCACACTAAGGACACACACTACCATGACAGACAGACAGTCATGGTGAGCAATCACACCAGTACATAACATACACCCAGTCACTGGCACACTCATTCCACCTCACATATTTGGTTTGCAATGGGTTTGTGGGTGTGCATTGTGTCTTAGGTAGGTAGTATGCTATTGGCCCTGGGCCTACAGCAGCATACTGTTATGCTACCCTGCCCCTTGTGACACATGTGATGTGATCGTACCTGCTCCTGTCAAACAGTTACACAGGGTGACTCGTATGGCATATTACCTATCTGCATAACATTCAGCAGGGGTATGTCTGACATCTACTCATTGGGAGCCTTGCTTCTTAATGCTGTGCGGTTTACTCCAGGGTATGTCTTATCTGTGGGTAGGGACCTGTACCTCCACCATGTGCTCTTTACTGCGGTGACAAGGACGACAGACATAGGTAATTTGGGTTGTGGATGTTGGAGGTGTTACCATGGTTGTTGGACAACTGTCATGGGTGTGACCTAACTATGTATATCCAGCAGTGGTAACCTCCATGTAGGTAGTCTGGGTGCTCTCTGTGGTCTTGTCAGTCACTCTGCATAGGTAATATGTTTGAGTGCATTGACACAGTTACTTACGTATGTCTGTGTCCTTCTCCATATCTGTAGCTGTCATGGGAGGTACATATCATGTAGGACATTGTGGGGTGTAGAGGGGTACAGTGACCTACATGTCCATAGCTGACACACCATGTCTGCTGACACATTCCATGTACAGGTATTACAGGACTAGTGTGCCACTGTGTATATCAATGGGGAGCCTATTGTACACTTGTTGCCCCTGTTCCCCCCTGATACATGCAGTGGTGGGCAGGCATGCACATATGTGGTGGTTACTGGTGTCAGTGTTTTGGAATGGGGTATGGCACTCCAGTATCCACACTGGTGTTCACCCCATGCCTTTGTCACCAGGCACCTGTTGCAATACATCTGCACACATGTGCCTCACTCAGTATATATATATATATATATATATATATATATATATATATATATATATATATATATATATGTGTGTGTGTGTGTATATACACATATATATATATATATATATATATATATATATGTATATCTATATATATATATATATATATAGATATAGATATAGATATAGATATATAGATACAGATATGGGGAGAGAGGGGGAGAGAGGGAGAGAGAGAGTGAGAGGGGGTGGGACAGAGAAAGAGAGAGATAGTCATATACAGACATATCTGTTGACAGTCAGATCTGTCTGTATATGTATATGTATCTACATATATCTATATATGTATGTGTGTATTACATATATCTGTACATACATATTCTATCAATCTCGATGTCTGTGCAGTAACTGAAACCTGGTTCAAGGCTCCTGAGAGCACCCCAGCGCTACCAGGCTATACCTCGTATCATGCTTTTTGGCCCCAAAACCCGGGCCAAAACAAAAAGGGAGGGGGAGTGCCCATATTCATCAAGGACACCCACACCTCCAGGTTAGTGGCAACACATGAAGCATCAGAGACCATCCATGTGCAACTAACCGTAGGCAAAACTGCTATACAACTGGTAGCATGTTACCGACCACCCTCCCAATCTCAGGAACCCCATTCAGCCTTCCTGAAGACATTGGAGGATATGAATGTCTCACCAAACACCATCATATTGGGAGACTTCAACTACCCTAACATAGACTGGGTGCATTATTCTAGCCCAAACACCCTAGCCCATTCCTGGAATTCATAAATTGAAATGCAATGGAAGAGCAAGTCACCTCTCCCACAAGGGGAGATAATATACTAGACCTGATCATCACAAACATGGGGACAATGTGCTACACACCAGAAGTATACCCCTCACTAGTGACATCTGACCACAAACTAATCACCCTGGATATACATATCCCACCTCCACCCCCAACACAAAAGACTGCAGTGAAAAACTTCTCAAAAGCCGACTTTACACTTCTTAAAACTGAGATGGTATCCCTTAAGCCCACTGGGCCAGTGGAAACCACATACCACAATGCAGAATCCTTCGCAAATGCTTTCTACAGACATCTCCAAGAATGCATGTATCATGCAATCCCAAATAAAACCAAGACCCTCTCCACCAAGGGCAGGCATCCTGTCTGGTGGACCCCAGCCATGAACAAATTGTATAACAAAAGAAGGAAGCTACTGCATGACAGAGCAAAATCCCATAAAGAGAAGGCATCTCTGATCAGCACTAGTAGAAAGCTACATTCTCTCATAAAAACATCCAAGGCCAACTTTGAGAGATAAATCACTATGGACACTAAAGATAACCACAAGGTCTTCTTCTGCTATGTTAGAAACCTGGGCGGAAACCCTCAGATATGTTCAGAGTTAGTTCACAATGACAAAAAATACACTGAACACACAGATATTGCCAACATTCTGGCAGACAGGTTCAGTGCAAATTTCTCCCCTCCCTCACCCCCAAAAGAAGAAATACTTATCCCAGCTGAATGTAACCTCCCTGTCATCTTAGATGTCCAGCTGAGAACTGCCCTCAGCAAAGCTATAAACACAGCATCAATGGGACCTGACGGTATCCTGGGTTGCGTGCTATGTGAACTCCAAGAGGAGCTAAACCCACACATAAAATGCTATTTAACCGTAGCCTTACTACAGGATATGTACCTGAACACTGGCATACAACAACAGTAGTCCCACTCCATGAAGGAGGCACCTCTACAGACCCTGGTAACTACCGCCCCATAAGCTTAACCAGCCTGGTCTGCAAAGCTATGGAAAGACTCATTATGGAACTCATATACAGAGACATTTGGGACTTACAGACACTTGATCCCACCCAGTTTGGCTTTGTAAAGGGCAGATCCTGCCTTTTGAACCTGGTTGACTTTTTCAAAACAGTCACTAGAGCCATTGACGAGGGCAAAGCAGTCCATACAGCCTAAAGATAGTATAAAGCACAAACCAAGAAACTGAAGAACGGATCGTAGCAGTAATAAACAGCAAGAACAGTAATGGCAGTAAACAGGACAGTCTTTATTCCAGTATTTTGAAGCGCTTTTCGTCTGCCAACATATGCAGACTTCTTCAGACAATAAAAACACTTACTACTGAAAAGCTTAAATAATGCTAAGCTAATCAAGGGTAACCAATCAAGTAAAAGCAACCTGATATGAATAATTAAAATTAATTAACTTGCTCATACTATTAAAATCTTGTGATAATTCAAAATAAAGCAACCTTACTAAATAACATAAAATAAACCCTAGTCTACCTAGCTGATTATGCTGAACGGAATGAACAATACAGGTAAAAAGTGCAGGAATATGTGTTTATCCTAAAATCAGTGTTCTAAAACTGTATAGACAACTAAACATCACAGACAAATCAGTTATCTAATCAGATTTTTGAGTTTTAAAAGGCTGCTAATAGAGCAGCTATCATTCAACCCTGGTATTACGTACGCATTTAATCTGATTTGCCAACGTAACTCTGACAATTCCAGCAGTAGGTGTGAAGGGGCCCCCCTCTTACTCTCAGTTATCTGATCTATCACCATAAATCTAAAATAATGGTCATTTTTCTGGCTGATATGTTTGGCAAGGGCGTTTTCTTGTTTACCTTTACTGTTAGATTCATTAATGTGATGGGCAAAGTGGGTGAGAAACCCGGGGTTACATTCAGGAGAGGTAAAAATTTGAAAGCACTGTTAGAACAACCCGAAAGTAATTTAACACGAATGCCGGGAATGTTTAAATGCCAAAACTGTAACCAGTGCAGACACATTAATGAATCTAACAGATTCATTATTAACCATACTAGTTTTGATTTACACTGTAGATGCACCTGCAACTCTAGGATGGTAGTATACCTAGCCCAATGTCAAAAATGTGAAGGATTTTACATTGGCAAGACAGAGCGTAAACTAAAAGAGCGTATTTATGAACATCAATACGCCATTAGTAAAGGTAAACAAGAAAACGCCCTTGCCAAACATATCAGCCAGAAAAATGACCATTATTTTAGATTTATGGTGATAGATCAGATAACTGAGAGTAAGAGGGGGGCCCCTTCACACCTACTGCTGGAATTGTCAGAGTTACGTTGGCAAATCAGATTAAATGTGTACGTAATACCAGGGTTGAATGATAGCTGCTCTATTAGCAGCCTTTTAAAACTCAAAAATCTGATTAGATAACTGATTTGTCTGTGATGTTTAGTTGTCTATACAGTTTTAGAACACTGATTTTAGGATAAACACATATTCCTGCACTTTTTACCTGTATTGTTCATTCCGTTCAGCATAATCAGCTAGGTAGACTAGGGTTTATTTTATGTTATTTAGTAAGGTTGCTTTATTTTGAATTATCACAAGATTTTAATAGTATGAGCAAGTTAATTAATTTTAATTATTCATATCAGGTTGCTTTTACTTGATTGGTTACCCTTGATTAGCTTAGCATTATTTAATCTTTTCAGTAGTAAGTGTTTTTATTGTCTGAAGAAGTCTGCATATGTTGGCAGACGAAAAGCGCTTCAAAATACTGGAATAAAGACTGTCCTGTTTACTGCCATTACTGTTCTTGCTGTTTATTACTGCTACGATCCGTTCTTCAGTCCATACAGCCTACCTGGACTTGGCTAAAGCTTTCAACACAATACCCCACTCTGGCATCATAGACAAGCTTAACAGCTGAAATGTAAATCCATATGTCACAAGATGGGTTGCAAACCAGCTAAAGGATAGAACCCATAAAGTCAAAATCGCTGGAGCCATTTCAGACGCTAAGCTAAGTGCACAGAAACACACTCCCGCTTACTACTGCTTAAAAGTTCTCTCGCGCACACCCACGCTAATTTCTTTTAAAGAAAAGAAAATGGGGAGATAGGAAAGTGGTGAAACAGGGGGCACAAAGAGGGTAGGCCAGTAGGAAAACAAGCTCGGGTTTTGCAGGAGGGATGTAGGAAAGGCCCATAGCTGCCCATTTCTTCATCAGCAACAGCTGTGCATATGTTTGTAATTTGGTGTGAAATTTGAAACCTTCCACCCCTGAGAGAGGTGTGAGGACAACAATATTTGTTGTATAGCCAATTGTAATTGCCAGTTTACATGTCCAGCAGATATGTGTGCAAAATGGGCAGCTATGTATGGGGCGTAATTTTTTTGTGGGTACAGAGTGCCCCTTTTTTTTTTTTTCAGGTGAGAGTGGCATGTCAGGAACAGGAAGTCGGTATAGCTGGGGAGGTAGGTAGGGGAGGTTAACAGACAAGACAAACAAGACGCATACAGGGGTGGTGTATGACACATGTGGGGGAGATACACAATTGACGAGGACAGATGTTTGGATATCTCAAGCCCATGAGCCCACAGATGGCAACAGTGGAACTGAGATCCCCACCCATGGGCAGTTGCCACTGTGCCTTCACTGCCCAGGATGGGGCTGTGCTGGGGGCTGTGTAGGATGGGCAGCAAGCACACCCATGAGTTGTGCCACCTGTGCCTCAAGCTGGCGTAGGGGCCCAAGCACAGCATGCCTGATCTCCCTACGCACCACAGTCCGGACACTATGGAGGGTGAGTGGATGTTCTCCTCTGGCCACGCTTGCAGAGGGGGGACAAGCCCCATCCCCTGCAGTGCTTCCACCCACAGGTGGGACAGGGCCACCGGAGGAGGGTCCGGCCTGGGCACTACTGCCATATGCACTCGCCAGCTGAGGTGGGAGAGGTGGGTCCGCTGAAACCCGCCTTCTCTGTCGTCCTATGTTTTGCATTATTTTATGACAGTTTGGGTTAGTAACGTACAATACCATTCACAATTAGTTGTAACAGCATGCATTAGTATTCCCATTAACCAAACACCCATAAATTCAAGCCATTGAACAGCAAGCATAAAACATGCATAATTTGAACAACAATACACAATCCAACAACATGCAGGGTTGATTGATGGCAACAGGCCATCAGGTTTGGATGTATGAACAGGGCACATGCATCAACGTACATGCAAATATGTATGAACCAACAGGACAAATGTCCAGGGGAGTTAATTGTGAAGACACATACCCATTTCATGTGGAATGGATTATTTGTGGTTATAGGGTAGGGTGAAGAAATATTTCATTAACAACTTCAAATACCTATACATATGCTGTGCATTTCTACTAGCTGCAGATATATACACACTACAGGTCTGACTGCAGTTTCCTATGTGTAAACTTATGCATGTTGGTGATGGGAATGTTACTGCTACATTAATATACATTGCATTTTTATTCATACACATTCATATCTGGCTCTGTTCAGCTACAGCATCCTGCTACATTTGCTTTATATGGCTCTAGACAACTGTGGATGTTTGGTATTTCATACAACCATACTATCTGCATATTGCAAACGTACAGCAACATATCCAAATTGTGGGACACACATTCCAGCTTCAGTACTTTATTCCACACATTTCACTGTTTGGTTGTGCCTGTCACATTCATTTCATTCTGTACTGACTGCAGTATACTTTATTCAGGCATTATTACAACTTTATTGGTGGATTCATACCTCTTTCTCACACTCTCACTTGTTTTATTTTTACAATTCAGGATGGTACTTAATTCTAGGCTTTATTGACATGTTTTACTTGGTTACAACAATCCTTTCCAACAGTCACACTTGTGTCATGTTTCAGATTTTAAACAGGGATATATTTTACACATACGTTTTACTCAGCTTGTGTAGCTGTAATTTGCAGCCTGCTGCAGGTTATGTACTATTATATTACAGGTGGAACATCTTTATTTCAGACTTGTTTCATTTTTATTTTTCGATTACAGGCTGCATCACACTTATGTAATCACACAGTACTAGCAGAATCTCTCTTACACTGTTACTTGCACTTTTTATTAATAAGTGACTACACTGCACTCTTTTGCAAGCTGTCATACTTATATTTTTTTTAACAGTTACAGGGAGAGAATTACTAACCTGCCTGGTGGCGCAACCACACAAGCCTATCGGCATAGGCTCGATGGTTCATGGAACGGACACCTGCAGCTGTAATATAAATGAAGTAATATTGTAATACACATCTCCATAATATCAGCTAGGTTAACTTCTTATATAAATAAATACATGTAACTTACTCAGTAGTGGGGCGTTGGGCATTTGCCGGGCCTCCTGGATCCAACGGTTCAGTTGGTTCTGCTTCCATCTCTTCAGGTCCGCATGATGGTAATGGACCTGTTCACCAGTCCTTGGTATTCCTGTGGCACTGGTGAGATCATGTGCCAACCGGTCCCACGCCTCAGCCTTGTATGCTCCCCACAGGTCCTGGCCCTGCATGAGTTGGGCCTCATGATCATGGATGAGGAGCCAAACCATATATTTCGACTCCTCAATGCCCCACCTCTGTGCTCAGAAGCAACTACCCTCTCCTACACCTGCCATCCTGACTGCAAATCGATTCCACAATCAGTTATGCTGTGTATTCCCACCTATGGGGCTTATATATGCCGTTTTTCCCGCACTTATCTGTGATTGGCCATTTTGGAAATTTATCAGTTTCACAAAACCTGCTTTGTCATGCTTCTCTTTCCATTCATTCCTATATATATGCTATTACTGCATTTCTAAGAGCAACTGTCATGGCTTAGTGGTTCAGTACTTTGACTATGGTGCCTGGTATCCTGAGTTTGAGCCTGGCCATTGCTTTTTTTATTTTATGACTGTCTACACAAGCTAGGAGGTGTGTCTGTGTAAAGGCAGTTTTGATTCAGCTTGCTGAACGTTGCCCGCCGGTTAGCTTGTTGGTGCGGTGCGCAGCTCCGCGCAAACGGGATACGCTGGTTTACGCGTCATTTGGCTGTCAGCATGCATATTATGCTCAGCTCACCTACGGGCACACAGTTTCAGCGTGTTAAAACACTGCTCAACCCCGGGCACTCATTTTACACCTGTTAAACCACTGCTCACCTACGGGCAGATATACTCAGCTTGTTAGAGTGTAGCTCAGCTATAGGCACTTCTGACATTTTTTTTTTTATTATCACACATTTCTTCAAAATACATGGCCCATTTCATTACATTTTACATAAAATATAATTTTATATATGTACATATATGTCAGGGAATTGTTTTGTGCTTATTTCACCAAAAATAAAAAATTGATGTTGTGGGGGCTCGAACCATGACTGCCTCCTCTTCAGCCGACGTCTCTACCACTACACTATTGCTTCTTGGCTTACTTTGCATATTTAGATCTTATATGCTTTTCCTCTGACTGCTAACTGTGGTTAAGCGACGGGCACGTCCGCGCAAACGAGTGCAATCATGGGCAAACATCTTTAAAACTTATAAAAAAAATATAACATGTTCATGTTTACATTTTATGTTTATAGTCTGTGGAGGCATGTGTTGTGTTGTGTTTGTTGACATTTACGCGGACTCTGTCGTGGGGGTTTACTTTCAGGACTGTTACTCTTCTGGGGGCGTGTCCATTTGCAGGACTCGCCCTGCGGACATGCCCCCTACTTTCTTACACGTACCGTGTTAGCCTTGGGTGTGAGTCAGCATGCCCTCATGAATATGCATGGCATGCTGACGTCGCACCATTTAACTGCAGCCTCCGTGTAAGACTTGTAACTTTTACACGGAGGCTTTGTGAATCCTGCCCCATGTCATTGCTGCAAGGGATATGTGTGTCTGTAACTGGTGTGCAAAGGCAACAACATACAGAATATCATCGCATTTTCTTATGCCAGAGGAGAACACTTACTACAAATGCTAAGGAAGGAAAATGTAATTATGTCTCATTATTCTGAATAAAAGCATTGCTATATGAGAATAAAATATTTTTTTGTAAGGGAAATAAATATCTATACATGTACACAGCAGATATGTCTGACAACAGTGTTAGCGACATCTACAGTCACAATAAGACTAACACAATGTAGTCTGAGCATTAATGGCTGGGTTTGAACTAACTACCCAAAAATCACAAGCTACAGACTAGCGTCTGAATTGCAAGTGCCATATGACATGTTGCAGTACAACTATGACAATGTACAGTTGAATGGATGATATCACCATTTTTTGTTAGCTGGATGTTTATGTTAAACAGTGGTCGAAGGGCACAATAACACTGTACAGTTACACATCATCTATTTGAAAAGTAGTCTACACAGTGTGAGAGGGAAAGACACACTCACAGCTGACCTCAAACAGCCTACATATATAGTTATACAATGTGCACAACACAGCATCAAAGTCATGCAACACAGGAGAATTCACACCCCAGCTGTGAAATGCTGCAGTTATCTAAGCATTATGTAATCATTGTGTTGCAAAAATGTTATTTCCCCAGGGATGCTAGAATTTGCTAGTTTAACACTGTGCCACTTTACAAACTTCTTATAAAAGGTGGTAGAGAAGTAGCCAACTGTGTATAGCAGTGCTCACAGTCACACTACTTAAGCAAAGATGGACTTGACTCACCTACCTATCTCAGTTACACAATCTATAGAGCACATTACCAGCAGGTAATGTCACAGGAAAATTCTGAGTACAAGTAAGGCATGCAACATCTATAAAGGGATGACATTAGCAGCGCATCTCCAAGAAGATGCATGTGATAAAATTACTTTTACAGCCATATGGTGCTATAAATGTTGCCACTGCAAATGTGTGTATACCAAATCTGGACTCATTTATAGTCACACACAAAGTTGTAGAGGTTAATCACTGCTGTATTTGAAGCTCATACCTATCTATTTGCACATTTTGGAGAACAATGTAAGAAAACAAGCGCCACAGGAGTGTGAGACTTCACTTTAGAAAGAATGGCCTCATCAGTGTATTGCAAAGAAGATGTTGTTGTAGAAGGTGGAATAAGGGGATCATGGAGTCATCTAGCACTTTAAAAGGTATCTCCAGAGTAGAAGCTTATTGAGCACAGCTGTGTTGGAGGACACCCCCTCACACACAAATGATTCCTGTTGAGCTTTGAACCTGCTATCTGTCTTGTTCCATGTTTTATAGAGCACAGCAATAAGCAACAAGTACCACAGGAGAAGCCTGACTCTTAAGGGGGGAGAGAGTACATTTATCAGGATGGCCTCATCAGTGTGTTGCAGAGAGGATGCTTCTATTAAAAATGGGACAAGGGAGCTGGAGATAGTTCAATGAATTCCCTTCATGGAAAGGGGATACATCACCAAGCATTACACACTCAAGTCTCCCATGTTGAGCATTGAACCTCCTACCAATCCAGCTAAACAGTCCAGAAAAGCACAGTATTAGTTGCAAGTGTCATATGAGAAATCTGAATTTAATGATGTGGAAAAAAAAACATTTGTACTTGTTAAAAATCCACTGTTTGGAATATATGGTACTATGCACAGGTTCATAGGGCCATAGGTTCATAGATGTTTACTAGCCTAATCATTACAATGACCTTTGTAAGCCTAGCCATGCATCCTAAATCTCTGACAAGTTCTAGAACCCTTGACAAGTGCAACCAGGGACTTTGGAGATGAAACATTTACAGGCTTCCTGTGTTCATTAGAGACATAGGTGCCAAATCAGGGATGAATTACCAGTTCCCCATCCAATTGTCCAAGTTAGATTGAATTGGGTTAGTGAGGAGCTCTGCTTAACATGGATGGGGAGCCTGTTCCAGAAAGGGGGTAGTCTCTGGGATAGACACCCATCTCTCCAGCAGGTCCTATTTATATCACAGGCTAGGTTTAAGTCTTTAGAATAGGTAATTATGGTGCTGTTTGTTTTGCAGATATACAGGAGGTCCATCAGAGTGGGGTCTGACAAACCCTCTATGCTACGTAACGATGTCTCCTCAACACCCTGTAGGAGACAGAATACAGGGATAGGGCCTTGAGGCGATCTGCATAGGACATGTTGCATATGCCCTGTATTCTTTTTGTAAGGAACCTCTGCGGACGTTCCATTTGTTGGATATGCCTGATTAGGTACATACGAAAGGGGGCATTGTACTCAGTGATAGGTCTGATGAATGCCATATACAGTGGAACAATGACTTTCTGGGACCTAGATGACATATATAAGTTGTACAACATAGAGTGATTTCCTTACTTCCGTAGACACATAATGATCAAAGGCTAGATTACTGTCTATGTGTGTCCCTAAGTCCATGACTACTGGGTCAACTCTAACAGATGAGTTGTCAATATGATAGCTACCAGGGGTGGATGACTTCCTGAAGGATACTATTATACATTTCTTGGCATTTAGGTTTAGTCCACGGTTCTGACACCAGTTGTATGTTTCTGTCAGCCCTTTCTGGAGAACATTTGTGACAGCGTGGGGATTCAATGACAGTTCATAATTTATGATAATCTGCAAATTTAGTCAGCAAGAGGTAAGTGCCATTGGCCTTGACTTCAGAGGAGAAAGTGGCAAAAAGGAGTGGTCCCAGGACTGATCCCTTAGGGGCTACACTTGTGACTGGCCTCTTTGTAGAGGTTGATTCCCCAGCTCTAACTTCCTGGATCCTGTCTGTGAGACAGTTAGCTATCCACCAGGTAACATAAGGGTCTGTACCTAACCTATTGAGTTTGTTAACAATGCCGGAGTGGTGTATTGTGCCAAATGCCTTTGGTGACCTTCTCAAGAAGTCCAATAGGTTGAGTAGGCATGACCTGTCCTTGACGAAACAAAATTGGGTTGGGTCCAGTGTCTGGAGGTTTACTATATCATTATTGATCATTTCCATGATAATTCTTTCAATGGCTTTGCATAATAAACTAGTGAGACTTATGGATCTTTAGTTTCCAGAGTCTGTAGATGGCCCACCTTTGTGCAGAGGGATGACTATTGCTGTTCACCGTTCATGAGGCACAAAGCTTGTTTGAAGGCTACAGTTAAATAGCAATTCCAGAAGGCCTGGTATATTGTCTGGGCCCATTGATGCGTGTACTTAGCCTTAGAAAAAACATTAAGTACCTGTTCCCTAGTGATAGCAGGGGGAGTTATATTTGATGGTATTTCCTGAGGGAAGGTTGAAGGGGAGACAGGGGCAAAGCCAGAACTGAATTTATTTGCCAGTAGGTTTGCTATATCTTCTGGCTTAGTACAGGTGGCTCCATTTACAATGAACTCTGCACACAATTGTGTATTGCCTTTGAGGTTGCATACATAGCTAAAGAATGCCCTGTGGTTCTCTTTTGGCCTGAGAGGCCAAATTTACCTCAAATTTGGCTTTGGTAGACATTATTTGTCCTCTGAGTTGTTTGTTTAGTTTGATGAGAGTATTTTTATTGTGCTGGGGGCTGCACCTCCTAATTTCCGATGATTTTCTTCCTTCTCTTATACATCCTATTGAGTTTGTGATTCCACCAGGGTGGCTTGTTTTTTCAGTTAGTTCTGTACTTCTTTCTGGTGGGTACAGCTGCCTTTATGCAGCTATTAACATGCTTGTATAGGGTTTCTGTGAACAGCCCTGCATGGGCAGCAGTGTTCTTGGGGTTTATGGGGGCATAAATTCTTGCCACTTAATAGCAGGAAATTAGCCTTAGAGTAGTTCCTGAGTATTCCAGGGTTAGCTGGGGATCCAGGTTTTATTTTTACTTCAAAGGAGACAATTTTGTGTTCTGACCTTACTGGTGAAGACATTACATTAGGGGATGTGCATCACTCTCCCATATTAGTTAGCACCATATCCAGTATTGTTGCATCCCTGTTTGGTGTATTGACAATCTGGTCCAAGGAGTTTGTGTTTACAAAATCCAGAAATCTCTGTGCCTGTACATTTTGTGTCATATAGGATTCCCATTTAATAGTGGGGTAATTAAAGTCACCAATGATAATGGTATTGGGTTGGATAGTGAGTGCTTCCAATAAGTTTAAATACATGGTATGGTCCCCTGGGTCATAGATGGGGGGGGGGGGCTATAGCTTGCAAAGAAGTGGTATTGGATTTTCCTATGGTGATTTGAACATGGAGAAGCTCAAGTGTTTTGTCCTGTTTGACCTGTCTTGAGGTAGATTTATTTCTGATGTAAATCGTGGTACCTCCACCTTTAGTCCCTTGCTGTGTAGTAGCTTACTATACATGTGAACATTATCTCATCATGCCACAAATAAAGTATTACTTTGTACCATTTAAATAATGGAATTGAAGGACAGTGACAACTTACTGAAGCAGAGGGGGGTGAAAATGGGAAAAGGACATGCTTGGTAAGCACTTTACAGATGTCATAAGTTTCCGTAGGCCATTTCTAGCCATGTATGTTGTGTGTGAATCTATTTTTTGACCAGATGAAATGTGTGAAATAGGGGGTGGATAGGACAGTGGTAAAAATGAGGTTGGCAAGCAGGGGGTAGAACACAGGGGAAAGACTACAGGAATTTGCAGGAGGGTGATGAAAAAGCAACATAGCTATCTACTTCTTCACAAAAAAGTCATATAATTGTACATACAATTTCATGACTTTGCAGAGTCGCCACACCAGTGATGCATGACAGCAACAGAATAATGTTGATTGGCCAATTGAACCAAATCAATGTGTCAAAGTGTCAGCCTGCAAAGAACAGCAGTAGAAAGACAAACAGCTTTATAATCAAAAAGCATGGCAGAATGAATTTCAAACACCTTTTAAATCAACTCATTCTTTAGTGGACACTGTTTCTGCTTGCTGTCTGTTTGACAGCCTAAAGTGTTTTATTAGCTTTCAAAGGCTTTGAAAGCTGGTAAAAAAATTTCACACTCTTTCACTTCTTTTTTCTTTTTTTTTTCTGTAACTGGTAGTACATGGAGTGGATAGAGGTCATGCACTACAAAGACTTATGATTGGGTCACACTGATCATAACTCTTATTCATTTTTTTCAAGATAGATGCTAATATTTGCCTCAATATCCTTCCTCTCAGAGTGAATTTCTTGGTATCTATGTATCTTGAACACATAATAAGTTGGTTATGACCAGAAAACCCATTCATAATCCTCTATGTTATGTGATCTCAAAATGGATATCAAGATCCACCACCCATGTCTCAAGCATCTCTTCACATCAAGTTGGTTATGATCAAAGACCCAGTAATACTTCTCTGTAATAAATATATAACTTAAGATATGATGTGTATGTTAGGAATCATATAGAAATGTTATCAAAATTTATGTTAAGACTAGGGGCCAGATTCAGGAAGGCTTACACGGAGTTCAAGAGTAGTGTAAGCCTCCGTGTAAGCCTCCCGATTCAGTAACAGCCCAAATCTCCGTGTAAGAGACAGCTAACACGTCTCTTACATGGACTGGGTGTGGAAATGCTCAATACCTCATTTGCAGCTCAAAGATATGCAAATTAGGTATCTGAGTGATCCACGAAGCAGAAACCAGTCCGTGTAACCAACGTGTTAGCTGCAGAAATGTACTCAGCTGACAACTGAGTACATCTCTGCAAAATTAAAAACGGAGCTATGTCAGCTCCAAATAAAGGGTGCATTTGTTTCATTAAGCATGCCAATGGCCAAATATGTGGCCATTGGCATGAAAAAGTGTTGCAAAAATATGTAATATAACTTTTTTTTTTTCACGGGATTTTGAGGTTTAACTGCAGCACACCAGCAAATGGGGTGCGCTACCTAAAACTAAAACCGAAGCTTATAAGCCCACAATTGTGGGATTTATGTATTACATGGAATGTCAATGGAGGGACTTGCAGACCAAAACAATATGGCCTCCGCTTAGTGGTTGTCAAGGGGGGAAGCTCCGTGTAAGACATGTAACTAGTCATTACTAGGCAATCCTATGTAAATGAGGGTTACAATACTGAATCACACTGCCACATAGGTAATGAGCACTTTCTGAGTAGTGTAAGAGTTAGAGAAGGGGGAGGAACAGAGTAAGAGGTAGGTGACATCACGGGGGGGGAAGGATAGATACAAATGTACCAGATTGGAGGGCAATGTAAGGTGAAAGATGACAGACAGACTTCAGGGAGGGAGGTGTGTCCCAACAGAACACTAGGAAAGTCAAGAAATGGAAGGTTTACACTATCCCTACACTCAAAGTTTCTTGATATACGTGCATGCGCGCGGGTGCGCGTGTAAGGCAGGTTCAACATATGGGAGCGTGTTGCAAACCGTTTACAACGGTTTGCGCGGGCGTGCACGTGTGGAAGGCTGTGTGCGCGCGTTTTAACATGAATCAGCCTAGTTCACACCGTGTAAGGATGTGTGCACGCGTTTAACACCGTGTAGGGATGTGTGCACGGGTTTAAGTGACTGTGAGCATGTTTAAGCTGGTGTGCACATTGCACCCCCTCAGGAAACAGAGAGGAAACAGGAAACAACTAAAATACACAGAAACTGCCAGAGGATACTGCTGCAGTTAATTGTTGGAAACAATTGGAAGCAGGCAATTATGCAGGCAGACTAGAAGCCCAACCCAGCACTTAAAACACTGCAAAGAGCAGTGCAGGGTGTTTCTCACAAGAGATACTGCAAGAAAGTAAGCTATCAGAATTGAAAACTGAAAAAAGCTGAACTCAGAGCAGAAATGCTAGGAGCTGCCATAGCTGTTATAATCAGGCATAGGCGAATTGCTGAAGGTGGTGACAATGCAGATGCTGACAGACAACCCAGAGTGAGGAGAAGGAGAAGAGTATACAGGCCCAGGGTCACCTACCATGGGTTACATGAGCTGGAGATAGTAGAGCGCTACAGAGTGGACAGAGACCTTCTGCAGCAGATTGTTGAGCAGTGCAGGCCACATCTCGCACACAGAACCAACAGAGGGGAACCCATCCCAGTGGAAACCAAGGTATGTGTTGGCCTAAGAATACTAGCAACAGGTACCTTCCAGAGACCAACTGGTGATATGATGGGGATATCACAGGCATCAGCCTCCAGGGTACTGCACCAGTTCCTGGATGCCATGTCAGCACATGTCGGTGATCATATATATGTCCCTAATGACCGTGAGGTTGTGGCCAGCAATATGCGTCTCTTCCAGCAAATAGCGGGATACCCTGAGGTGCTGGGTGCAATAGACTGCACGCACGTACACATCAAAGCACCAGCTGGTGAGTGGGGTAGAGTCTACGTTAACCGCAAGGGATACCCCTCCATCAACTGCCAGGTCATGTGTGATGCCCAGGGCATAATAATGAATGTGTGTGCTGGCTGCCCTGGGAGCTACCACGATTCCCACATCTGGCATCTGACACAGCTGTACCAATCATTTGCCAGTGGGGACTTCCCACACGGACACCTAGTGGGGGATGCAGGTTATGCACTTGAGCCGTGGCTGATAACACCCATCAGAAATGCACACACACCTGAACAGGAACGCCATAATGAGGCACACGCACAAACACGTAATGTCATAGAGCGTGTGTTTGGGCTGCTCAAGTCACAGTTCCAGTGTCTGGACACATCTGGTGGAACACACCAACTACATGTACCCAAATGGTCATGATATGTGCTATGCTACATAATATGATCCTGCAGAAACAGCTGCAGCAGGACCAGCACAGGGCTGGGCCTAACATCCCCCCACCATTGCCAAGGCCACCACAGGCAGAGGGTGACTCGGAGGAGGAACAACCTGACCTTGTCCCAGTAGGCAGAAGGAGGCGTGCCCAGTATGCCCTGGCCTTGGCAAAGAGGCAACGCATAGCACATACACTTGGTCAGTAGGAACACTGGGACTGATACCCGCTCTGACTCACTCATATAGTAACAGGGATGCCTAACATGACACAACCTGCTTCCAAACATGTACAGGGAGTGTAGTATGTGCATCCGACAGAGGCAGCCCTGCAGCACCCACCTGAGGCATGAATGCCATGTGTTAAGTAATGTTATACCATGTACCATATGCACACCTGAGGACCCGACTAACATCCACCCACACCAATCATAAACCACAAAAAACACAAACCTACCTCATAGGTACCACAAGCTATAGTAACCTAGATGTAATGCTACCCAATGCCAGAAGTATAAATGTGTGCAGTGTAAATGCACACAGTATAGAGAATGTAGATATCAGTGCTGTAATAGAAAACAGGGTTAAAGCCCACATCAGCACCCTGACACTACCAGGTCACACCTCTGTCCTAATAGCAGGAACTGCCCCAGGCCTACTCTGGCAACATGAGTGTCAAACGAAATATTACTGTCAACCTGGGTGCCCAGGACCCTGATAACCTCTTCTGTGCTTAGAGGATTGCCACCTAGATGGGAACTAGGGGTAACCCTGTTGTTCCCAAAGGGTATGACTATGCATTGTTCAGCGTTTAATGTAAGGCCATGGCTCTGACACCAGTTATCTGTGTCTATGAGACCCTTCTGAAGGATGTCTGTGTCAGATGGGTTTCCAACTATGCTTTCCAGTTTGCAGTCATCTTCAAACTTTGTCAGCCATAATCCTCCTGTGTTTGCTCATACTTCAGAAAAGTAGATGCTGAACAAATGTGGGCCCAGGACTGAGCCCTGTGGGACACCACTTGGGACAGCTCTGGAGTGTGACATGGCACCAGCAACTTTGACCCTGTGTGTTCTGTCACTTAGCCAGTTTGCAACCCATGCTGTGATGTATGGGTTCACAATTAAGCTGGTGATGTTTTCAATGATACCTGAGTGGGGTATTGTGTCGAAAGACTTTGCCAGGTCAAGGTAGGCTGTGTGGACTGCCTTGCCCACGTCAACGGCCTGGGTGACTGTCTTGAAAAAGTCAACCAAGTTTAAAAGGCATGATCTGCCCTTGACAAAGCCAAACTGGATTGGATCCAATGTCTGCAAGTCCCTTATGTCTTCATTTATTATTCCCATTATGATCCTCTCCATAGCTTAGCAGAACAGGCTTGTCAAGCTGATGGGATGGTAGTTTCTGGGGTTGGTGGAGGCACCTCCTTTGTGAAGTGGGTCCACCATTGCCATATGCCACTCCTTGGGCACATATCCTGAGGTGAGGCTAAGATTAAACAGCTGCCCTAACTGCGGGTGTAATTACTCATTGAGTTCATGGAGCACCCAACTGGGGACACCATCCGGTCCCATGGATAAAGTGTTTTCCGCCTTGGATAGAGCAGTTCTCACCCCAGCATTGGAGATGTTTGGGGGGCTACAATCCTCTGGTGTAGATACCCCTCCAGTTGGGGGGAGGGGGGGGGAATCTGCACTGAACCTGTCAGCCAGTATGTTGGCAATGTCTGTAGGTTCAGTGATATTTACATCATTCCGAACTAATTCTGAGCATATCTGGGAGTTCCCTCCCAGGTTTCAAACATAGGTAAAAAAGGCCTCATGATTGTCCCTTGAGTCCTGAGTGGGTTTACTCACAAAACTCGCCTTGGATAATTGTATGGGGGAACCCAGTGTTTTACTCACAATGAGCAGGGGTGTCTTCCCTTCTACGGATTTCACTCTATCTTGTAGTAGCTCCTTCCTTTTGTTGTAGAGCTTGTTTATGGCTAGCGTCCACCAGACTGGATGCTTGCCTGTGGTACAAAGAGTCTTTGTTTTGTTTGGGATTGCCTGATCCATGCAGTCCTGGAGGTGCTGGTAGAAGGCATTTGTAACTGATACAGTGGCTTGGGTAATGGTGTCCGCTGGCTTGGGGGCCTTGAAAGAGACCACACCAGTCCTTAGAAATGTGAAGTCAGCATTTGAGAAGGTCTTCACTGTTTGTTTTTCTATCTGGGGTGTGGGTGGGATGTGGACTCCCACTGAGATTAGTCCATGATCTGATCTCACCAATGATGGGTATACTTCTGGTGTTGAACAGTGTGACCCCATGTTCATGATGATGAGTTCTAGTATGTTGTCTCCACTTGTGGGGATGGTGACCAGTTGTTCCATGGCATTTGAGTGTATGAACTCTTGGAACCTTTGTGTTAGAGTGTTGTGGGTTGATTAGTGATCCCAGTCTATATTTGGATAGTTGGAATTACCCAGTAGGATGGTGTTTGGAGATACATTTATCCCCTTCAGTGTTTGCAGGACAGCTGTGTGAGGTACCTGAGTTTGAGAGGGTGGCATGTAACATGCTACAAACTGCAGAGCAGTCTTGCCTACGGTTACTGGCACCTGGATGGTCTCCGATGCATTGTGTGTTGCCACCAACCTTGAGGTGAGGGTGTCCTTGATGAATATGGACACCCACCCTCCTTTCTTGGTGTTGTCCGGATTCTGGTGCCGGAACGCATGATATGAGGTAACACTCGATAGTGCCGGGGTGCTGTCAGAAGCTGTGAACCAGGTGTCAGGCACAGCACAGACATCAATGTGCTACATACTGAGAAGGGCATCGAGTGTGTGCAGCTTGAGGTTGAGACCTCTGGCATTGAGCAGCATTACCCTTAGTGTCTTTCCTTTACTGTGTTCTAGGGTGGTAGGTGTAGAATCTGAATCTTGCATAAAAAAGGCACAATGGGGGTGGCAAGAGCATCAGCTGAAATCTGGAAGCCCAGGGGTGACAGGTGCAAGCCGTCCCTTGCAAATCAGCGTGGCCTGTCCAGCATGTCATCCCAGGCAGACAGACATTGGACCCCCTTTGAATGACACCATAGTTTAAGCAAATTATTACAGCTGATCATCTTGTCTCTGTTTATGTGGCATCATACTTGGTGAAGGTAGGATACTGCTCAAGATCAGGGTCATACCTGCCTGGCCTACATAATCAGAGGGATCCTCTATGTCTCTTTCCATGTAGTCCAGGGAGGTACATCTCAGGTCGTTCACACCAGCATGGATAATGACTGGGTCAGACTTGTACTTGCAGATGAGTTACCTGAGTGCTTGCATTATGTGGTGGATTCCAGTGCCCGATAGGCAGCTTACTGTGACCTCCTCCGTACTTGATCTGTTAAGTGGGACGTCAGTGTGTCTGACTATGGAGTCACCTATGACAAGTGTGTCTGGCATTGTGTTTGGCCTTAAGGGCTGTGACTGTTTGGCACACCGACTCTGTGGTCAATGTGCTGCATGTGCTGTGCCCTGTGGAGGCAGTTGTGTGAGTGTCTGCTGTGGTGGCCACTGCCGTTTTGGTAGAATTCTGATCAGAGCCTCTGAGTATGTCTTTGTGTGTCTATGTGTATGATTTTAAGATGTGATAGTGCCATGTGAGACTGGGTTTGTGATGTGTGTGGTTACCTTCACCTTCTCTCTGGTCTTGCTAGTCCTATGTTGAGAGAGCTCAGCCTCCACTTTGGCTGTATAGTTGCATCTCTCACATGTATGTGTGTTTTATGGGAGAAGGAGAGGGTTGTCAGTGTACATGAGGCAAGTGTAACATTGCCTCAATATTCCCAGGTTCACCAGCTGAGCAGGAGAGGACACTAGCAACTGATCCCTAGACATGCTAGAAGGAATAGACAAAACAATGTTGGAATACAGGGAGATATCAAGCCCCCCAAACCACATCATAGTGCTTGACTGACAATACCTACACATACACCAGTGTTTCATAGTGTCATAGTTTACTACTAGGCTATCTGCCCTAGTGCATGTATAAGCCTAGCCATAGTGATGTGGCTATTGCCACCCCTTATAGTGGTAATAAGTGTACAGAATAGATTCCGAATATTGTGCCTCTGACTTAGTAGTGACACATTATGACCCCCTGATGTAATTGAATAACATGACTGTGCCTCTGTCTAGTCTGTGCCTCTGTCTCATATGCAGTTGTCCAGATGTCTCCTGAAGAGAGTCAGTGAGGGACTCTGTCAAACATGAACTGGGATACTCTGCTAGAGTGTGAGATGCCTCTGAGTTATGACTCTGTCCCTCCAGCATGTCCTATACATGTATGTGCTGAGGTTCAAATCCTCAGCTCTCATGGCTCTGGTGGATTTGGATTGCTTGCAGTGGAGCATGTCCACCAAATCCTGATTGGACATGGTCTTGTATGTCAGGCATAGGTCACCTGCAAGTATGCGGTATGACACTGAATAAAGCTGGATGTCCTCTATTCTGGAAGCATATGACATGTGTTGAAGAACCCTGATCTTCATGGTAGGTACTTTTGAGGTCTCTCCAGCTGTTGCAAGTGCTGGGTGAGGTACATACCATATGGGGCTTTGTATTCAATCATGGGCCTGATAAGGGAGAAGGATAGTGGAACAATGACCTCCTATGATCTGGATGGAAAACCCTCCATGATAAGGTGGGCAAGATAGAAAGTCTTCCTAACCACTTTGGCAACAGGGGTGTCAAAAGAGATCTCACTATCTACATGTGCCCCCTGGTGTCTGATTTGTTTTCTGTGCTCAGTGGGTTGCTGTCTATGTATTGATCTGTGGGTACTTTGTTCCTCCCAAAGGGGATGAATACACATCAGTTGCATTCAGTTTCAGGCCATGCCTCTGGCACCAGCTATCCGCCTTTGTGACGGCATTCTGTAGGATGTGTGTGCCGGCTGATGTATTCACTATGGTGCCTAGGTTGCAGTCATCTGCAAACTTTGTCAGCCACAACCCCCCTATGTTTTCTTTCACATCTGAAAAGTAAATACCAATTAAGAGGGGTCCCAGGACACATCCTTGTGGGACACCACCTGTGACTGGCTTCGAATCTGACAAGGCACCTGCAATGTTGACTTTATGGGTTCTGTTTCTTAGCCATTTTGCAACCTATCCTGTGACATATGCTGTTATATGTCAGCTGTTGAGCTTGGCTATGATGCCTGAGTGGGTATTGTGTCACAGGCCTTAGCCAAGTGCAGGTAGGCTGTGTGGACTGCGTAGCCCTCATCGATGGCCCTACTGACAGTTTCATAGTAGTCAACTAGGTGCAAAAGGCAGGATCTGCCCTGTACAAAGCTGAACTGGGTGGGAACAAGGGTCCGTAGGTCAGCAATGTGTCAGTGTAAGAGCTCCATAATGACTCTTCCCATAGCTTTGCAGACAAGGCTAGTTAAGCTTGTGTGGTGGTAGTTGCCATGGTCTGTGGAGGCATCTCCTTTGTGGAGTGGGACCACTGTTGCCATACGCCAGTGTTCAGGTACATATCCTGTAGCAAGACTAAGGTTAAATAGCAGTTGTATATACGGGTCCAGCTCCTTCTGGAGTTCATATAGCATGCAACCGGGGATACCAGCAGGTCCCGTTGATGCTGTGTACTTGTCTTTGCTGAGTGCGGCTCTCACATGGACATCCAAGATAACAGTGAGGTTACATACAGCAGTGATAACTATCTTATTTTGGGGGTGAGGGAGGGGGTAAATCACACTGAAGCTGTCCGCCGGAATGTTGCCAATATCTGTCAGGTCACTGGAATATATGTTGTTGTGTACCAACTCTGAGCATATCTGAGGGTTCCCAACCAGGTGTCTGACATAACTGAAGAAAGCAGTGTGGTTACCTTCATTGTCTTTGGTGATTTATGTCCCCAAGTTGACCTTGCATGTCTTTATGAGATAATGTAGCTTTCTACTAGTGCTGATCACAGCTGTCTTCCCTTTGGAGATGTAGCTCTGTCTTGCATTAGTAACCCTCATCTGTCATACAGTTTGTTTATGGCTGGGGTCCACCAGACAGGCCACTTTCCCTTTGTGGAGAGGGTCCTGTTTTTATTTGTGATTGCATGGTCCATGCTTTCTGACATCTAGCTAAGGGGAGGTCATCGTGGTTCTGCAGTTATCTTTCATCAGCATTAGAAATGACCACAACAGCCCCTGTGGGGTGTACCTCATGCAGACACATCCAGCACCTATAAAGTCCACAACAGTACCTCACCCGGAGTATGAAAGAGCTGGAACACATGTAATGTGTCACCTGATTAAACAGAGTGCAGCTCCACACACTGCCATGCTGTCCACCCAGATGCAAGCTGTGCCTGATGTAAAAAGCCATGTCCAAGCTGGAATCAATGCACATGCTGCACCTTGTACAATCTGAATGGCAGGGAGCTATGCACATGAGGGACCTGAACCCCAGCACTGACATACATAGGACAGGCTGTACTGCATTATCCATAACACAGAAGCCACCCCCACGCATGAGTAAACTACCAGTACAGGTTGTCCGTAGAGACACTCGTTGATTTCCCTCAACAGGAATCCTAATGAGTGGATGGGAGATGGGAGGTTTACCCTGGGTATCAATGTTATGTCACAGGTAGACAGAGGCACAGTATACTAAACAAGACATATGTCATGGCAAACTACACTTACAATGTGTCGACGGACAAACACACTCTCCAACTAGCATTAGAAATGGCCTAGGGCACATCGGTAGTGTTTGCCAATGTACACCCATGTTGTGGAATACACTACTGATGTTGGATGAGGCTGTTGTAAGTAGTTCACATCTGAACATAATGCAACATGGTCAGATAGGTTCATAGGTACATAGGTTTATACTAGGCTATCTTCCCTAAGGCAGGTATAAGCCTAGCACAGAGTTTGTTGGCGTACACCACCCCTTACATGGAAACAGTACTGTGCCCATTATTTTGTCATGCCTCTCTCCAGCAGTGACACAGTGACGATCCCTGGGTTAAACGGATGACCTTCCATCCACAGGTCAAGATACCTCTTGAACACAGCCAGCAAGGTGCTCTGCCTCACATGGACTGGGATTGTATTCCACAGCATAGGGAGTCTCTGGGTGATAACTCCATCCCTCCAACATGTCCAACGTACATCCCTGCTACGGTGTAAGTCACTTGCACTAGTGGTTCAGGTGGATCTGCCGATTCTGAGATGGAGCATGTCCATTAATCCCTGTTTGGACATGGCCTTGCATGTCAGGCACATGTCACCTCTAAGCAGACGGTATGTGAATGAATAGAGTGGGAGTGTCTTCAATCTGGCAGCATATGACAGCTGTTGGGGTTCCTTGATCCTTTAGGTGGGGGACATTCAGGGTGTCTCCAATTGCTGCAGATGTTGGGTGAGATACATCCAGAATAGGGCATTCTACTCGATCACCGGTCTGATAAGTGAAGAGTACAGGGGAACAATGACCCACTAGATCTGGATGTGAATCCCATCCTGATCAGGTGGGCAATGTAGAAGGTCTTTCTAGCCACTTTAGCAACGTGAGTGTCAGAAGAACGGCGACTGTCAACCTGGGTCCCCAGGTCCGTGATAACCTCCTCTGTGCTTAGAGGATTGCCACCTATATGGTAGCTTGGGGTTACCTTGCCTTTCCTGAAGGGTATGTCTACACATGTTGTGCACTTTGACTTCAGGCCATGGCTCTGGCACCAGCTATCAGTTACCGTGAGTCCCTTCTGAAGGATATCCATGTCTGATGCACTGTCCACTATGGCGCCCAGTGTGCAGTCATCTGCAAACATTGTCAGCCAAAGTCCTCCCATGTTGGCCTGTACTTCTGGGAAGTACATGACAAACAATAGGGGGCCAGGGACTGAGCCCTGTGTGACACCACCTGTGACCAGCCTGGAGTCTAACATAGTGCCAGCAACTCTAACCCTGTGGGTCCCGTCCTTAAGCCAGTTTGCAACCCATCTTGTGACATATGGGTTTACATTTCAGTTGTTAGGGTTTTCCACAATACCTGAGTGGGGTATTGTGTTGAAAGTGTTTGCAAGGCCAAGGTAGGCTGTATGGACTGCCTTTCCCCAACAATGGCCTAAGTGACCGTTTTGAAGATGTCAACCCAGTACAAAAGGCATGATCTGCCCTTGACCAAGCCAAAATGGGATGGGTACAATGTCTGCATGTCCCCTATATCTTTGTTTATGAGCTCAATTATGATCGTCTCCATAGCTTTGCAGACTAGACTTGTTAAGCTTATGGGGCAGTAATTACCATGGTCTGTAGAGGCACCGCCTTGCAGATGTGCACAACTGGACCCTAACCAGGCTGTTGTGCACACTATGGAAATGTAAAGCAGTGATAGGACTAAAGCCCAGGATACTGACCACCATAGTGAAAGTACTGAACCACTACACTATACAGTACTACAGTGTTAGGTCAGTATGAACGGATGTTGACAATTGTGTGCAAAGTATCCCATGCAAAACCTGCAGGCACAGTATACTCCCTGTTGTGTTCACACAAAAAGCATTTGGACTGTAACTACACAACATGGCACAGAACACACAACCATAAAGTGGAGGTATTTGTTGAAGGTCACACTCATCCACAAATGTGATGGGCTGCAGAGTTCAACATATGGAAAGCCCACACTGGGCATGCTCACATACTTAGATAAATGAGACATCTTTCACACAACATGCCATGGGAAGGCTGAACTGGGCATGCTCACACACTTGGTCCAAATATTACTCCTAGCAACTGTGAAAACACACCAGAGGATGCTCATTCCCCTTTCTAGACACTGATCATGTAAGCACCCTATAAGTATATCAGGAGAAAAGGAATCTTTCAGTAATCCGAATATTGCGCTCTGCTAATGCGTCCATCTCTAGTGTCATAACATAGTTAGGTAGGGGTTTGAATCCAGCAAGTGTGTGTGAAGGGGTGTAAGTGTGTATGAAAGGAACATCCCTTTTGGCAACTGGGAAAACACACCACAGGATGCTCATTCCACTTTCTAAACTCTGATGATGTCAGCACCCTATAAGTATATCATGTGAAAAGGAATCTCTCAGTAATCTGAATAGCGTGCTGCGCTAATGCGTCCATCTCTAGTGTCATAACATACTTAGGTAGGGGTTTGAATGTGGCGAGTGTGTGTGAAGGGGGGTAAGTAAGTGTGTATGAAAAAGACATCCCTTTTGGCAACTGGGAAAACACACCACAGGATGCTCATTCCACTTTCTAAACTCTGATGATGTCAGCACCCTATAACTATATCATGTGAAAGGGAATCTCCCAGTAATGCGAATAGCATGCTGTGCTAATGCGTCCGTTTCTAATGTTATAACATACTTAGGGGTTTGAATCTAGCAAGAGGCAAGTGTGTGTAAAGGGGGGTAAGTGTGTATGAAAAGAACATCCTTTTTGGCAACTGGGAAAACACACCACAGGATGCTCATTCCACTTTCTAAACTCTGATGATGTCAGCACCCTATAAGTATATCAGGGGAAAGAAAATCTCCTGGTAATGCGAATAGCGCGCTGTGCTAATGCATCCGTCTCTAGTGTCATAACATAGTTAAGTAGGGGTTTGAATCCAGCAAGTAGCAAGTTTGTGTGAAGGGGTGTAAGTGTGTATGAAAGGAACATCCCTTTTGGCAACTGGGAAAACACACCACAGGATGCTCATTCCACTTTCTAAACTCTGATGATGTCAGCACCCTATAAGTATATCAGGGGAAAAAGAATCTCCCACTAATGCCAATAGCGCGCTGTGCTAATGCGTCTGTTTTTAATGTCATAACATACTTAGGTAGGGGTTTGAATCCAGCAAGTGGCAAGTGTGTGTAAAGGGGGCGGTAAGTATGTATGACTGAAATATCCTATTTGGCAACTGGGAAAACACACTACAGGATGCACATACCCCTTTCTAAACGATATCACAATTATGTATGGCTTTTGATTACAGACATGCCACGTGTGTTTTGCCCACACAGAATGCCCATGTGTGCGGGTTGTCCCTCACAATAATGCATGACATTGATTAAACCAGTTATGGCAATGCACACATGATGTATGTGTATGCCAAATACACATATGTACCTGTGACCTTCAATAGTTACCATGTGTGATGCCTGCCACATGTGAATACATGGTATTTGCACAGGGTAACAATATGACTGTGGTCTTCTGTGCAGGTGCTGCATGTGGGATGTGTATATACAGTGTGAGATGTAGATGCTATCAGCCTAATAGTGATGGATACACACCTGGTCTGGGGCATATAGTCTACATGTTGTTGATGTACAGGTGCTGCATGTTTCCACCTGTTGTGGGAGTGGTAAGACGTTATTCCATAGCAATGCAGTGACTGCATGCTAAGAACCGTTCAGCTAGAGTGTTGTAGCTACACTAATTCATTAGCATTCAGTAATATGTCAGAATCCCTGGTGAGGGTCTGATGCCAACCAAGGTCAGGGGTCTACCAGCCTGTGTCACTTGCTCAGTGATCCCTTCCATGTTCCCTATCTTGTATCCCAGTGAGGGACATCCCACATCAGCTGTGGTGGCATGGACAATGACTGAGTCATATGTGTCCATGCATCTGACTGACCTGTATGTTTGTGTTATGTGGTGGACCACAGTGCCCCATGAGCATATCACTGTGACCTACACATTGTCCAGCCTGGTGAGCATGTTCTCACTGTACTGGACAATAGCAGTACCTAACACAACTGCGGCAGTAGTGTTGTATAGCTGTACAGACTGTGCTTGTTTGACACACAGGATTTGTGTGCTATGTGTTATGTGTGCTGTGTGCAGGCCTAATGTATGCCTGTGTGCCAGCTGCAGTGATGTCTGCCAGTCATGCAGGATGCTATCCTTAGGCTCCACAACTGACCCGGTGTGTTTCCCTGCTTGTATTGCTGTCCGTGTAGGTCCACATCAGATTGGTATTGCTGTCACTGTAGTATTTCATGCCACCAGACAGGTTATGCCAGTACTGGGTTCAGAGTGCTTAGTCCACAGTTCGGCCATGTGTTTCCATCTCATACATGTGTCGTACATCCATGGGTAGGGGATAGGGTTGACTGTGCACATGTGGCAGCTGTGACATTACTACATGACACACATATCCCACAACTGTACCATAGAGATGACTGACAACTGACCTTTGCACATGCTACCATAGTATTGAGATTGCATTGGTGATTAACAGCACATAGGGCCAATGGTGAACAAGATACATAGGTCCATAGGTTCATACAGGGATGTCTGCCCAGGGCATGTATCCACCTAGACAGAATGTGTGTGGCTTTCAACATGCATTGTAAATCTGTCTTGCTATGCCCTTTTCCAAGGTTAGTATACTGTGCCTCTGTCTCACAGTGACACATAAGTGATACCCAGGGTAACCCTACAATGTCACATCCAGTCATTAATATCACTCTTGAAGATAGTCACTGAGTCACTCTGCCTAACCTCTATTGGGATAATATTCAGGAATGAAGGGAGCCGCTGAGTTGTGAATGTGCCCCTCCAGCATGTCCTATGTATATCACTCCTGAGGTTCAAGTCTTTCCAGCGTGTATCCTGATGGGATCTGGATATTCTGAGGTGCAGCATGGCCATTAAGTGAGGGTTTGACATGGCTTTATATGTCAGGCACAGATTGCCTATGAAGAGGCAGTATGCCACTGAGTAGAGCTGCTGTTTCTTTAACCAGTCAGTATGTGGCATCTGTTTGAGCCCTTTGATCCTCTTGTCAAGGCACGATGTGGTATCTGCAGTTGCTGCAGGTGTCTGGTAAGGTGCATGCCGACAGGTTCATCATAGTCAATTATGGACATGATGAGGGATGAGTAAAGGGGCACAATGTCCTCCCCTGATCTACATGTGGATCCCATCATGATGATGTGGCCCATATAACATGCTTACATAACCACTTTGTCCATGTTGTTGTCAAATGGTAGAATGCTATCAACCTGTGTACCCCAAGGTCCATAATTCCTTCGTCTGCACTTAATGGATTACCACATATGTGGTACTTTGTGGTCACTTTGTGTTTGACAAAGGGGATGACTATACGCTTTCTGTCATTCACCTTGAGGCCATGGCTGTGGCACAAGTCGTGTGTTTGCAAGAGGCCCTTTTGGAGGATGCGTGTGTTAGCTGGAGAGTTGATTATGGCGTCCGGTTTGCAGTCACCTGCGACTTGCTCAGCCACAGTACTTCCATGTTGGCCTGTACCTGTGATAAATATATAATGAACATGAATGCTCCCAGGGCTGAGCCTTGTGGGACACCACTTGTACCAGGTTGGAGGCTGACATGGCTCCAGCAAGTCTAGCCATGTGTGTTCTGCCCTTGAGCCACTGTGCAATAACCATAGTGACATAGGGGTTAATATGTACACTGGTGAGCTTCCCTAGAATGCACAAGTGGGGTATGGTATCAAAGGCTTATGCAAGGTCCAGGTAGGCTGTGTAGACCTCCTTCCCCTTGACAGTGGCCTTGGTGACTGTTTCAAAGAAATCAAACAGGTTTGAGAGGCAGGATCTGCCATTAACAAAGCCAAACTGTGTATGGTGACATGTCTGTAGGTACACAATATCTAGATATGTGAGGTTCATGATGATCCTTGCCATAGCTTTGCAGACAAAGCTAGTCAGACATATGGGGCGAATAGTGTCCAGGATCCGTGAAGGCACCACCTGAATGTAGAGGGACCACTGTTGCTGTACGCCACTCTCTGGCCACATATCGCGTAGTAAGTCTGGGATTGAACAGTGGTGTTATGTCTGGGTGTAGCTCTTCTTGTGGTTCATGTAGGACACAGCCTGGGACACTATCTGGTCCCATTGATGCAGTGTTTATTGCTTTGGGAAGGGCATCTCTTACCTGAGCATCTGTGATGTCAGGGGGGGCAGCACTCTGCCGCAAGACATATTTGCCCTTTCTACGTGATGGGGGGGGGGAGAAGGCAGCAGTGAACCTGTCCACTAGGATGATGGCAATGTCTGTGTGTTTTGTATTTTGTGTGACATCTTGGATTACCTCTGAGCATATCTGGGTAGTACCACCCAGGTTCCTAACATAACTACAGACAGCCTTGTGATTATCCTCAGTGGCTTGTGGAATCTTCTCTCAAAGATGGCCTTAGACAATCGTATGGGTGCCTGTAGTTGTCTTCCAATACTCATCAGTGGTGCCTCCACATTTTGGGAGGTTGTTGTATCATGTAGTGGCGTCATCCTTCTATTATATAGAGTGTGTATGGCTGGTGTCTGGCACCCAGGACATCTGCCTTTGGAGAATTGGGTCATGCTTTCATATGTGGTGTCATGATCCATGCATTCCTGAATGTGTCCATAGAATGCCTTTATACAGGTATCTGTAGTCTGGTCCATATTTTCAACAGGCCTGGGGCCTTTGAAGGTTTCCACATCATTTATGAGGGGTGTGAACTTGCTTGACATGAGCTGTTGACAGACGTGCCGCCCTCCAGACAGAGCAAGGTGAGGGTCACATTTAGCTACCTGTCGGGTGATATAATGTGCCACATAACACAGGCACACAGGTCACTCCACAGCAAGTACAACTATGAGGCAGTCATTGTCCATGCTGGTGCAAACAACCTGAGACATACCTCCCTGGACCACATGGAAAGAGACACAGAGGAGCTCTTACAGCACCCTCTCAAACTCAGGACTCCCACACAGCCTTCATGCTGACACAGGAGAGTATAGATTTCTCTGCAAACACCATCATACTGGGTGACATCAGCTACCCAAACATAGACTGTGAACATTACACAAGCCACAATACCCAAGGTCTAGGGTTCCCATAGATCAGACATTCTTTAGCTATGGAACAGGTAACCAACCTTCCCACAAGAGTGGCAGATATACTAGACCTGATCATCACAAACATGAGTACAAAATGCTCACCACTGGGAGTATATCCCTCATTGTTGCAATCAAACCATATACTAATCACACTGGAGTACTGGATCCCCCACATATGCAAACCTCGAACACATCGATGTGTGTGTGGGAAATGCCCCTATTAGCAACTGTGACAGTACAGTACAGGATGCAGATCCCCCTTTTGAAACACTGATGATGTCAGGACTCTATAACTATATTACCTGTATTAACGTCCTCCAGCAATTCGCATAGCGCGCTCTGCTAATGCATCTTTCTCCAGTGTCATAACATAGTTAGGTAGGGGTTTGAATCCTGCAAAAGGAATGCATGTGTGTTAGTATGAGTGTGGTTTATGTGTGTGCACTATGCTGGGAGGGATAAGTGCCTTTTGCCAACTGGGAGAACACACTACAGGGTGCACATCTCTCCTCCTACACACAGATGATGTCAGCACCCTCTAAGTACAGCATTAGAAAGAGTTTCCCCAACTACTGCAAATAGCACACTCTGCTAATGTGTCTGTTTCTACTGTCATAACACAGTTAGGTATGGGTTTGAATCTTGCAAATGGAAATAATGTGTTTTACTGTGGGTGGGGTTAGTGTGTGTGCACAATGATGGGGGTGGGATGTGGCTTTTGCCACATGGGGCTATGCACTGGAGGGTGCTCATTACCCTTAACAAGCAGCGATGTTGACAGCACCCTATACAAACAAAACTACAAAAGAGAAGGTGGTGGTACCAATAACACATGTAAGGTAACACTTCTTCAAGTAATGTCCACAAAACGAAGTAGGATAATCAAACAATTCTTTTATTCTATACAAACAACATGACAACAGACAACTGCCAGTACTCAGTATAGTGTTACATGCTACTGTAACATGCACATGTACCAGAATATACCTAGATAGTGTTTTGAAGCCTGAATGTGGCAAGTGTGTGGATGTGGGATGTGTCTGTGTGTGCATTTCCGTATGGGAAACATGTTTGATGTGGCAATCAGGGTACCACAGTACCTGATGCACAATACATCTTTGAACTGATGAGGTTGCCTGCACCCTGTGAGTACAGGTAGAGAAGAGGAAGTCAGTAGTAAACAACATAGTGCACTTCTCAAATGTGTACCTGTCATGTATCGACAGCTACTCATGTAGGGTAATAAATAATGGGAATGGCAGGTGAGCGTGTGCATGTGTGTGGGTAGCAGGGTGTGTATAAATGCATGTGTGACAGAACAGATACATATAGCTGATTCTACATAACAGCACATGATGCGCATTCCCATGGTCAATGTTAGCATGTGATGGTGTGCAGCTGGTACACTTTGGTAAGTAGTATGGGTGCAGATAACAATTGAGTACATTCATACAGTTACTGCAGCAGGACTGCTAGGATATACACACAATCATACTGGAACAGTGAACAGTTACAAACATGTTACTACTTATACACATCTATGTAGTCACCCTGTGCATCAGCAACATGTTTACCTTTTCCTGCACCAATGTTGTAGTATGCAGGAGGTGGCACAATGTCATCATATGCACAGGGTGTGGGTTAGGTATGCCCAAGCCAACCACTGGTGACACCAATTGACATGTGTGTGTATGTGTGTTTGTGAGGGGCAGCAGTACAGGGTGGACCAGTGTTGGTGCAGTATGTGTGTGTATGTGTTTGCCCTAGGTGTTAGGTTTCTGCATGTGTGTAAGCACGCACACAGTCCCACATAATGGCTGCCATGTACAGGGTTTTGTGGACAGCCACAGACTGCACCTGTCAGGTCATCCAGATCAGTGTCTGTGGGCACGGACACGGTACCTGTGCCTGGCAGGGGTGCTATGGGCCGTATCCGGTACTAACCCAGACTGGGTACTGTCATCAGAAGCAGGGGTGTGTTGACTGGACACAGTTCCCTGTTGGGACTGTCCAGAGCCACGTGCACGTGGTCTCCTGGGCGTCCTGATGACAGCACAGACCCAGCATTGCTGGGGCTGGTGCTGGCACTTGAGGTGCGTGAGTGGGCCTGTTGTCGTCCGCGGCCACTGCCAGCTGGTGCTGTTGCTGGCATACGGCCACGTCGATGTCGCAAACGCACACCATCGCCCTGGCCCATGGACATCTGGTTGTGGGGCAGCTGTTCTATGCCCCCACAACGTCTGTCAACGACATCTGTGAAGTTACAGATAGCATTCGCAACGTCACGCATGCCATCTGTCATGGCTGTGCGACATGCTCTCAGCTCCCTCAGACCCTGTCTGGTGTACCTTTCCATACGTGCCTGTGCCTGCATGACAGTTCGAAACATAGTGGAGGTTGACATACCTCCTTGGGCACGTCAGCCGGAGGCAGTACGGCCATGGATGCCCCCACGAGAACCCATGGGTGACTGTCTGCGTGGTACCATTGGAGGACCCTGCTCATGGCTGCCTTGTGGGGATGCATGTACCACAGGTACCACATTACCCTGATCTATGCCCACTGCAGACTGTCCATCACCTAGGGACAATGGTGACAAAGGATGTAATGGCAGGATGACTGTGCGCATTGACGGGGTTGACAGCTGTGTACTGTCAATTGGCTGACCAATGGTGGACCCAGACACACCTTCCTGCACCATTACAGACATTTCATCATCATCAGTACCTGAGGCACAAGATTCAGGTTCCCTGCTGCAGGTCACCAGAGCAGCACCAGAACCTACGGGAGGAAAACAGGGAACACAGATTACAGTCTCAACACATATTTGACAGAGATGCACTTCAATACTAATGCACACATTCAGAAATGGACACATGCACTCATGGACACTAACACTCATGCACATATGGGCACAGGCACACTCGCACACATGCACACCCCACAGTAAACACACACATCAGTACCGTGTTACACTACTCTTAATTTAGTACAACTGGGTATTACAGGTATTATTAACACACTCACCAGCATGTCTACTACAGAGTTACACTACTCTTACTAGTATTATAAATTGTTTTTCAGGTAATGTTAAAAACACTCACCAGCATGTATGGCCTGCCTCGTTGCTAGATGGGAGGGACCTGGAAGTGTGAAGAGAGTAATGTCAGTGGGCACAAGTGTGCCATTTGTTTTGCACATGATACAGTACAGTAGTACACTAGTTCCCTTATACACATCAGCTGCTCATAATGTCTGTATCACACATGCACAATTACATATCATGATGAAATATACATACCACATGCACACCTTATGCGTGCATGAAGTAACAGTGTACAGAGCAGTCATATGTACATACCAGGAGTTAACTGTAATCTCACCCTTACCTCTCTTCAAACGACAACTCAAACTGTACTTCCAAAACCACTGGCTTTGTTCTTGTTGGACTCCAGGCTAATGTCCCTCTCCCCACCCTCTCTTTACCTTTAACCCCTCATTGTGCATAAAAACTAGCTTCTACCCTGTTTCTTTCACCTTGATGTCCTTCTATGCTCTGACCTACTTCTCCATCCCTCCCACCTCCTCTTGACTGTCTTCCTTCTTTTCCTCACTTCCCTTCTTGACTCCTGCCTCTTCCCTATTATTTTATCTTTCATACTCCTTCTACTTCTCTACCCTTCTGAGCCCTAAGTATTATCTATATGGCTTTTGCCTTATTGCATAACCGTTATGCTTTAGGTAGAATTGCTTTGAAACCGACAGTACATTGTGTATGACTCTAAACTGTTTGAGTTCCTTAAATGTATGTTGATTTAATTAACAGGCTGGTGTATATTTCTATTATGTTGGCTGTCTGTATTAACAACTTGTCTGTCTGCCTTTATTATGTTATGTGTGGAGGTTTTCTCCCCAGGCCTCTACTGAAAGTGGACATATATCCAGCTAGACTATCTTGGTCAACAAATGTAAAAGTAATAACAATAAATAAATATGGCATCTTACCTGCACGCTCGGTGTCTTGCTGCTGTGTGGATCCAACCTCCATCATGATGCATGACTGTTGCTGTTGTTGTTCTGGGGCTGGATCCACAACACTTAGCAGTAGCCCCTCCTGTCTGGTGAGAGGGGGATGTGTGGCCACCCCCCCCACCTGTGGCAACCAGTTGCCTGCGGATATCTGCAGCACGCTGGTGGACATTTCTAATCAAATCACTGCAGTGATGTCTCACCTGCTCATATGTCCTATCATGCATGCCAACATCATTTATCCTGCTAACTAGGTTTTGCCACAGTGCAGACCTCTCCTGCTGATTCTGGGTGGTGCGTGAGAACAGGATGGCATAGTCACGCACCAGGCTCTGGTGAATCACGTCATCCTCTGCAGCAGAATATGCTGGGTTCCTTTTTGGAGCCATGTTGATCTGGAAAGGTACACAAACAGGTTATCAGCATAGTATCTCAGCAATACATGGTACACATTCTGTACAGGGAGTATTAAATTGTACTTATTACTGCTTGGTTGTAACTTGATTACAGTGTAGCTATCATTCTAAGTCATTTGGACTAAGCACTTGGTCTTCACACCAGTTGTTTTACATTAGGGAGGTTTGTGGCAAGCACTGTGGTGGCAGGACACATATCTTTCATCCATTGAAGTTGGGAACTGCTGATTGAGGGCCCAGTGTACAAGTGTATTAATTGTGGTATAGGCAGTTGGCCTTCAGGCCAGTTATTTAACATTAACAAGGTTTGTGGTCTGCACTCGTGTGTGACAATAGGCTGTACTCTGCCATTCATAGCTGGGGACATCTGGTTTCAGGTTTATAGTGCCTGCATATCTGAGCTGTATCTTACTGACATTGCTACACTTTGTTTGCTGTAGCAAACACTACATCCAGGCCTCCTGGATCTACCTTTGTTTATATGCTTGTTATCTGTTAGCTTGTTATTTCACTGGTATGCTACTTCCACATAATACACAGCTTCTCAACACGCCTGTGACTCACTACTGATATCTGCATTGCTTACTGTACGTATTTCCATGTTACACATGACAGCAAGTGACTGCTTGTCATTGTTGCATTTACTTAATTGTGACACATTGCACTTAGGTTACCTGGCACTTGCTCACTGATGCTTTTATATCAGTCAGCAGTTGTAGGTAATATCAGTACACCCTCACTCCCCACTGGACCTTGTTTTCAATTATTACGGAATTCACAATAGTATTCTAGCATGTCCAGAGGTCAGTTGTCAGTTTCCTCCCCAGTCCAGCTGGTGAGTGTGGTACTCCAGAGACAATGTTAGAACAGCTGCATGTACACAGACAACCCCCTCCTCCTAACAACAAATTCAAAGTCATGTGAGTGATGCAACCATATACCAAACTGGAGGCTAGGCTCTGTCTACTCAATACCGCCATAACCAGTCAGGTGGCGAGGGAAACCACACTCACTACACTTCCAGTCTCACATAGACCTACCACAACAGCAGAACTAACACATGATCACACATGAACATACTTGTAGGCTCGGACTACGGGTCTGCCTACGCAGCAGAGACCTCCTAAGCAGACAGTCAGGCAACCACTACCACGGAAACGAGCACATGCAACACATATCACACAAAGCTAATGTGCTGAACACTCACAGCCATTAACAGTAAACAACACACCTCATACACCTGTACTAGGTGCCTCTATCATCAGGCACACTAACATCACGTTCACCAGGCTTAACGAGGTGAGGGTAACGGTGTGCAGCCTGTCGGGCACTATGACCTGCCACATAACACAAACACTCAGGTAACCCCAAGGCAAGTACAGGTATGACTCAGTCAATGTCCATGCTGGTGTGAATGACCTGACACATACCTCCCTGGACTTCATGACATGAGACAGTACAGAGCTCTCTGAGCACGTAGCCCAAGACAGTTTGACCCTGACCTTGAGTAGCACCCTACCCTCACCAAGAACAATGCCACAATATCAAGGCACGATGATCCCTTCCATCAATTGACTGACATACTGGTGTCATTCACAGGTGTGCCAATGCCTGCCATCTTGGGGTGGCATGCTTTGCTAGGGACAGCTTGCACCTGTCACCCCTGTCCTATTGGAATTTGGCAGAGCCTCTTGCTACACCCATAGTGCCTGTATTAGGCAAGGCTCATAAGGCAAACCCACATCCATTTGTATCACAAAGGATGAGGAAGTAAGAGTGATGCTACTCAACACCAGAAGTCTAGACCTCAGGATGCACACACTCTAAACCCTACTTAGCATTCTGGACATCGATATCTGTGCAGTAACATAAACCTGTTTCAGGTTTCACAGGAGCACACCAGTACTACCAAGTTATAGCTGTTACCATTCTTGTTGGCCCCAACACTTGAACAAGGGAGGGGGAGTATCAGTATTCAATGCAGATTCCCACGCCTCCACATTGGTGGCAAAGTACAACATAGGTGTTAGGCCATTGAGTACAGAAGACGTAGTTGGGGACCTGGGGAAGAAACATGGTAGCGGTCTGTCATTTGTCAACCAAATGGCCAATGTGGATTGAAAGACATGTTATATAGCCCAGCTAATCATGAGGGATTCACATGTATGGCAGGGGAGGTCATTGTGCCTCTTTACTCATCCATCATCAGGCCTATAATTGCGTACAATGCACCTTTTGGGATGTACCTAACCAGACACCTATAGCAACTGGTACAGGACAACAGTACCTCATCAAGAGGATGCAATGACTCAAACAGATGTCATATGCTGCCCAGTTCAAGGAAATCCAGCTGGACTCAGTGGCATACTGCCTGTTCAGAGGCAATCTGTGCATGCCATATACAGCCATGTCCTACCCAGCGGTAATGAACATGCTGCACCTCAGGCAATCAGAGTCCCATACAGCCACATGCTCAGGAGACCTGGACCTCAGCACTGACATACATGGACATGCTGGAGGGGCATATTCCTAACCAAGAGGCTCCCTTCACTCTGTAATGAGCTCACACTACAGGTTAGGCAGAGTCCCTCATTGACTCTCTTCCATAGGAATCTGGATGAGTGGATGGAGATCATAGTTGTACCCCAGGTATCACTTCTATGTCACTGTTAGACAGAGGCACAGTATACTAATGTCGGACAAGGGCATAGCAGCATAACTTGTAATTGGGTGGCGGAAGACAAACACATTCTACTAGGCTTAACAATGCCCTAGGGCAAATAGCCTAGTATGAACCTATGAACATGTCTGTACTGCTATAGTACTTCTGCCATATGTTGCATGTGTGTGTGTTGTGGGGGATGCACAGGTAATGGCCAGATATGTCTGCACAGGCGACACATCTGACATGCTCTGGGTGTTCATCCATACATACTGGATGTGTGTTGCCATCCAACCCTGTGATGTGGACACACATTACTCAGCCTGGATATACATATCCGAACAACACCACAAGCACAGTACACTACCTTGCTATGTATGCATGTAATTACACAGTTATTCACTAGTTATGACAGTGATGCTATCCATGCAGCCCATTGGGCCAGTGGAGGCAACAACACACACCGCCAGCCCCTTTGCATATGCTTACCACAGACATCCCACATACTGCATGTACTGTGCACACACATATCTAACCCAGAACAACTGCACACCACTTATTAATCCTGTCCAGTGGACTACAGATACAGGCATATTGTATAACAATAGTAGGAGGCTACTGCAGCACAGGGCAGATTCACATGAAGGCAAGGCATCTGTGGTCAGCAGTGTTAAGATGCTTCACATTCACCAAATGCACAGATATTGGCAACATTGTTGCAGACAGTTTAGGTGCAGGTACCCCCCCCCCATTCTCCTACACATGTGGTATTAGTTATCCCAGATGACTGTAACCTCCCTATCCTCTCACATGTCCAGGTGAGAGCCACCCTCATCATTGCAGAACACATAGCATGACTGTTACGAAATGGTATCCCTGGATGTGTGCTATATTCACCCCTGGAGGACATAGCACCACATGACAGACTGATATTAATCCCTGGCCATACTACAGGATATGTACCTGAACAGTGCCATACATACACAGTGGTCCTACACCAATGAGGAGTAACCTCTACTGACCCTGGTAACTACTGCATCATATGCACAACTGGCCTTGTGTTCTAAGCTATGGAAGTTTTAAGTATGGGCAACATGTACAGCAATATTACATATGTATATATTTCAGGACTATGTACACACAACCTATCTCATGGACATACCTATAGATAGTGAACTATGATACATTTGAGGTGTCACAGTAAACACAGTATTAACCTGCTACTTTGCATTACCTGTGTTTGTGGCAGCTGTTGCTGTATCAGTGATGCTGCTTGCTGCTTGCAGTTTTCTGCTGCTGCTGCTGGTTTTGCTGCTGTCAGTCTGTTTATTTTCATATTTCTGTTTCTCTCTCTCTCTCTCTCTCTCTTTCTCAGGTTTGTGCAATGATTGTATTGCATGTGTGGAGTGTGGGTACTGAATGCTTTTGTAGGTATCTGCATAGGCCCATGTGATGGCCTCTGCACCAATTGTAAGGCAGCATTGGCTAATTGCATACAGCCAGTTGTGTACTGATTGCATGTCTCACTGTGATTTCAGGGCAGTGCTATAAAAAGGTATGTGAGATAGGCGTTGCCCTTTCAGATTGTAAGGGCGTGGACCATGCTGGTATGCTGTTGGAAAATGTTCTGTGAGTGTGAAGGTTAGTACATCTCTCATGCTTCATGCTGTGTTGTGAATTCAGGTTGCTGCATTTCTCCCACCTGTTCCCTGTAGTGAGTGTGTATGCATACTGACACCCACAACTATATTTATTATGTATTGCTATATATACATATGTGTACATATACATACTGTCATATATGTACATTAGCTGACAATATTGGGTACAAGCTAACAATTTTCAGGGCTGTTTCTGTTAACACACACTAGTATGGGAATCCAGTAATTGGGACAGTGAAGGTCTGTCTGACATGCTTAGGGTAGTACACATACTATATTGCCTTTATCTTCATTACTACTATTACATGTTCCACTTATTTAGCACTATATTCCTGTATGAGAGTCATGTCTTGCTGGTAGGTCATACAGACTAGTGTTACAATGGTCTTGTGGTAG
Source organism: Protopterus annectens (assembly GCF_019279795.1). Taxonomy (NCBI): domain Eukaryota; kingdom Metazoa; phylum Chordata; order Ceratodontiformes; family Protopteridae; genus Protopterus; species Protopterus annectens. The sequence continues at coordinate 509,800,465 of NC_056729.1, forward strand.
GGCCTACTAGTATGCTTGTATTTTGCTTTCAAATTGAGTACAGGGTCTATCAATCAAAGTGCTGGAGGCACCTTCCAGCAGTTAAGAGGTTAGTAGGTCTCACAGGAGTCAGGCTGTGTTGCAGATTCTGGCTGCTGCATTTATCTTCACTGTCTCCTGTAGTGAGTGTGTATGGATACTGACACCTACGACTATATTTCATATGTATTACTATATACTTATATATATGTATGTGTACATTTACATATCTTCTTATGTGTACATTACCTTACATTATTATGTACAAGCGAACAATTAGTAGGGCTGTTTCTGTTAACACTGAACTAGTGTGGGAATCCAGTAATTTGGCCATTAAAACTCTACCTGAAATGTATTGGGTAGTACACCTCCTATATTGCCTTTATATTGATTCCTACTATTACATGTTATATTTATTTTAGCACGATGTTCTCATGTGGTAGTCATGGTTTAGTGGTAGGTCATACAGACTAATGTTACCAAGGTCCTGGGTTTGAGGTTTGCAGTGGGACTTTATTTTTCTTTCCAAACCTTCAAAATGAGTACAGGACCTGTCAATCAAAGTGCTGAAGCCACCTTTAAGCAGTTAAAAGGGTTAGTGGGTCTCAGAGGGGTCAGGCTGTGTTGCAGATTCTGGCTGCTGCATTTATCTTCACTGTCTCCTGTAGTGAGTGTGTATGGATACTGACACCTACGACTATATTTCATATGTATTACTATATATTTATATATATGTATGTGTACATTTACATATCTTCTTATGTGTACATTATCTTACATTATTATGTACAAGCGAACAATTAGTAGGGCTGTTTCTGTTAACACTGAACTAGTGTGGGAATCCAGTAATTTGGCCATTAAAACTCTACCTGAAATGTATTGGCTAGTACACCTCCTATATTGCCTTTATATTGATTCCTACTATTACATGTTATATTTATTTTAGCACTATGTTGTTGTATGGTACTCATGGCTTAGTGGTAGGTCATACAGACTAATGTTACCAAGGTCCTGGGTTCGAGACTGGCAGTAGGAATTTATTTTTCTTTCCAGACTTTCAAAATGAGTACAGGACCTCTCAATCATAGTGCCATAAAGGCACTTTTAAGCACTTAAAACCAGGTCTGCACTGCTTGCTGAGCTCACGACAAGACTGACGGTGAGCTCCGCTAACACAAGACACCGCTATTTTCTTTGAAAGAAAAGAAAAAGGGGTGACAGGAAAGTGGTGAAAAAGGGGTCACAAAGAGGGTAAGACAGTAGGGAAACAAGTGTGGGATTTGCAGGAGGGATGTAGGTAAGGCCCATAGATGCCCATGTCTTTAGCAGCAACAGCTGTGCATTTCCATGTATTTTGGTGAGACATTTGAAACCTTCCACCCCTGAGAGAGGTATCAGGACAACATTAATGTTTGTTGTAGAGCCAATTGTAATTAACAGTTTCAATGTCAAGCGGACATGTGTGCGACATGGACAGCTATGTATGGGGCGTAATTTTTTGTGGGTACAGAGTGCCCTTTTTTTTTTTTTTTTTTTTTTCAGGTGAGAGTGTTACGTCAGGTGAAGGAAGTCGGTATAGCTGGGGAGGTAGGTTGGGTAGGTTAACAGACAAGACAGACAAGACGCATACAGGGGCGGTGTATGACACACGTGGGGGGGGTTACACAATTGACGGGGACGGAGGTTGGGATATCCAAGACGCATGAGCCCACAGATGGCAACAGTGGAACTGATATCCCCACCCATAGGCAGTTGCCACTGTTCCTTCACAGCCCAGGACGGGGCTGTGCTGGGGGCTGTGTAGGCGGGGAAACGGGCAGGGCCATTAGCTGTACCACACGAGCCTCGAGCTGGCGTAGGGGCCCAAGAACGGAGTCTTGGATCTCCCTTCGCACCACAGACCGGACACCTTGGAGGGTGAGTGGACGAACTCCTCCGGCCACGCTTGCAGAGGGGGGACGGGCCCCATTCCCTGCAGCTCTTCCACCCAAAGGTGGCACAGGGCCACCGGAGGAGGGTCCAGCCTGGGCACTAGTGCCAGGTGCAGTCGCCAGCTGAGGTGGGAGAGGTGGGTCCGCTGGGACCTGCCTTCCCAAGCGTTCTAGGTTTGTGAGTAGTTATGTTAGTTTGGGTTAGTGGCATATTATTCCATTCAGATTAGTTGTAACAGCATGCATTGGTATTCCCATTAAACAAACACCCAGATATTAACACCATTGAACAAGGGGCATATCAATATCACATGCATTATTTGAACGGAAATACACAATCAAACAACATGCAGGGTTGATTAATGGCAACAGGCCATCAGATTTGCAGGTATGAACAGGGCACATGCACGAACAGACATGCATATATTTTTGAAACGGACAAATGTCCATGGTTAATGAAATGTTCACATACCAATATTTATTGGGTGTTGTTATATGGAATTATAGGGTTGGGTGGAGATAGAAAGTGATGACACATTCATAAGTTACACATTGATATACATTTGTAATAGGTACACAATTAAGTTGAGGCTGATGTTTCAAAATGATTTTTATTTGACTGTCATGCTACACCTGTTACAAATACATCACTATCCTACTTATTTTTAATTTGATCAGATACATCATCCTGCTACACTTTGATGACAGGACAGGGGACAACTATGGCTGTTTAGTCTGTCAGATAATCATTCATTCTATCTGCAAATTGTTTACTGTTATCACCATATACAGATTTTGGCCTAGACATTCCAGATTCAGACACACTGAGATCAGTTTGGGATGTTAATTTGTACTTCCCACATGCATTTAGTTCTGTGGAAACACACTGGGGATAATATATTCAGGGGTTATTACTACTTTATTTATTCATACATGACCCTTTCTGTCACTCTCCCACATCCTGCAACTTCACAGTTCAGGTTGGTACTTCTAGGCTTTGTTCACATATTAGACCTGTGGTGATTCAAACACTTTCCAACAGCCTCACTTCTGTCATGATAAAGCATTTCAATAGGGGATAAATCACACATGTGACTACCTCAGATTCTGAAGCTGTACTCTGGAGACTACTGCAGGTTATTCTACATTTAATTAATGGTGGGACATCTGTATTACAGCACTATTTATTTCTATAAATTATTTTTCCAGTCACACTTGCATACTGATGAACTTGTTGCAGCCATACCTGCAAACTTTCAATTCTTGCTTGCACATTAGATTACTTTTAATCAATACACTGCAGTGTTCTGATACATGCTACACTATAATATTTATTTACAAGTACTAGATGGGGTTACTAACCTGCATGGTGGCGCAGCCGCGCCAGCCTACGGTCATGCGTCTCACGGTTCGCAGAGCGGACACCTGCAGCTGTAATACAAAAGAGGTAATATTGGACTACACATCTCCATGGTATCAGCTAGTTGAAATCCTTACATACATGAGCAAAATGTAACTTACTCAGTAGTGGGGCGTTGGGCATATCCCGGGCCTCCTGGATCCATTGCGTCAACTGGTCTTGCTTACGCCGCTTCAGGTCTGCATGGTGGTGACGGACCTGCTCACCAGTGCGTGGAATGCCAGTAGCACTGGTCAGATCACGAGCCAACTGGTCCCATGCCTCCGCCCTGTACGCTCCCCATGAGACCTGGCCCTGCATGAGTTGGGCCTCGTGATGATGGACAAGGAGCCAGACCATGTATCTGGACTCCTCAACACCCCAACGCTGTGCTCGAAAGCAACGTCCCTCATCTACTCCACTCATTCTGACTGCAGGTCTGTTCTACAATCGGTTCTGGTGTGTATTCCCGCCTATGGGGCTCATATATGCCGCTTTTCCTGCACATTTCTGTGATTGGCCATTTTGGAATTGTATCTACTTCACTGGAAATGCTTTATCATGCTCCATTCTGGATTTTATCCCATATATATGCTATTTCTGCATTTCTAGGTATTGCTGTCATGGCTTAGTGGTTTAGTAACTTGACTCTAGTGCATGGTATCCTGGGTTTGAATCTAACCACTGATTTTTAATTTTCCTGACAGAAATGAGTTGAGGACCTGTCAATCAAACATGCCATAAGCACTTTTAGGCACTTAAAAGCAGGTCTGCGCTCGTTTGCGCGGAGCTAACGCATGCGCACTGCCAGTTAGCTTGTGGGAGCGGCGCGCAAATGGTGTGCACTAGGATAAACCTTAATTGGCTAGTGACACAAATGTTAAGCTAAGCACAGCTAGTTGCAAACAGTTTCAGCCTGTTAAACCGGTGCTTAGCAATGGGCATACCGATTGCAGCTTTTTAAACACTACACAGCTACGGGCACTGTGTCTCACAGCAGCTTAGCTATCAGTACATTTCTAATTATTTTTATTATTGTGTTACTTCAATATATATGCTCCATTTCATTCCATTTTACAAAAGGGTATACGTTTACATTTGGACAATACTGTCAGGGGCTTTTTTAGTGCTTATTTACAAAAAAAAAGGTTGTTGTGTGGGCTCGAACCCTGCCTGCCTACTCTTAAGCCGGCAACTCTACCGCTAAGCTATTTCTTCTTGGCTTACTTTGCATATTTAGTTCTCATATCCTTTTCCACTGATTGCTAACTGCAGTTGCGCTAGTAGCACACCCGCGCACACGAGCGCACACAGTAGCACACATTTATGGGGGTTAAAAAAAATAAAACAGTTTTTATTTTCATTTTATATCCTCTGTTCACTTTGTACACTGATGGTCTGTGGGGGAATGTGTTGTGTAGTGTGTTTGTTTACATTTCCATGGCCTCTCTCGTGGCTGTTTACTTTCAGCCATTCTACACTTACGGGGGCATGTCCGCATGCAGGGCTTAGCCTACAGACCCGCCCCCTACTCTCTTACATGGACCATGTAAGAGTTACAGTGTGATTCAGCATGCCTCATGCACCTCATGCATATGCATGACATGCTGACATCACACCGTTTAACTGCAGCCTCCGTGTAAGAGTTATAACTCTTACATGGTGGCTTCCTGAATCTGGCCCTAGGTGTATAAACATAAAAAATATAAGTGTTTTAAGCTCATTTCCAGTAATATAATCTTATGTAAAGCGTGTGTGTGTGGGGAGAGGTTAACAAGATAAATGCCTAGTTAAGTTAACAATGAAAAGTAATTTTGCTGTTTTCAGAAATGTGTAGATGTATGCATTTCTATAGTTTCTTACTTTGATAGTTGTTTACATGTAGTTTAAATGCTGTGAGGTTTTTATTTCATGTTTCTTTTATTTTATTTTGCAAGAAAGCATTATTTATATGGCTTAAGTACTAGAATATTAATCAAAATGAGGGGAGAAAAAGATTTTGGTATGGAAGTGGAAAACAAGAGTGAACTATTAGAAAAGCCATGTAGAGTTGCATGTATTATAAAGTATAGACGAGTGGTGATACAGAGAATGAGCTGGATTGAAGGTGGAAGAGTGGAGGATATGGGGATACAATGGAATGAGTGCTAGAAGAAAAACACATCTGGAGGAAATATGTCACTTGAGGAGCTTAGGCACTAAGCTGCTATCAAGAATGGCCTATGATATCTGAGACCTCCCAGTTCTCGGGTGAGTAAAGGTGTGCTTCTAAGACACAGCCTAGGGCCTCTGTGACCTATCTCCAGAGAAACAGTAGGCAAGTAAGAGGGCAAAGGAAGGTGGGGGTAAGGGTGTAAAATTGTGCTTGTACTGGGTGAGTAAAGAGGGGTTGGATGGATCATCACTGAATGTTGGGAAAGACAAGTTAGATGCAATGCATCTTCAAGTTGAATACAAAAGAACCAGGTAAAAGGAAAAAGAATGGGTATAGGCAGAGCGGGGCAAATCTTGTAAAAGATGAGAGGAAGAGGGATGCAGGCATGAAGTAGCTTGGGCATGGAAAGTACATCTGTAGACAGATAGAGGAGATGTGCATTATGCAGAGGGGATTACAACAGAAATGTGTAGTACAGATGTCCTAGTATCATCCAAATGAAGATAATACAGAAAATTAGGTGCAATGTTTGCAACAGGTGGGGAAATATATGTAAGGAGCGAGATAGGGTGATATGTAATAGTGAATTTTATGTGGTATTAGAACTGGTTCAGGATAGGTTACATATCAAACAGAATTTTTGTTCATTGTCAACAAAGACTATGAGAAGGGATGGATGAAACTGGACATAGATGTACCTTCAGAGAAAATGGGAACAAGAGAGTAAGTACACTTTTAATAGGTATATGGGTAAGCAGTCCAGTATGCTACACAGAATATTTGTTGATGAGATGGCATGAAAAGTAAACAAAGTATAGATCATGGAAAGAGGGATGCAAGACCACTCATTAATGATTACGGAGTGGAGAAATAGCATGAACGATCATAATAAATATTGATGGAAAACAAATAAATGTAGAGAACACAAAAGAGTGAATTGGCTGCAAGGAAAGGTGAGAAGAGTGACTAAGTTAAATGCAGATGAGAATTGTAGAATGTGTCAGAGGTAATGGAATGGAGGCAAGGCAGCACGGAAGTCAGACATAATGAATTACAGTGGAGAAGTAAATAAATAATGAAAGAATAGGATAAAGGGTGACTATGGACAAAGGAATGGACAGTTAAATCATAGTTTTTTTTTCTCAAATAACTTTTTATTGATTTATAAACATTACATTTAGGAGTTGTACAAAGAATAACAATTCGCTAAAACAGATTGCAACTCTTATTGGAATTAGGAAAAGAAAAAGAAAATAAATAACATATCACAATATATACAATATGTACAATAGGTAACCATAAAACAAATGATAAATTAAAGAAATTATGCATATTAATATAAAATAAAATATGAATATAAAAAAATATGCTAATCACCAAGACCAGAAATAACCTTAGAAGCTATTAATTATTAATAATGCTTAAAACCTTCTCCAGAACTCTGTTTTTTAAAGCCATTTTTTTTTGGACTCTTAATCAAATTTTTTTGAGCATCAATATATAAGTAAGCCATTTTTTGGAAAGTATCCCAATTTTATTTAGTGCGATCAAGCCAATTTTGAGTAATATAAAGTTTTATAAGAGAACAAATAAAAATAAGTACATGAGTGTCCAATTTGGAGAGATAAACTATCGGTATATGAAGTATAGCAATTTCCCAGGACAGCGTAGATTTATGATACCCCATTCTCTGCAATCTTACTTTCAATGAAGTCCAAAGCTTTTGAGAAAAATGACAATACCACAGAATATGTAAGAGGTCAGCTTGGGGAAAGGAACAACATGTGCACGATGGAGAATTACTAGCATTAAATTTGTTTAATTTATATGGAGTATGATAAGCATTATTGTTAATCATTAATTGCGTGTACAGTAATTTCTTGAATGGAGAAAATTCCCGAGTATATCTGATTGCCAAAAGTTTTTGATTTTCAGTTATTTGAGAATTATGATTCAACCAGGTGTTTGAAAAAAGACAGTTCTGATCTAGTATTAATTTTTTTATCAGTTTGTAAGACTTTGATAACATTTTCACTGATGACGATAATGTTGTAATTATCATATTTAAATTATTTAAATCAAGTTCTGTGGGTTTTATAAGGTCAAACAACCATAATAACCTCTCTTAATTGACGTAAGATTGTAGAGTATTTCCAACTAACTTTCAAAATCTTACATAAGTCTGCTAGGGACAAGTCTTTATATTTCAAGATATCCCAGAATTTCAGGTTTTTTATAAGAGGATAATTTGTTAGGTTAAATGGTATGTTATCTAATGTTATGTTAGGATTTAGATGAAGTGGTTGGAGGAGATGAAAGAACTTATCAAGATTACAGAATTTTATTAAATCCTGTAAAGCTTTAATCTTTTGTTTAAGAAAGATATAATTTTTACTGGTGCTTTTTATATTCAAATAAATAAAAGGGATGACCTCTGGATTTATGTTTTTAGATAGAATGTAATGATACCAAATCTTGACTCATAATGGGTACTGACTACCTTTATTACTATTAAAGTTAGATATGGTTAGTAGTTTATTTGCTGAAACAATTAAATAGTAAAGGTAAAAATTTGGTAATCCCAAACCACCTTTATCTTTAATAGTTGTCAATCTAGAATAAGAGATCCTAACAGATTTAGGGAACCACAAAAATTTAGCTAACTCTTTATTAACTTTCTCAAAAAAGGACTTGGGAATTATCTGATCAGAAGAGTTGAATTGATATAAAAATTTTGGAAGAATATTCATTTTTATTATGGCGGCTTTTGATAAAAGTGATAAATTTAAATGCTCCCATCTAGTCATGTCAGACATTATTGATGTCCAAACTCTACTCATGTTGTTTTGAAAGGAAGAGTGATTGTGTTCCATGTTAATTCCCAAATACTTCACCCCAAAAGTAAACTGAATTTGTGGATCAGAGAACAAGTACGATTTATGAACCATATGATTTAAAGGAAAAATATGAGTTTTTGAAAGATTTATAAGATAATTCGAAGCAAGGGAGAAACGTTCAATAGAGTTTGTTATTTTACTAAGGTCAGATATTGGAGTTTGGAAATATAATACAAGGTCATCGGCAAATGCAGAAAAAAAGAAATTTGTATTAAGAATCCTAGGGATCTTATGAAACGTGTTTTGAGTAATAAATAACAACAGTGGTTCTAAATATATATTAAAAAGAAAAGGGGACAAAGGGCAACCTTGCCTCGTACCTCTGGTAATCTTTATAGGGGAAGAAGTATAGTCATTAATATACAGTCTGGTATACATATCTTTATATAAAGTTTTTAATAAATTTATAAAGGATATGGGGAAGTTAAAGCATGACATAGTCTGAAAAAGAAATTCCCAACATACTCTATCAAAAGCATTTGATGCATCAAGAATCAATGCATACATAGGGTTAGAATCATTTTTTATGAGGTGGATAATAGAATCCAAAGACAGGGTGTTATCCCATGCATGTCTGTGGGACATAAATCCTGATTGGTCTAGAGAAATAATTGAAGGTAGAACCTGTTTTAATCTGTTGGTCAAAATAGATGATAAAATCTTTATGTCCAAATTTATTAAATAAATGGGCCTGTAATTATAGGGGATTGTTTTCTCTTTATTATTTTTCAAAATTAGTATAGTTTTACATGTATTCCAATAAAGATCGGATATGTCATTAATTTTTATGTAGTTGTACACTTTAAAGAGAAAAGGAACAATTACCGACTTAAAGGATTTGAAGAATTCCGGTGTAAACCCGTCTGGACCGGGAGATTTACCCGATTTAAGTCTATCAATTGAATCTGAAACTTCTTGAAAAGTAAGAGGAGCAGAAAGCACTCTTTGTTGATTTTCATTTAACTTCGGGAAACTTAAAAAGCTTAGAAAACTATTTATGTGCTTATTAACCAACAAATTGGATGAATTAGAGTATAACTCTGTATATAATAGTGTAAAAAGATGTAAAATTTCCTTATCTGTGTTATATAATTTATTTTTATGCAGTAAAGATGAAATTTTAGGCCTATCGAAATTATTTTTAATTATTCTAGCTAAGGTTTTAGAAGGAACTTGAGCCCATTCTGAATATGTAGCTAGTAATCTTTGATCTACTATTGAGAGGTTGTTTTGATGCAGTAAAATTAGTTCTTTTTGACCGTCTATAATTTGTTTTTCAAGAATATGATCTTGATTCAATCTAAATTGGTTTTCGAGAGATTGGATTTTAGTCTTTAAAACAACTTATTTCTTATTATATTGTTTTTTAAGGTATGCGGATTTACTGATAAACATTCCTCTTAATCTCGCCTTACAAGCAGCCCATTGAATATCGTAAGGAATATCTGTTGAGTCTAGATCATTTTCCATTTCCTGAATTGTTTCTGTACACCATTTATAAACATCTTTATTTGAGAGTAAGTTGTTATTCAGTGCCCAATTGTTTTTGTTAATCTTATTTACATCATTATGAGAAATGTTTATTTTTAGTAAAATTCTTGAGTGATCCGAAAAAAATCTGGGTTCAATATTAAAATCCACTATATATTTTGAAAGAGAATTAGAAACCAGAAAAAAATCCAATCTAGACCAAGAACGATAACATTTTGAGTAGTATGTATAAATTTCTTTCTTATTTGAAATTTTTATAATATGTAATGGATCAATTAAATTATATTCCAAAATTAGATCTTCAAGAGCCAAAGAAGCCTGATGATTATAAGAAGTGGAACAACTAGTGTGATCAATTTCTGGGTTTATTACGGCATTCCAATCCCCACCTACTATAATATAATGGTCCCTATAAGAAGAAAGTATATTAAATATTTTTAAGATAAAGAAATGTTGTTGACTACAAGGACCATATAAATTTAAAACTAGAAGTGGTTTATCAAGATTATGAATAGTAGCAATAAAAAAGCACCATCTACCCTCATTGACATATTTCTCATCAATTATATTCCCTACGAATTTTTGTTTAATAATTATAGCCACTCCCCTAGATTTAGTAGTATCCCCAGAAGCTACTATCTTCTTGATCCATTTTTTATTTTTTCCCTTGTCCCAATCATCCCGAGGAATATGTGTCTCTTGAATAAAACATATATTGGCTTGTGATTTAAATATCAAATGAAATAATAAAGATTTTTTGGCTTTGTTTTGGATTCCTCTTACATTCCACGACTCAACTATTACATTATTTGTCATAAGTGTAATAAATAATTGTTATTGATTTATTGAAAATATGGTGTATTATCCTTACCATACATGAAATAATATCAAAAGACAAAACAACTATTCTGGTCTTGTTTAAATAATAGCTCTTCAATAAAGATAACCACTTAAAAATACTAATTTTAAAATTCCAGACTTCCTTCTTCCTACCCCTAGTGCCTGCCCACCATTCCCCTATTACAGAAGGAAGATCAATAAGAGAGAGACTTAAATTAGAAGATTTGGTTACCAAAAATTTAAAATTAGCATAATAAATTTTACTTAGAGCCCTAAAAAGGACTAAAAACCAATCAATACAACTAAACATATTTACACAATTGCAAAAACTCAAGATGTCCAACATACTCAATCCCTATTCAAATTGTAACCACAAGCTCCTAAAATGCAGATATATATAAATTTAACTGTCTTTCCTCATGTAAATCATATGTAACTTTTAGCTTATATAAGCAACTATTTTGCAGTTTGACATATGAATTACGCTAAATATTAAATTATATGTTTGTGTTACCAACACGTATCTAGATTGAATACCTAAAATATTTATGAACAATCCAATATAGAACTACATTATCTGAAAATAAACATAAAAAGATTATCATTAATACAAATTAATCATGAAACCATAAATTAAAGATAAGCTGCACTCCATTAAGAAATGCTTAGAACAAATACAAGATTAACATGTTATAATAATAAATACTAAAAAGTTTAAAATAACATCACAATACCTGTCACTTACATGTTTAGAATTATAGTAAATTAATATATAACTAATGACTATTATTCTACAAGAAAAAGAAAACCTGTCTCCAAAACAACATCATTTTATAGGCCTAAATAAATTTATAACAATATAAAAAAACCTAATAACAAGATTTACCTCCACTATATTACTTTCTTATAATAGATGATAACATCAATTGACACAATAAGCCATTATAAATATGTGCCTATTACTAAAAAAACTAACTGTATATGTATCACTTAACCTAAGTACTATTAATAATACAGCATCACTGTAATCAAACTATTACTATGGCATAAAGCCAATAAAAACAAGCCTGGACTTTCTCTGCAGGAACAGCAGCATAAACATAACCAACAAGGCACTTATCTTTCAATAGAAAGGAACAAGTCTCTATACCATCACAATATGACATCAGATCAAATGTCCAATGTGACCTATCTGCATTGGACTACTCCAATTACCTAAGACTATAAAATACAGTATATGCAAACAGTACATCTGTTATAACAATTGCCACAACTGTCCTGCCATTCAAAGGACATTCATTAGAAACTCAGCTGATATTTAAGGTCAAAAACTGCAATTAGCTATGTCATCCAGAGAATATAATCTAAAATACACATAATAGAAAGGATCCTAGAAGTAACTAGCACCACTTTTCCCTATTAAAACATTAAACATCCAAATTACTAAAATGCAATATATAATTTGCAGGAAATTCACACATCAAACAATAACTCAGATAAGCATTTCCAATTCTTAGCATACAACCTCAGACTTGACAACATTGACAGTAAATCGGGTTAATCAGATAATCTAACTAAATGCCAGTGTAGCAAAGTGTACATTATAGAAATAACAATAGATCCGCATACCATTGCTGATAAGCATTAATTCCAGAAGCGGAACTTTTACATTAAAAAAACCAACTAAATCTGAGATACTAGAATTTAACAATAAAGAAGAATGATACAATAACATGGCACATTCAGACATACCCAAATGAACATTAAATAGACATCGCATTATGGTATGAATATAAATATAAAGTTTTAAACTGAAAAAATAAAGTACACATAAAATTGAGTCATGACTTTCAATTGCGTTCAACTTCAGACAAATAATCTCCATGTTAAGAAAATATAACCCCTGAAGATCACCCGAATGTTATTTACCTTTTTTACTGTACACTGAGTAAAGAAATCACCATTTACGTTCTTCATGTTAGAGTGAGCCATTCCTGTGTTCGAAATATGGATATTTCCGCCTTAACGACGATGTCTACGGAGCCTTTAAAGATATGCAGTGAATGGAAGACACCCAGCAACACTATTTACCTATAATCAGCATTATAAATGTAAAAGATAAATGTGATGACAAGCAGACATACCATTAAGCAATAGAACACAATGCCAGCAAGTAGCGTAGCTTGTAAAGCGCTAAATTTAAAATAATTAGATGACTGTAGTGTTCGGATTTCTTTCTCTTGTGATGACGTCACTGCAAGGCTCCGAAGATCAACAGAAGGTGCGTGGATAGATCGGAGATTCAGTTAATACAAAAATGAAAAAACTGACTCTCTGTAACAGTCTCGAGACGTGGAAAAATTCCCTCCAAAAAGTCAATGGATTATTTTAGGCAAAAACATTATGACTGTGTACTGTCCTTCATGCTGTTTCATCGCCGCATATTCTTAGCATCAAAAGGATATGCAAATGCTAAAATACTATACCAGTGCTGGCTTTAAATGACAGTAAAAGCAACTCAAGTACAAAATGAAAATAACTAAACCATCTAAATATATAAAGCAAACAACACTCTAATAAGCATTCAAGCTTCAATTTTTGAAAGAAAAACATAATAGTTGAAACATAACATCACATTTACTTGTAAATAAAGAATGCAGTATTAAGACACAGATTCAGGAAGCTTCTTGAATATTTTTAGGAATATTTCTTTTGCTTCTTTAGGATCTGTAAGCATAAATCTTCTGTCATTATAAGTAAAAGACAGGGTATTCGGATAACTCATACGGAACCTTATTCCTCTTTTTATAAGATCTGCACAATAAGGAGAGAGCTTTTGTCTTTTCATTTTTATTTGTAGAGGAAGATCCTGTGAAAATGACAGTTTATGATTTTTCCAGACAAACTGTTTTTTTGCTTTTAGCTGCCTCTAAAATCTGATAAGTGTCTTGAAAATTTAGTAATTTAGTATATATGATCCGAGGGGAGGTAGAATCCTGACTGGCACGCAATGCTCTATGTGCCCTCTCTATAATTACAGTTTTTGATGTTGACTCACAGTTTAATAATGCCTCAAAAATCTGTTTAGATACTGATAATAAGTTTTGGTTCTCATAGGATTCTGGCAAACCTCTAATAATAATGTTATTTCTATGGCTTCTAGCTTCTAAGTCCAGTAGTTTAGCTTGAATTTCTGTAATAATCTTATCTTTAGCTTTTATATCTCTTTCCATTGAGTCTGTTCTTATTTCTAAAGCTGTATTTTTACATTCAATAACATCCATTCTTTCACTTATTTGCTTTAAAGTTCTACCAAAATCAGTAAATTGTTCAGAGAAACTTTGTATAGCACTTTGAATAGGTTGTAATGCTATTTCTAGTTCATCTAAATGAAAGTTTGAGTCATTTGTGCCTTTATTACTTACTTTAGAAGTTTCAGAAGATTGTTTAGTGGTTCTTAGTCTTTTTGAACTGGTGTCTTTCTCAGGTGAAAGCATTGAAGAGAATTTGGCCTTTGTTGCCTGTGTCTCCATGGAGTCAGATTTAGCAGCCATGCCCAGAGTAGAGGTGTGAAGTCAGAATAGCAGATTCTGGGAGGAGTCCTTAAGCAGCATGTGCCCAAGACAGTTGAAGCCACAAAAACTGTTCTGAGGTAAAAAATTCCAAAGTTGAGATTTCCAATACAAACAAATAATCCAGATACGTAGAAAAATTCTTAGAGGATCTTTTTATAAAAAAAACTGAGGAAAAAATATCACTCCAAAGTTATAAAAAAATGCCGGATATTACATAACTGTGAGGAGCTCAGTGACTAGGGACTGTTGTAGTCGGCAGCCATCTTGGAATCTCTAACAGTTAAATCATAGTTGGTACAGAAAGGAAGTCAACCAAATAAAAAAAGAATTGCCAGAAGTAAAGGAATGTTAAGTATGAGCAGAACTGGAGAGAAAGGGAACAAAGTGGTGTGGCAGGGAGAAAATAAACATGAAGCTATTAACATGACCATTAAAGGAGCAGACAAAAGCAATGTAGGATTATAGGAGTCAAAGTGAAAATTAAGAGATCAAGAACATTCCAATTTAAGGTGGGAAAAGTGGCAAGTTAAAGAATGAATATTACAGAAGTAAAGAGCTACAGGGCAGGAAAGGTGGAAGTAATGGGGCAGAAAAGGATAGGAGATCTGATTAAGCTAGATCAGGACTGCTTTGAGAAGTGATTCTGAATAAGACCACAGAAGGCACTGAGATAGATGGAAATGTTTTTGGAGACCACACCAAACATATGTATTGATAGAGGCAGATTGTTTGATATGGGAGGGAGTGCTAAATGGGGATACAAAAGAAAAGGAGTCAAAAAGGGGAAAGGAGGATTGCAAAAGAATACTGGGGTACAGAACCAAGCAGTAGTACAAGCTAGATCTACCGAGTTTTTGTGGAGAGTATAGGAAAGGCAGAATTGCAGAAATTGAAGCAATGAGGGAAAAAAGAAAGTAAAGTATATAAGACACACTAAATATGGGGAAAGTATGGAAAATGGAAAAAAATTTGAAGAGTAGGGCCATTTTCCAGATTACACTTGGGATTACTAAACTGATGGTATAAGACAGATTATGTTATGATATGCAAACTGTATATATTTTTGAATTATTAATAAAATGTCTTACAGAAAAAAATGAAAATATTCACTCTACAAATGTATTTATTTAAATTTAACCAGTAAAAACGAAAATCACCAGAATTTTAATACATCTCTGTGTCATGGTGCTCATTTAATTTTTCTCATATTAGATTTATTGCAATAAATAGCTACATGCTCTTGTGCTTTAATGTTAAATAGTTAGTTGTATGTGTATTTATATGATTGTTTGCATTACAATGTTTTATTGGATACCTTGTAACATTGATTGGTTAATTAGGACAGAGCTCACATTATAAAAGGGACTTTGTATTGTATCAGCCCACATCTGAGGAAGTAAGAGAAACTAAAATGTATTGTGTGATGTTAATGAAGTTTGTACTTCATGCTTATTAAACTCCAGTTTGCTTTGCAAGTTACCCTTCTGTGCTTTATTGTTTACCTTCTTGGTCATCATTTTATTTTATTAGTTTTGGCTTGGAGACTTGGTGATTTTCATTTTTACTGGTTGCAAGTTGTTTCTTGTATCATGGAAGGTGAAACGAGCATGGACAGAGATAAAAGGATTAACAAGGAAGAAATTGGCCAAACTAGGAAACTGATTGGCCAATTATCTCAACTGATCGACCTCCTAACTCCATTGAGTCAATTGATGGCAGAGTGTGACAGCATGGCTTTTGAGGGGAGGAACCAGCAAATAAACGTTCAGCAGAAGCGGCGTGAAGATGTGCGTAATTGTGAGGCCTCTTCCACAAGTAATCGTAGCTTGAATAGCACGGATTTTCAAAATACACCTAGGGTTTTTTTTAGCATCAGAAGAGATAAATAATCGTGGTGTTGGAGGTGAACCATTGGATGTACCACGGCCAGCGAGCTCACCATCTAATATGAGACAGAATGAAACTATAATGGATTTTTGTAACTGGCTTCAGGTTAGTTTTACGGCAGACTTTAAAAATAAAACTGTCAGACCTGAGCCAGTCTCAGAGAGTTATAGAGCAAAATTATTTAGGTTTGAGAAATTGCTATACAAATTTAAATCTCTGGACATTGAAAATACATACCTAGCAATATGTATTTCTAAGAGTATAGTCCCTAAAGGACTAAGAATTATTAAATTTCCTAATAATGTTGTGGCTGGAAGTAATATGCACAAAGAGCTTATAGAGATTTACAATAGATCTGGGCTTGATGTACTTCAATGTATGATAGTAGAAAATAACAGGGTAAAGGGTGAATTATTAAAGGAAGTTGAAGTTTTAAATGAATGCATAAAAAGTGATCTGATTTAAAAGATTCCTGAGGAAAAAAGAAAGTATAATAATATTAGAAGTGAGATAGATGGACAGTGTAATGAACTTATTAAATGCAACATTTAAAAGCTTGAAAGAGATATGAATGATTATAAAAATGATAGTGCTTATTCCAAACCCAAAACAGGTGGGAGATATTGGGAATCGAGGAACATGGAAGTGGAAATGGGAAAAGAGAATGTGAGGGTTGGGGAACGAGTGGCAGATTTAGATGATTTTGTGGATAATTTGGGGGTTGACCAACCATTAAGAAGATCTGAGAGATTAAAAAATAGGGATGGTTATCAAAACCAAAAACAACAAAACCCAAATTTTATGGGGGAAACAAGAAGGGGGAGGATGAGGTGCTGAGGATTAGCAGTACTAACCACCCCGACTTAGAAGTAGTAGAATGTGTCCAAGACAATACCAATCCTTTTAAATTCACTAAAAATGATTTTAGTATTTATAATTTTAGTCATGTGATTTTAACAAATGAGCATTTTAGTTTGTTAAGTAAAGGCATTAAGTTTATTCCTTGGAATAAAGGAAACCTTGCTAGAACCTTAATGGATATTAAAGAGTTCACAAGGAAAATTAATTTCCAAACTATTTTTAGCCAAAACAGTAATTATGAACCAATGAGATTGGTCAGGAAAAGTGTCTTGGTTAATTAGGACAGAGCTCACATTATAAAAGGGACTTTGTATTGTATCAGCCTACATCTGAGGAAGCAAAAGAAAAGAAAACGTATTGTGTGACGTTAATGTAGTTTGTGCTTCATTCTTATTAAACTCTGGTTTGCTTTGCAAGTTACCATTCTGTGCTTTATTGTTTACATTCTTGGTCATCATTTTATTTTATTTAAATTTAACTGATCCTGGAAGATCTGTTTCAGGCTCAGCTTGAGAGTGGAAAAAAACATATGAAAAGTATAAAGCATAGCAAAAGCAATAAGAAACATTAACAAGAATAAAATATACTTTACAATATTTTGGCTTTTCCTGGTTAGGGTTGGCCACTGTGGGACTCCGGTCCGCTAATGATTGGCAGTGAATTTTTACAGTGCTGAGGTGCCAGCCAGACACCCAACCTTCAAACAATGCACACCCATTCATGCACGCACCTACCTGCATGTCTTTAAACATCACTCGATCATGGGTAGGACATGCAGACTCCACACAGAAGGTGCTCCAGCTGAGAATCGAACTGGAGAACCTCTTGCTGTGAGGCGACAATGCTAACCGCTGCACCACCACAGCCTACAAAATATACTTTACAATATTAATGAAAAAGTTATGTTACATAAGCTTAATAAATTAGGGAATATCATACAAGAACATGTATTTGTCGTAAAATGCAGATAAAAGGATGGACATGCAAGGTTTATGGCTTGGTAGGAAAGGAGAAGTACTGGAAAAGAAGAAGATGAAGAGAGAGAGAGAGAGGCAAAGAGGGAATAAAATGTAAAAGAAAGGAGACAGAAAGGAATATATTGATAAGAACAGGAAAAAAAAGGTATAGTGATAATGAAGGATATAATGAAGGAAATGAGTATGTATTAGGAGGGAGAGAAAGGAAAGAAATGCAATCAGGCTTTATTGTTACATTAGTAATATATGAGTCAGTCATAAAATAACTTTGAAAAAGATGGCTAGAGTATAGATGGAGGCAATGGTCAATATTCAAGTAATGTTGGATAATCTATCTGCAGCTTTTCTTGAATTCAAAAAGAGTGATATAGTCTCTTACATTCAGTGAAATATATAACAACATGCTTAGTGACCTATAATGGAAAAGGATCATCACTGTGTTTTTTTTTTTTAGAGGAGAGAATAATGTTAAAGCTAAACTTGATTCATGTCATAGAGTGACTGTTCTTTCTCTAACAATGAATTGTCTTGCAAACTTAGTAAAGGAGTTTTGGTTTAAAAGCATGAACAGGAGGCATTAATTAGTAGATGATAATTATTGTAATTAGTAATTAGTGCACTGATGGTCAGGTATCCAATTTGCTTTTTTTGAGAACAGACTAATGATGTTCTGTTTTAGGAGAGAGGGAGATAAAGCAATATATTTTATTAGATCTGGTTTGAAAACAAGTACTTTTTTTCTTAGAGGCAGAAGAAATTAATGGGAGGGCATATTTTAGCTGAGCAAACAATATACCCTTCCCTATAGCTTCTTTTCCAAATGGGGATAAGAAGTGTGACATCTTCTGAGCCCTAAAATTGATTACGGCCTCAATCCTACATTTTGCCAGACTACAAAGATAAACAAATATAACTGAAGACAAAACACAGTTAGGCAGCAATTATTATATTAACAATTCATTAATATTTATCTCAATATGTTTGACCTTAGCAAAATAAATATCATCTCACCCACTTCCAGACATATTTCCTATTACTTCTTCTGTCTACTTAACTCAAATAAAAATAATAAACTCAAATCTATTACTTTATCTGGCCAAATTTTCTAAACTTCTGCAAAAACAACCATGCTTCTGTTGGTCCTTCTGCTAGCAAGCAATGTCAAATGTAACCAAGGATGCATCCTAGTCAATCCTCAAAACAACTAAAATCTTAATAACCATAAACAAAATCATCCATAATCTCTGACTAATTAATACCTCCACCATTAGCAACAATGTCTGACCATGTGCATGCCTGGATATAACACTATAATCTCAAAGCAATTGGCATTTACAAAACTTGGCTCAAACCTGAAACATAATTCCTGGAAAGCCATTTATATTGCTATAAATCTTACTGTAGTGATAGACAAAAACTTAAGAGTGGAGGAGGATGCCTCTTCTACTTAAGTAATATTTGCAGTGCTTCTTAATTGCCTCTTCCTCCAACACTGATAATGTTCTCAGAATAATCCAAAAGGACCTTTAAGACACTTGAGGACATGATGTAATGATTGCATCCTCTTAGGGAGAGGCATTGGCTTTAGTGGGTTGTAAAAGCATGAGCTTTGTCTTATGGGGTAAGATTGACCTGAGCATTAGCTAGCTATGATTCTACCTCTGAGAATGATTATTGGGTTATATGTTGTAGTTGCTGGAGTGTGGAAACAATGCATATTA
Organism: Protopterus annectens; assembly: GCF_019279795.1. Lineage (NCBI taxonomy): Eukaryota > Metazoa > Chordata > Ceratodontiformes > Protopteridae > Protopterus > Protopterus annectens. The sequence goes on from NC_056729.1 coordinate 509,820,217, forward strand.
GCATGGAATCATCTATGTGCTGGACCAAGGAAGCATGTGTATTAGCAGTATGTAGGTTGTTAGTGAATAGGGTAAAGAGAAGGGGCCCTAGGAACCCTGAATCATTCCTTGAGTGACTGGTAGGAGGGAGGAGAGATTTTGCTGCCATTTAACAGCTTGCTGTCATTTGAGTAAATAGTCGTGGAACCATGTTATAGTGGTGCTGCTAAGACTGAGATTAGATAGAAATGAAATGAGTTTGCTATGTGAAACAGTACTGAAAGCCTTGAATAGATCGAAATATATGGATGAAACCATTTTACCATCATTTCTGTGATGATTTAGTGTGTTTCTAAAGGCCATCAAAGTAGTGGTAGTGCTATGTTTTGGCTGAAAACCATGTTGAGTATTGGAAAGAAGATTGTTAGGAGATAGTTAAGTAATTGAGCATGAATGCATTTTTCTAAGATTTTGGATAGGGGGATAGGATTGCAATGGGGCAATAGTTAGATAGTTCTGTAGAGCTCCCACCTTTATGCAATGGGATAATGTGTAAATGTTCCAAATGAGTGGAACCTTTTGTTCAGAAATGGAACTATTAAGGAGAATAGATATTGGGTAGGAGATGGCTTCGGCAGATATTTTAAGATACTCGGCTGGTAATTGATCTAATGCCAGTGATGCTAGTTTTATTTTTTTTAGGTATTTTTTATAGTATCAATGGAGACAGGCTAGAAGGAAAAGTTTTTGTTGTCATGGTTAGATTTTAGCTGGGATAATATTCTGTAGAGCATTTGTTATTAGTAAGGGCCACTATGGTTTCTGTGAAATATTTATTGAATTGTATTTCTATACTGTCTTTAGTGATGTTGGCTGGTGTGGAAGTAGCACTGACTTGTCCATATTAAATTGTTCTTATAAATGTAGAAAGTAGGTAGAATAATAGGGTTTGTGTTAGCATGCATTTTTTAAAGGATATGAAGTACGAAACTGAAATGTATGTCATTATGAATTGACTTCAGTCTTCAGTGATTTTTCCAGAAAACCAAATATTTTACAAGGACCAGTCCAAAAATATGATGCAAACATCTGGACATTCTGCAAAATTCTGGACAGTTAGGAGGTATGACACAGATATAATTTCTGTGTAAGGTTGCTGGACATGAAAGCGGATTGCAGGGCAACATGGCAATTGCTTTTCCCTTACTTGAGTTTTCCTCAATAAAATTTGTTTGGGGCATTGCCATAGATTGTTTTTCTTCATTTTTTTTGAGGCTAGTGTTTGTGCTATGTGCCACTTAGCACAAATGTGTTTGGCCATATTACTCACCTGGTTTGCACGAAGCACAGCAGTACACAAACTGGACGAATAGAACAATCAGGTTGCAGACAGAACCCAGGCAGCCACAAACATAAACTGGATGCATTCAATTAATACTATTGGCCATCGCGCAAACATGGTAAGAGGCATTGCGCTGTGATTAACAGAGAGAACTTTATGATAAATACTAAGATAGGACATATCATATCACTTATCCTGTGGTAACAGGTATTAAGTGTAGGTGTTGAGTGCAGATGGTCCAGGGTTCTAGTACAGAGTGCACAAAGTTTGTTTTACTGTTGCGAGATTACAGATTATATCAATAAAGTGAAACATACACAATTTTCTCAACTTTCGTGTGACAAAAGCTGTAAGTGTAGGAGAACTGTAGACATGGTCCATTTGATTAGCACATTTACACAAGTGCCTGTATACCAAATAATCTTGAAATTGCAGAGCATGCCACTGTTGCGCATCACTTAACATCGGGCAAACCTGGCACCCGGCACTGCACACCTCGCCTACCATGTTTGCATGATAGTAAGCATTGGGCAATGTTTTCAAATGTTGCAAAACCAAAATGTGTGCACTCTCAATAAGCATGAGACATGCAGTTGGTGGGAAAACATCAGAATACAAAATGCAATTGGTGGAAAATGCAAATTTTACATTGAGCATGAGCCATGGTAGACATGTCTGATGTTGCTGGTGAAGAAATGCACTTCTAAGCAGAGAGGTGGGGTGTTCAGGAGTCAAAGTCTTTACTGTACTCCTAATTAAGGAGCATGGGCCGAGGGTGCTGCAGCAGGACTATTCATACTCAGAATAGAAATCTGAAGCCTGGAATAGTATTGCCAGGACTTTGACTAGTGCTACAGGTATCCCCTGCACTGGTGAGCAATGCAGACATCACTTTGATGACCTCCGGAGGAGGAAACTGGATACCCTCGACCATTGGATCAGGGAATTTAGTACAGGGGACAACCCACAGATGTGCACATATCAATTTCAGTGAGTAATTACAAGAGTTAAAAGCTGACTATAGTCAAGACTGGTATTCATAATGGTATTCTGTTCTGTTTTTTCCACACCTGCTATGCAGCGAGCCTCTAATGTGAGGTCCCTTGCTACTCATTTGTTAAGGATGCAAGAAGTATGTGGTATGTATGCATCAGAGCTGTGCTGTTCTAAATAGTAATTTAATAATAATAATAATAATAATAATAATGATAATTGTAATAGTAATTTAGTAAAATTAAAAGTTTAGGACAGCTTAATTGGTATTTAATACAGCTGTATCAAATTGAGCATGCATATCACAATTGTAAAAGAAAGTATGCATGAATTAGTCTGTAGCACAACGCAACAGTTCCATGCCCTCAAATAAGAGTGAATATGCATTTCTAAACTGCAAAAAGGAAAGTATGCATGCAGTAGTCTGTATGACAAAGTAACATGGCAGTATTAGTGAGTAGTCAGCAGTTGTGGGTTCAGAAACCACACTTCCCAAATAAGTTTTCATCATTATTGCAATGTAACTTCAGATCTCTATACCAGTGGCACAATGGCCTTCTGTAAACTGCAGTCAGTATAATTGGAACATGCATATGTGCAATATATGGACACACCAAGGACTGGTGACTGCAATCTATAATATAGTGTGCCTCTGTTATGAACTGGGTAGTCTTAAAAGTAATGAAGACATCTGTTAGGAGTTTGTAGTGCTAAAAGTAAAGGTAACAGAATAGAGTCAAATAATCATATCAATGCTGTGTATGTCACATATAAAATGACTAATGTTCTCTGTTTTTCTCTAACCCCAACCCTTATCTTCTTTTTCCCTATAGCACAGCAGGGTAGGCATGTCCCAGGGGATCCTCCTGCTCCCATTCCACTGGCTATAGCACCACTGCACAGCACGTCTGATGTGTGACTTGGCAGCACCTCCTCTGCTGCACCTGTACTACCTGGCTTCTCAGGTAGATCTGCCCCAGAGGATAAGCCTGTGGCTTCCTCCAGGAGCAATGGCAGAAGTGGTGACTTTATCACCAAAGAAGAACTGTCAGGGATGGTGCATATGGTTGTGCACTGCACTGTGAGTGCACATCTATGCCAGATGGAGCACCTGTTTTCCATCCTGGTTCAAAATACCTGTAGGAGATGCCAACATCAGGCACTGCAGCCAGCAGTGCAGTGAGGTAACAGTGATGACAGTCCACTGGGTGAGGACTAGATTCTCACTGTCAACCAGCATGATGGGCATGGGACCTCAATTTCCCACTCTCTCCCTAACCATGGTGTTTACCCACCTCTTGTGTCCTTCACAATCCCTGTCTCTTGTCATGTTTGTCTTGTCTGTCTGCACTTGCTTTCTCACCTATCCAACTTATCTCACCCAGACATTCCCACATCCATTCCCCAACATTCCTCTCTCTCTCTCCCAAAAAAAGGGGGGGGGGGGCACCTGTCCCACAAAAAAAAATCATCCCATACATACCTCTCCATTTCACATGTGTTTTCATGACACACTTGATTCATTCCAATTAGCTATACAACATGATTGTGTTGTGGTTACTCCTCTCTCGAGGTGACAGTAAAAATTCAGCTAATATTTTGCAAATATGAAATGTCTTATTGTTGAAGAAATGGATAGCTATGGTTCTTTCCTACATCATTCCTGCACATTCCTGCCCTCCTTTCACTTTTTTCCCCTGATTGTTCCCCATTTCACCTCTTTCCTGTCTTCCCCACTTATTTTTAATTAAAGATTTATTGTATGAACATGAAGCAATGGCGAGCAGCAACAGTATAAGTGGATGCATTTAAAGTATCATACACACTTAAAATTACTACTTACACCCATATTCAAACCCAGTAACATCTGCCTCCAACAACAGTGCATTAACACATGCTGCCACGGAGGCAATTAGGTAGCAGATGTATTGTATATAATCAATACTAACTGAAACAGTTTAGCAATGATTTTTCTTTGCACTGTCATGTGATTGCACCCCATATCACCAATGCCATATCTTACCCATTAAATTTGTATGAAGCATCATTGTGTGATCCTCAGTAAGGTTTTATAAAGCAGTTCAATGTATTAGCTACAGCTATATTTGGAACCAGTACCATTAGGCCCCAAAAAGGAACATATTACTGCATTAAGTGAATTAATACCTGCATCCAGAGAGTCAGTTAAGTAGTAGGTGTATGCAACAGCAGTTAAGTCTGTCATTTGCTATGTACTGTCTAAAATACATATGCTATACAACTGAGTATGTAGCACCATCTGGTAATGCACTGATGCATTCATTTTTGGGGTCAGATGGTACTTGGTTTGAATCCAGATGTATGTGACAGTTTCAAATACTTTTACATACTAATCCAATTTCTGAGGTGTGATAGCTGGTATGGAGTCTTTAAAATATGGCTAGATGGTACTGGTTTACAATACAGCTGTATCTAACACTTATAAATGCTTTTTGCCGTAGCCACACTTTAGTGCACAATGTGCACCATCACTCAATTATGCTTTAAAGAAAAGAAATGAGAAAGATAAGAAAGTGGTGAAATTTGGAGCAAGCAGGGGGGGAAGAACAAAGTGAAAGGAGGGAAGAAATGTGCAGGATGGATGTAGGACAGAACCATAGTTATTCATGTCTTCTACAGTAAAAAAATGTTCAGATCTATAGAATATTGGCTGAATTTGCAGTGTCAATCACAAAGAGAGGGGTGCCCACAACACAATTATGTTGTATATCCAACTGGACTGAATTAAGTATGTCAAGCAACACTTGTGTGAAATGGAGAGCTATGTTTTGGATGGCATTTTTTGGGGGACAGGTGCCCTTTTTTTTAGAGTGAGAGGAATGTTGGGGAAGGGGCGTAGGTATGTCTAGATCAGGTAGGTTGTGTAGGTGAAGAAACAATTGCAGACAAGACAGACAAGACAAGACACAGGGATGGTGAAGGCCACAAGAGGTGGGTGAACACAATGTTTGGGGTGAGGATAGGGACATCACAAACCCAATGAGGTTAAGCTGATTGACAGTGAGAATCAAGTCATCACCCACTGGACTGTCATCACTGTCACTTTACTGCACCGATGGCTGAAGTGTCTGACATCTGTGTCTCATGTTATTCAGTACAATGATGGAGAGCAGTGTCTCCATCCAGCATAGGAGTGCAACATTTGTGTGGTGCACAATCTGATGCACCAAATCTGGCAGTTTAAAGTGTGTGATAAAATCGCCACCTCTGCTGCTGGTCCCAGATGGAACCACTGGCCTATTCTGTGGGGCATAACTACCGGAGGGGCCAGGAAGTACAGGGGCAGCAGAGGAGGTCCAACTAGGTTGCACCCCAGACGTGCTGGTCCTTGGAGCCGTAGCTGGTGGAGTGGGGGCAGGAGGATCCTGTGGGGCAGGCCTACCACTCTGTGCTATGGGGAAAAAAGAAGAAGAAGAAAATAAGATTTGGGATGAGGGAAAAACAAAGGAGAACATTAGCAACTTCATATGTGACATAAAATGCATTGGTACAGATATCTGACTATTCCATTACCTTTGCTTTTAAGACTACAAGCTACTAAAATATGCCCTTTTTACTGTTAAGACTACCCAGCTCATAACAGATGCTCATAACAGATGAACACTATACTACAGATTGCAGCAAACAATCCTTGATGTGTGCATATATTGCACATATGCATGTTCCACTTATACTGATTACAGTTTACAGCAGGCCATTGGTACCACTGATTTAGAGTTCTGACATTACATTACAATATAAATGAAAACCTAACAGTATTGTATCTTTGGGAAGTGTTGTTTGAACTCACAACCTCTGACTTCTCTTTTATAGTGAACTGTTGTTTTAGCCTCCAGACTAATGCATGCATATTTTCCTGTTACAGTTGAGAGATGAATGTTCAATTTGATACAACTGGATAATAAACCAATAGAGGTGCCTTTACTTTTAATGCTAAAAACTGTACTGTTTAAAAACATCCATGCCACATGCTTCTCACATCCATGCCAATCTAGCGGTATGGGCTCACGCATTTAGTTACTGGTCTGTGACAGCTGTGGAAAAAACAGAACAGAAAAGAATACCATTATGAAAACCAATCCTGACTATATCCAGCTTTTAACTCTTGCAAGTAGTATCTGTAAGTGATACTTACACATCTGTGGGATGCCCCCAGTCCTGCATTCCTCAATCAAATGGTCAAGGGTATCCCTTCTCCTCATCTGAAGGTCTCTGTAGTGATTCCTAGATTGTTCACCAGTGCAGGAAATAATGGTAGCACTGGTCAAAGCCTGGCCAAGACAATTCCATGATTTTGACTTGTAATCTGTGCCACAAGAGTCCCTCTGGAAAAGTCTAGGCCCATGTTTGTTCACTAGGAGTCCAATAACACTTTGGACTCCTGGACACCTCATCTTTGATCACAAAATCTCAGAACCTCTCCATGAATGCTTGCCATGTCTACCACAGCTCAAGACCAATGTAGAACGATGTTTTCCTGCCAATTGCAGGCATTGTGCTTACTGAGAGTGTGCACATTTTTGGTTTGGCAACATTTGAAAGTGTTGCTCATCTCTTACCATCACGTAAACATGGTAGGTGAAGGGGCACACTGCTGGGCAAGGTGTTTGTGTGATGGGCAACAGTCTTAATTGAATGCATCTGGTTTATGTTTGGGGCAGTCTGGGTCCTGTCCTGAGCCATTTGATTGGTTTGTGTACTGCTGCTCTGTGTACAAACCAGAATGAGAATAGTCAGACACAGTTGTGCTAAGCAACGCATCACACAAACAGTGCTCCCCCAAAAATAAAAAAAAATTTTAAAAAATGAGAAAGAGTTGAAATGAGGAAAATTAATCTATGACATACATCATAAAAAATGTTAGTACGCATGAGATATGCCTACATTATTATGCATCCCAACTCTCACTCCAATGCAACTTCAGAAAACAGGATGGGTGCCTTATCCATCCTTGCCACAGAAAGAGCTTTGCAGCAAATAAATGAATAAACGTGTCACACAACAAAGTGCAATTGAATGCACATTAATATCAAGACATATCCTGTTATTTATAAATTTATCATATTTAATATATTTAGATGTAGTCCACTTAGTGATCACACACTCTGTTATGATTATTCATTGTAAATATACAGCTTTACTTTTCTGTGGTTCTTGGTCATTCATCAGTTATCTGACCAGTAGTCAGAGACATGTAGTGTGTAAGCCAGTTTATATCATTTACCTTAAAATGTGTGACGATATTAACTGAGAATACTATGATATGCAGTTTCCATCAAATGAAGGGCAGGTTGGATGGCGCAAACAAGCATAGACTGCTTTCTTGGGAGGATCTAAGGTGAGTTCCTGTTATGGCACACACAAGGGTACACTGTTCTTATGAGTGGGGTAGACCCAGGCTGAGCTACTGTTATGACAAAAACAAGGATATGTTGCTCTTGTTACTGCTCGTGTTTTGCATCCTGCCTGTTTGATCTTGTGAGGGTTGTAAAGTCAGAAACTGCAATGTGTTTCATTACTTTCTAACTACTCTCTGTTATGATTTCCTTTTACAAACACAGGGTGTTAAACTGGGGGAATGCAGTGATCATAAGTACTTTAGAAAGGTATAAATGTCTGAATCTTTGATGCTTGAGGCCTACTTCTTGCTAAAAGACAAATGCAAGTCAAATAACTCTCTGCTGTCACGTTACATTAATTTGTGTACAAAATCTCCCACCTTTTACTTGTTTACTATACCAAATGATGAAATACAAGGATATGCCATAATATTATCATACAGTACAGTATATGTTCAGGACTTGCCGTATAAATGCAGCAGTTGTCACAATGTTAGTGCAGGGCTAACTGTGATGCAAGCAGTATACAGACAATACCTGGGGAGGTAAAGGCTCTGGCTCTGAGATGAGACCAGCAGAGGTCACAGAGTTCCTGTCCACCCTGTAACACTCTACTATGTGCATGTCATGTATGCCATGATAAGTTAAATGTGGCCTGAAATCTCTTCTATGTCTCAGCCTAGGCCTATTAGCAGTAGCAGCAGCATTGCCTGCAGCCTGTAGGACATACAAATGGAGTTATACAGCAGCAGCTCCTAACATTGTCTCTGTGTAGACTTTCTGTGTCTGTACTCCACTATTTTTGAATTCCACAGGAAAAAACAGCATTGAGTCTACATGGTTGGTTTATAACTTGTCCAATAGCTCCACCAGATTGGTTGAGTAGCATGCAGTTTAGCTGCTTATGCTGTAATTAGCATTTCTAAAACACAGGCTATGACAGATACAATCCATTAATAATCTGCTCCATTACAAAAAGACAAATATGTAGTTAACCAAACTGATGGTAAGGAAACTTGCTACATGTTTGCAAGACTTCACAAAAGCAAAATTGTTCCAAAGATATTTTTATAGAGCTGTATTGAACTCCAAGAGGTATCCTCCCATTTTGTTACCTACATAATGCATATGCTGGAACACATTAATAAATAATGTGAAGCAAAGGCTTCGACACTTTTATCTGTATGCGTTAGTTAGAAATGTACCGATGACATGGCCATGTTTATCAAGCCATTTCAAAGGTACACATGACTGACAATACAGGAAATAGAAAGCTGTGTGATACATATGTACAAATGTTTTGAGGACATGTCCTTTGAAAGTACTTTTAGCATTTCAAAGATGTTATATTAGCAAAATAGTTAATCTGCCTATTCTTTTATGGGTGGGGGGTGCAAAGAAAAATTACTGTTATGTCACAAACTAGAATGGACTGTTCTTTGGGGAGTACAGTTGTGTTACTGCTATGGCTCATACAAGCATATACTGCTCTTGCTACTCTCCTTGTTTTGCATTATGCCTGTTGTTAGTGTTCCACATCTGTAGACTGTTTTATGTTTTTCTAGTGGATACTACTGACTACCTACCTTTACTGTTTTATCTGGAAACAATTACTTTGTAGTTATGTGATACTGATGTATATTATCATTCTATTGTCTTTTAGGACACAAACAATGTCAGTGAGGCACAGACTCCCCCTTCAGTGAAGCGGAGAACAATATTAATGTTAACGATGTCCATCAACATGGGGCATTTCGGCTGTGAAGAGGTCAGCCCAGTATGCAAGAAAGGCTATGAATATGCAGCAGATTGCTGCCAACATCAATTCTGTGGGTGGCCACAGCTGAACATATGAACAGGTGCACCACAGGGTCACTGACATGATTACCTCTGCACAGAGGCAAGCAGCTCGAAGACTAATCAGACGAGGGCCTGCTACAGAACCACCTCTCACCCCTAATGAGTTCCTGGCAAATATCCTCCGATATGAGACTTCACAGCAGAGTGGACCACAGCATGTCCTTGACATGGGTGCCACTCTTTCTGAGTCCCAGGAGGAGCTTTCAGGTAAGCTTTGTTATATGACCAGTTGAATACTGTTGTATAGCAAAAAAAATTGAAATAAAAGTTACTTCAGTGTCACTTGTCTTTTTTGGGGGGAGGGGGGTTTGAAGATTGCTACACTGATAAGCTCAGTTTGGATCTATCAGCCGCATTCCTGTTGAATGTACATTTAATGTAGTACCCTCTGTCTTACTGTTAAATGTAATGATGTTGCTCTTACCTCTTGACTAACTTATTTCAGGAACGTCAGGAATCCAGTGATGTATGCCTCCTGCTGTAGATGGTAAGCCAAATAAATGTATGTCAAAACTGCAGATCAATTTAAAGAAATATAATGTGTCACTTTAGACCTGTTGTGTGTATTGCTGTACTGTCTGTAATAGTAGAAGATCTGTTAGTTGTTTAGCATATATTGAACCATAGTAGTGCAGGTATTAATGTATGCCTATGTTTCTTCCTCTTTATTACAGGTGATCATGATAGTGGGAGTGTGGGCCCTGTCCCACCTAGTTTCAATGTCTCATCAGACACTGATGATGAGTTTGACAAAACTCAGGTGCAGTCAGAGGGTGCAGAGGTTGAATCTGACACAGAGTTTGACACCCAGCCACCCCCCTTCATTTTCCCCGGACACGGCCAGTAGGCCTATTCCTACCCAGTCCTCTGAGCCCACAGATATTTGATAGGTAGAGGGTGAGGGCATTTATCTGGGAAGTGTGTCTAAGGCAGATTCAGTGCCTGTTAAATCTGGCCATAGCCAAAGTGTGGGTGAGGTGCCACACAGGAGGGTTGAGATGGGTGCTCAGAGGAGGCCTGCTGTCCCTCCTCCATGTGGTACAGGTGTCTTCCCATGTCACTCAACATATATTTGGGGTGGTCATGGAGGCACAGGCATGTTCAGAAAGGCACTCTAGACAAATGCTAAGGATTAAGATGTGGCACAGGCTGACATGTAGGACTGCCTCTACCGTCTTGTCGACCGACTGGATCGGATGAATGACATGTTGGAACTAGGAGTGTTTGTGATGGACTGAGGGATGCCTGCCATGGAATGAGCAGTGTCTGTGATGGAACGTCTGCTGGGAGGGGAACAGCATCCTCGTAAACGTAGATCAGCCACAACATCTTCTGATAGCCATTGTGGCTGTCACTGATCATGCTCCCATAGTGGCAGTACTTCCATTTGTCCATTGGAGAGTGTGCTGTCCACACCCAGATATGTCAGACCATGGCATCATGGTCCTGAGGATTCCCATGAAGGGAGTTCAGGTAGCAGCACTACATCTGACCTTGGATGTGGAGGTACCAGTGCGACTCTTGGCAGAGCCAGTTCTCATGGTCAGGGATGACAACAATGAAATCCCAAATCTACCATGGACAGATCACACCATTCCAACATATCAAGACGTAGAGCTAGCAGTGAGCTTGGCTGTGTTCAAGAAGACTCTCACACACCACTGTCACATGGAGGATACCTACAGGAACACACATGTAGCAGTTACATGGTTCAGCTTGTCTGCTTCCTTTTCTTACACACACACACACATACACACACACACACACACACACACACACACACACACACACACACACACACACACACACACACACACAAACAATGAGTGACCTTTTGTGTCAGCCTAGGCCTCCTGCCCCCCACCCACCCCCACCCCCACACACACACACACACACACACAAAACACCCTGTGCAAGTGATGCTAACTCTGCAAATCCCTGTTTTCTCTCTTCTGGATTGAGAGATACAAAAGCTCTGTGTCGGATACACAGGGTGTAGAGGTTTATTAGTGCCTAGTATATCTGCATTTGTGATGTTGAACTGATAATTGTACCTGTCACTTGTATTTGCCTTGCCAAGTTATACAGTGGGCAGCATCATCACATCAGTACTTTCTAGTGTATTCCCTTGTAAGGGTTGTGAAGTCAGGAACTGCAGTGTATCTCATTAGTTTCTAACTTTTCTCTTTAATGATTTTCCAGTATATGTATGGTGCACATCATAAGACATGCCATCACTTTCAGATCTCAGGATTGTATGACAGCAGAACAGTAATAGAGTATAATGTTTTCTTTTGCATGAACCTCGCCAGACACATACAGCAGCTAGAGAGACCACAGGGCTTTCTCATTAAGATAGCACAGGGCCTACTAACCATACCATGTTGTATGCGTATAGATTAAAAGACATATTACTGTAATCTGTCTGGTAGTGGATTACATTATAACTGTTATTCTAAGCCTCTTAATTTTGGTGTATGTGCTTGGGCTTCAGGCAAGTTGTTTTACATTAAAAAGGTTTGTGGTCTACACTCTTTTGGGAGGAGAGGGTAGCCTCTGCCTTTCTGTGATGGAAATTGCTGGTTGAAGGCTTATTGTGCCCTGTTGTTCTAAGTGTCTTAGTACTGGTTTAAGCACTTGGGCACCAAACCAGTTATTTTACATTAGGAAAGTTTGTGGTCTAGACTCTTGTGGGAATATTCTACTGAATTGCTGCTTTATTTACAGTGCGGCTTTTTTTTCTGTTGTGACTGCGATTTTTCTGCACTTTGAATTTAATACTTCCGCATTTTGTATTATAGCATAAGCTAGATTCAGGCTTGCTCAATCTAGACTGTTTTGTATTATGTGAGCATTAAAACTAGCCATCTTATATTAGCCCCCTTGCACCCTTGTGGCAGAAGTGTGCAGCCAAGGACCCTTCTGAGTTGAGGATTGCTGGAATAAGGCTCAGTTTTGAGCTTTCATTTGGTTACTTTTTTAAAGTCTTTTAACTTCACTTGTATTTCAGCTTTGTATTTGGGTGGGTTTGCACTCAGTTTACTGGAGCTGCTCAGAGATTGCACTGCTGCCCTGTGAGCAACTCATTTGTGCATTGTGAAGCACTGATGCAGTTTTCTACCCCTAGCCCTCCACAGAATACCCACTTTTTATTAGTCTTACAAAAAAAACTTGTCCATCTAGTCCACTCCCAACTAGTTACTACAGTATATACCTGCCATAATAGATGGACAGTTTCACACCATTTCTCCAGCCAGCCTTATTGACATGGGCATCCTGAGACAATGTAGCAATTGGCTCATGTATACTGACAACCAGTTATTTCTAAATCAGACAAATACAACATGTGAGAGCTGTATCTATACTATGAATCTGGAATCAATTCTCTCACATAACAGCAAGCCAAGTATCAAACATGTTATCAGCACACACACTTCACCTCCTGCACATAACAAGTTCACAACATATAAACCCACATATGCAGAGGTACTCACTAGAAGCCTACATAAAGAACACATACCTCCCAAGGGCAAACCTAAAGCAAACACTGCAGACCCAACAGAATCCAATACAAATAATAATACACACAACAGTGTCTCGGCTAAAAAAAAAAAAATAATAATAAAAAAAAAATAAATAAAAACAAGCCACCCTGGTGGGCATCAATCATAAACAGGTTATACAACAAGAGGAAGAAACTAATGCCTAAGAACAAGAGATAACTGATTCAGCAGAAGGACACCATCCACAGCTTGAACAAGTACATTAAATATCTTGTAAAGTCCTCTAAAGCCAATTATGAAGTGAAACTAGCGTCCCTAGCTAAAGATAATCACAATTGCTTCTTTAGCTCCATCAGAAATCTAAAAGGGAAGGCCCATCTTTGTGCCAAACTAGGACACTGCCAACCTAGCAGACAGATTTGATGCAAACGTCACTCCCCTGTCCCCACCAGACATATCCCAAAGCATACCTGTTACTAGTCTTCTACCTAGTATCTCCAAAAAACAGGTCATAACCACACTCTCCATGGCCAAACACACAGCCTCTGTGGGACCAGATAACATCCCAGGCTGCCTACTAAATGGTCTAAAACAGGACCTACTAGAACCACTTGGCACTCTCTTCAACCACAGTCTAAGTACTGGTTTTGTCCCAGCAGAGTGGAAAACAGCAACATTAATTCCCCTTCCAGAAAGGCGGCCCATCAACCTACAGTGGGAACTATAGAAGCATAAGCCTAACCAGCCTTTTCTGCAAGGACCTGGTGAGAATCATCATGGACCTTTTCAGCAAAGAAAAAGGTGACCTTCAAACTCTTGACCCAACCAAGTTTGGCTTCATTAAGGGCAGATCATGCTTATTAAAAATGGTGGACGTCTTCGAGAATGCCACCAAAGTCCTGGATGAAGGCAAAACAGTACATACAGCCTATCTTGACTTAGCCAAGGCTTTTGACACAATCCCCCACACAGGCATCATTGAGAACCTCACACAGCAGGCATTGATATCTAGGAAAAAATTCCAAGCTATAAACTAATTTGCTCTTCCTGTCCTAACTTACAGTTTTGGAGTGATTGACTGGCCCCAAAATATGTTGGATGGATTAGATAAGAAACAAGATGGATGCTTCATGCTTACCAAATGATTTATAAAAATCAGTGCATACCAAGATTATATATTCCCCATTCCAAAGGAGGGATGGGCCTCCTTGAAATTGATTACATGTACAGATCTACAATCATGGGACTCCACACATATCTGCTGACTCACGAGACCCAAATGCAGTGAAAGTTTTGAAACATGAGGAAAATAAATCAAAGATGATCTCCCTGTTTAGGCTAGCAGAAGCATATCGGCATCAAGCAGGAATGGAAATCAAACCACAAGTGGATAAAAACCAGGCAGCAACTGAACGTGCCAAAAAACAAAAGAAAGAATATAAGGTGAAAGACCAGATGAGAAGGCAAGAAATGTGGAAAATGCATAAATATAGTTCCAAGTATAGAAAACTTCTGGAAGAACCACATGTTGATTAGGAACAAATGCGGGAATGGTTAACAAGAGGCAAATTCAAAGAGATGGAAGGTTAATATTGGCAGCCCAAGATAGTGGGCTATGTACACATTGGTTTACAAAGTCCACTGAACATGTGGGAGAAACAGATAAATGTAGGTTTTGTAAAACAGAATTGTAAACAGTTGCATATCTTGTTGCTGGTTGTGATATACTAATGGCAGAAGGACTTTATACTGGAAGGCATAATAATGTGGTGAGACTGTTACACTGGGAATTATGCAAACATTATTGTAGTGAAGTGGCAGAAAAACACTGGAGACATGACCCACAAAGCATCACAGAAAATGATGAAGTTTACATCACATGGGGGCATCCATTGCCAACAGTTCAAAAGATAGATGCTAGAAAACCAGATATAGTGGTCCTAGAAAAGAAGACAAAAGTAGCATAGAGCATTGAAATCGCCACACCCAGTGACTACAGTGTCTTCCATACAGAGGGACACAAAGTCATAAAATATCAGGATTTGCAAGCAGAAATGAGAGCAATGTGAAAGAAATATACCCAGATAGTTCCAATAGTAGTAGGAACAACAGGTCTCAGTCTACAATCATACTTAGATATGCTACCAATACACGTAACTCCATACAAATTGCAGGAGTCATTACTGGGCACATTGTGGGTGCTGCGAAGAGCACTTTTGGCTGACATCAAAGAGTGAAATAATACTAATTTCATGAACTTTAATCATACTTTGACTTAGGAATGGGGTCCATTCCTGTCATGGTATTAGAAACCCAAAAGATTTGGCGAAATTAGAAACAGGGAATTAAGGACATTCGTAATTATTGTATTCATTTGTTTTATCAAACTTCTACCTTTTTGGGTTTTATTGACCTTCTGCAGTCTATTTCTTTCATTGATCTTAATATGTTTCTCTATCTCTATTAAATCAACCAACTTTCTCTTAGTTCATTTTCTTCTAAATTGAGGACACATTTTTTTGTTCTCCATTTTCTGCGGGCATGCTATAGAAACTTCTGTAGCACATTCTTTTCAATTTCATCCTGTATCAGCCATTGTTTTGTCATATGGGGCTAGCCTATCACTCCTTATCATTGACTGTGTCAGAGTTGCCTCAGTTTCCTGTTCCTTCCCCTTGCTGTCCAGCTTCAAGTAATCATTTGTACTGGTTTCTTGTGAAAGGCTCCAAAACATCTTCATATGGCAACTGACCAGTTGCTTCCCATTCCACTGGTTTCTCCTTAATTTGGTATCTATTGCTCTATTCTGCTGTGGTGTTTGTTACAAATTAAACAATAATTAATAAAATTATAAATTAAAATTACAAACCAATAACTTGGCTTCCGACAACATATAAACTATACATTGGAAATTATGCCAACAGAGTTTATGGTCATTTAGAAGAAAACTCAGTTATGGCAATGGAACAAAAGGGCAATAAAAGAAAGTCCTGTGGAACAATGGATCATTTGTTGTTAAATAAAGTCAGAGTGGAGAACTATAAAAAGGGAAGGAATCTAAGTATGGCATGGATTGATTAAAAAAAAGCATGTGACACTATCCCACATTCATGGATAAAAGAGTGCTTAAAAATGTATAAAATGCACCCTACACTGATAAACTACATCACAGTGACCATGAAACAGTATCAAACCACTTTGCAGTCAAGTCATGATTAAGGACAAATTATTATTCCAGGGATAAAAATCCAAAGGGGGACATTCCAGGGTGATTATCTATCACTGCTGCTATTCTACCTTGCACTTAACCCATTAAGTTGTCTACTTAACAGATTAGGTCATGGCTACATGGAGAATATCGATATCTGTGCAGTAACAGAAACCTGGTTCAAGGCTCCCGAGAGCACCCCAGCACTAACAGGTTATACTTCATACCATGCTTTCCGGCTCCAAAACTCGGACTGAACCACAAAAGGAGGGGGAGTACCCATGTTTATCAAAGATACCCACACCTCCAGGTTAGTGGCATTGCACGAAGCATCGGAGACCATCCATGTGCAACTAACAGTGGGAAAAACTGCCTTTCAGTTTGTAGCCTGCTACACACCACCCTCCCAAACACAGGAACCTCACTCGGCTTTCCTGAGAACACTGGTGAATATGAAGGTCTCTCCAAACACTATTATATTGGGCGACTTCAACTACCCAAACATCGATTGGGAAAACTACTCAAGCCCAAACACCCTCGCCCAACGGTTCTAGAATTTATAAACTCAAATGCTATGGAACAACTGGTCACCACTTCCACAAGAGGGGAAACATATTGGATCTGGTCATCACCAACATGGGGTCTCTATGTTCCACACCAGAGGTATACCCCTCATTGGTAAGATCAGACCATAAACAAATCTCACTGGACATCCATATTCCATCCCCACCCCTAGCCAAGGAAACCACGGTGAAGAACTTCTCAAAAGCAAACTTCACACTTCTCAAAACTGAGGTGGAATCCTTCAAAGCCCCCGGGCCAGTGGAAAATATGGCTCAAATGCAGAATCCTTTTACAAAAGCATTCTATGGGCACCTACAGGAATGCATGGAGCATGCTATCCCAAATAAAACCAAGACTCACTCCTCCAAAGGCAGGAGACCTGTCTGGTGGACCCCGGCCATAAATAAGCTATACAACAGAAGGAGAAAGCTACTACATGACAGAGCAAAATCCCAGAAAGGGAAGGCATCACTGATCAGTACTAGCAAGAAACTACGATCCCCCATAAAATCATCTAAGGCCAGCTTCGAAAGAAAAATTGCACAAGACACTAAAGATAATCACAAGTCCTTCTTTAGTTATGTTAGAAACCTGGGAGGCAACTCCCAGATATGCTCTCTCTAAGTTAGTGCAAAATGACAAAAAATACACTGAACCCACAGAGATTGCCAACATCCTGAGATCACAGATGCACAGGTGAGAGCTGCCCTCTCCAAAGCAAAAAACACAGCATCAATGGGACCAGAAAGTGTACTGGGCTACGTCTTACATGAGCTCCAAGAAGAACTACACCCTCATATAAAGTCACTGTTCAATCTCAGCCTTACTACAGGATATGTACCCAAGGAATGGCATACAGCAACAGTGGTCCCACTCCACAAAGGTGGTGCCACAACAGACCCCGGAAACTATCGCCCTATAAGCCTGACTAGCCTGGTCTGCAAAGCTATGGAGCGTATCAACATGGAAGTCATAAACAAAAACATTGGGAACCTCCAGACACTGGATCCTACCCAATTTGGCTTCGTTAAGGGCAGATCTTGCCTCTTGAACCTGGTCAACTTCTTTGAAACAGTTACCAAAGCCATAGATGAAGGGAAGGTAGTCCACACAGCCTACCTGGACCTCTCAAAAGCCTTCGACACAATACCCCACTCGGGCATCATAAATAAGCTCACCAGCTTAAATATCAACCCCCATCTCACAAGATGGGTTGCAAACTGGCTCAGGGATAGAACCCACATGGTCAGAATAGCAGGTGCCATGTCAGACTCTAAACCAGTTACAAGTGGTGTCCCACAAGGCTCAATCCTGGGACCTCTCTTGTTTGGTATATATTTCTCTGATGTACAGGCTAACACGGGTGGACTATGGCTGACCAAGTTCGCAGATGACTGCAAACTGGGTGCTGTAATCGACTCTCTGGCTGACACAAGCATCCTCCAAAAGGGTCTCACAGAGACAGATAACTGGTGCCAGAGCCATGGCCTAAAGCTAAATGCCAAAAAGTGCATAGTCAACCCCTTTGGGAAAAACAAAGTGCCCACAAATTACCACATAGGTGGTAATCCATTAAGTACAGAAGAAGTAATTAGGGACTTGGGGACCCAAGTAGATAGCAATCTCTCCTTTGACAATCACATTGCCAAAGTGGTTAGAAAGACCTTCTATATAGCCCACCTTATCATGAAAGGGTTCACATCTAGATCAAGAGAGGTCATTGTGCCCCTCTACTCATCACTTATCAGGCCCATAATTGAGTACAATGCCCCGTTTGGGATGTACCTTACCCGACACCTTCAGCAACTGGAAAGACCCCAAAAGTATCTCACCAAGAGGATCAAGGGGCTCAAAAAGATGCCCTATGCAGTTCGGCTAAAGAAACTCCAGCTCTACTCAGTTGCGTACTGCCTACTCAGAGGCGATCTGTGTCTGATGTATAAAGCCATGTCCAACCCAGAATTAATGGACATGCTTCACCTCAGGAAATCCAAATCCCTTAGAGCTACATGCTCCAGGAACTTGAACCTCAGCACAGAAATAAATAGGACATGCTGGAGGGACAGATTCATATCCCAGAGGCTCCCCTCACTCTGGAACAAAATCCCAATCCATGTTAGGTAGAGCCCCTCACTGACCCTCTTCAAGAGAAATCTTGACGAATGGATGGGAGATCATAAGTTTACCCCTGGAATCTCTTCTGTGTCCCTGCTTGACAGAGGTACAGTAAACTAACCTTAAAAGGGCTACCTTCTGTGACCTACTATACAGAGGCACAGTCAACTAATCTAAAAGGGTGGCGAAAGCCAAACACACTCTGGCTAGGCTTATAAATGCCCTAGGGCAGATAGCCTACTATCAACCTATGAACCTATAATTTGGTTCCCAGAAAGCAACAAAGTTTAAAGGCTTCTCATATTCTATTTGTCGATGATTTAAAACTGTATTATAACTCATCAGATGAGGAACTGAAAGCACAACTGCAAGCAGTCATAACTTTTACAGATGATATAAGAATGTCATTTGGTCTTGATAAATGTGCAAAAGCAATTTTTAAAGCAGGAAAATTGCAGCACCAGGAAAACATAAATTTAAGACAAGAATGTGATATAAAACAATTTGAGCAAGGGGGAGTGCATAAATATTTGGGAACTGATGAAAGATCAACACTAAAACATGAACAAATGCGAATAAAACTTAGTAAGGTATATTTTAGAAGACTTTAATCCTGAAAGCAGCATTGACATCAAGGAACAAAATTCAAGCTATAAACTAATTTGTTCTTCCTGTCCTAACTTACAGTTTTGGAGTGAATGGCGCCAAAAGGTGTTGGAGAGATTAGACAGGAAAACAAGATGGATGCTTCATGCTCACCAAATGATTTATAAAAATCAGTGCATACCAAGATTATAGATTCCCAGTTCCGAAGGAGGTATGGGCCAACTTGCAATTGATTACATCTATTGATCTGCAATTGTGGGACAACATACATATCTCCTGACATCACAAGACCCAAATATAGTGAAAGTTTTAAAACATGAGGAGAATAACTAAGGTGACTTCCCTTCTTAGTCAGGCAGGATCCTATCAGCGTCAAGTGGGAATGGAAATCAACCCAGAAGCAGATAAAATCAGGCAGCAACTGAATGTGCCAAAAAACAAAAGAAAGCATATAAGGTGAAGGATCAGATGAGAAAGGCAAGAAATATGGAAAATGCATAAATATAGTTGCAAGTACAGAAAACTCATGGAAGAACTTCATGTTGATCAGTATCAAACACAGGAATGGTTAAGGAGAGGTGAATTCAAACCAAAAGATGAAAGGTTAATATTGGCAGACCAAGATAGTGGGCTGCATACATGTTAGTTTACAAAGTCCATTGAACAAGTGGGAAGAACAGACATATGTAGGTTTTGTAAAATAGAATTGGAAACAGTCACACACCTAGTTGCTGGATGTGATATACTAATGCCAGAAAGACTGTATACTGAAAGGCATAATAATGTGGCAAGACTGTTGAACTAGGGATTCTGCAAACATTATAATAATGAAGTAGCTGAAAAACATGGGAAACATAAGCCACAAAGCATCATAGAAAATGAGGAAGTCTACATTACATGGGATCACCCATTATCAACAGTTCAAAAGACAGATGCGAGAAAACCAGATATAGTGGACCATGAAAAGAAGGCAAAATTAGCATTGATTAATGAAATCACTGCACCCAGTGACTACAGTGTCTTGTGTACAGAGAAACACAAAGTCATAACATATCAGGATTTGCAGGCAGAAATGTGAGCAATGTGAAAGAATGATACCAGACAATTCCAATAGTAGTAGGAGCAGCGGGTCTTATAAAAAAGAATCTACAGTCGTATCTAGATATGTTACCGATACATGTAACTCCATACGAATTGCATAAGGAGTCATTACTGGGCACATTGCTAGTGCTGTGAAAAGCACTTCTGGCTGACATCAAAGAATGAAACAATACTAATTTCATGAACTTTAATCATACTTTGATTTAGGCATGGGGTCCATTCCCATTGCAGTATTAGAAACCCAAAAGATTTGTAGAAATTAAAATACAGGGAATTAACCCATATGTCACAAGATGGGTAGCCAAATGGCTCACCAACAGAACACATACAGTCAAAGTTGGGGATTCCACCTCTACCAGCAGACTAGTTACCAGTGGTGTACCACAAGGATCTGTGCTGAGCTCCCTACTGTTTGGAATTTATTTCTCAGAAATCCAGGCAAAAATAAGTATGGCTGTGGCTTACCAAATTTGCTGATGACTGCAAATTAGGTGCAATCATCGAGTTCCCCAACAATGTTGACATACTACAAAAAGGGCTTACACAGCCAAATGATTGGTGCCAAAGTCAAAAACTTAAACTAAATGCAAAGAAATGCATGATCATTCCTTTTGTCAAAGGGGAGGTTCCTGCAAATTACAATTTTAACAGTACACCCTATGATGTCCCCTTTCTGGGCCCGTAATCAAGGAGCTTCAATCCTCACCACTGACACTGTACAAGGATGTTGACTTGAAACAAAAATGGATACACCCAGTATTTCCAGATGTGGCTCTCTGCATTAAGCACAATTTCTCTTAAGAGCACACTGGGAACACACTCAGTCTGTCAGCTTGTTTTCCCTTCTCTCTTCAGATCCCCAGTAAGACTCCCCACTGGCACTGCTATAGAGTTGAGTCCCCCGCCGAGTGTCTAAGCCAAGTCCTCCACCACTCTCTCTGTGAAACCAGTGTTCATGTCCTAGTTCCAAGCAGCTGGCATACATACTCTTTGAGATTTGGTTTCATATACACACACACACATACACACACACACACACACACCCACACACACACACACACACACACACACACACACACACACACACACACACACACACACACACACACCTGTGAAGGGCTGGCACAGATTTACTAGATATGCCCCTTCTGCCCAGACAATAAGGCAGTTACTACCACCAGACACTCCAAAGGTAACTACTCTAAGGCTGTTACAAGGGTACCTAATCATACTGAGTGAAATTAATATTAATACAAATGGTAGTGTTTTGAACAGTGCAGTAAGGCTTTTCAGGAGTGACGACAGTATCACCAAATAGATATGTGTACTATCAAAGGTTAAAATATTCTCAAAAGGACTGGCCACAGTGAAAGTTTAAAAATGTTTAATAATAAACAATAAAAGAACATGAAAATACTAAATATCTATTTACAATAACCACCAGAGTTTCAATCACAGGAAATATTAACATAACACAGATGAATAGATTTGCACAGATACAGAAAAACAATAATTAACTAAGCTCACTATATTTTCCTGACTGATCTAAAGAATTACTATTCCCTGATTCACTTACTAGAGCAAGGCAGGATGAAGGGGCAGAGAGATCCTTTTATGTCAGTTTCCAAGAAACAGATGGCCCTGAGACTTCAGTCTCATCTAGTATTAAAAAACATCATTTCAATGATGGATTATGGAATGACATCACATACATCTGGTCATTTGACTTCTAGTTCCCATGCTACCACCCTTGGCTAGAAGCTGCCAGGATATCACAGATATGTGTTACCATATATACAGATAGAGCTTTGCAAAATGTGTTATAGTATCTGGAAGCTACAAAACCATAAAACACTTCCACTCTTCCTACAGGAGTTAATAAAACATTCTCTGGCACAGACATTTACTCTCTGGCTGCAATTAAAACTGTAAGATGTAATCTTTATGGCCTAAATCAGGTAACAATTTTTCAAAGTTAGCTGGAGGGAGATTAACCTCTTCTCTTCTAGTATCCTGTGTTAAACCATATACATGTAATCAGTTACAATACAGTGAGGACCCACTGTTGGTACATTTGTAATACAAGCAGCTTTACAAATACATTTTTCAACACAAGCATCTGTACAAATTAGTTTGATATACAAATGACATATATTTCTTTACAAAATTCCAGCTAGCTTTGCTGGTATATGTTGCACATCCACTGCCCTATTTCTACTAGCATAGCTGGCAATACCTCACTTTGTCACATCTCACCTCCAATTTGAAGACTCAAGCTAGTTTCTCAAGTGGCCCTGGAGAAAGATTGCTTGAGAGGAATGACCCTGTGTGGGAATACACTAACTCATACCCTGTCTTGAGAACTCAGCTGCACTGGCATTGCTGACCCTACTACAGTGCTGCACTGTCAAGGCATATGCTTGCAACCCTAGGCTCCACCTTAGTAACATGGCATTTTGCTGGCTGGCTCAATGTAGCTATAGGTACCCCTCAGAATCCTCCTGCATCCTACTCAAATACTTAGCATAAGGTCCTCCCTCTCATGATAAGGTTTCATCATGTTAACATGGTACAATTTTTGCCCCTGCCTCCTGCCTAGTAGTTCCACCATGTAGTTAACATCACTGACCTTCCTTACCACTTTGAAGGGTCTCTCCCAAGCTCCCTGCAGCTTATTGCATCTGACAGCAATGAGAACCATAACCTGCTTCCCCACAGCATACTCTAGCTCAAGCATTCCTGTCATACCAGACCTTTTTCTGCTGTTGGGCTTCTGCCACTTTATCCTGGGCCAAGCTCATGAGCTCCCTAAGCCTTGTCAAGAGGTTTAAGACATATGCCACAACAAACTCCTTGTGGGATTCACACTCACCCTCCCACTCATCACAAATCAAATCTAAAGGCCCTCTCACCCTATGCCCCTACATCAACTGCGGATTCCTGGGATACCTCTCTGTATGCAAACAGCAGATGGCTCAAATATTTGTCCCACTCGCTCTTAAATTGGCCTGCAAATGCCTATAGCATGGTCTTTAATGTAGAGTTTAACCTCTTCACAAGACCGTTAGTCTGGGGCTGGTAGTGAGTGGTCTTTAAGTGCTTCACCCCACAGCAATTCCACAGATAACCCAGCAGGTCTGACATGAAATTGGCACCTCTGTTAGTCAATATTTCTCACAGGAAACCTCCCCTGCTGAAAATCTCAAACAAAGCATTTGACACCTTCTCTGCCTGGATGGAGGACAGAGCCACCACACCTCAGGGCAGAGCAGTGGTGCAGCAGGTAATGTTGTTGCCTCACAGCAAGAGGTTCTCCAGTTCAATTCTCAGCTTGGGTGCCTTCTGTATGGAGTCTGCATGTCCTTCTTGCATTTGCGTGGGTTTTCGCTGAGTAGTCCGCTTTCTTCCCCCATTCCAAAGACATGCATCTGGAGCATTTCTGCAAGGGCCTCCACTGAAAATAGGGTCTGCCTAGTCAGACTTTCCCAGTCAACAAATGTTAAATAAATAAATAAATAAATACATAAATAAATAAATAAATAAAACAGTAGCATGATCTACTACCACCAGGATGTACTTCTTTCCTGTAGTGTTTGGAGTACTCACAGGCCCCACAATATGCATAGCTATCCTCTGAAATGGCTCTTCAATCACAGACAAAGGCATCAAAGGAGCTTTAACCTTATTTCCTGCCTTGCTTACTTTCTGGCACTGCTCACAGGTCCTGCAGTACCCTGTTACATCCCTTTCAATCCCAGGCCAGTAACATTTCTGTATAATACATCTCTTGGTATGCTTTATGCCCATATGACCTGCAAAATGAATGTTATGGGCTATGGCTAGAAGTGCCAGATTGTAGACTCTAGGCACTACCAACTCCTGTATTAGCTCACCCTCTAGCCCTTCCTCAGGAATCCACTCTCTCTACAGTAACCCTTTGTTCCACTATATAGACTCCCCTTTTCCTTGAGGATCAGGTGCCTCCCTAGCTACCTCCTTCAAGCATCTTAGTGTAAGGTTAGAGAGCTGAGCCTGTCTCGACTCTGTCTTTGTAACTCTTCCCAGCTCACCTTCCACAGGAAGTCTATAATCCGTTGACAGTGGTGCCTCACTGTCAGCCTAGGTAATACTACTCACCTCTGTCCTTGAAGTCACTCTGTCCAAGGGAACATCAGTACCTACCAGCAGTTGTGGCTCACCTTCAGGTTCACTGTTACAGGGTAGCTCCCTCCCTGAAATAGCCATCTCTCCAGCCCTATCTTCAGGTGTGGGGTCGGTCAGGGTCTCCCCCAGGCTACCAGACCTACATGCCTGTCTCCAAGCCTGACTGCATACAACTGCATGCACACAAGGTACTGCATTCTCAAAATCATCCCCTTTGAAGACATCTGCAGGGATATCCTCAAACGCATCTTCTTATTCCACCCTCCCAGTCAAGGTAAACCCTGGCCAAAGGCATTTGGAATGGGGTGCCTCCTAAAGCTCTGACTGGAGTGAACTGCTCAGGCAAGTACTGCTCCTCTTTAACCACTGCAGGCTTCACACTGGTTATGCCAGAGGCTATGTTTCTCTTAGCAGTGGCCTGTTTTCCATCCACTAAAATTGGATATAAACTCTGGAAAAAGTTTGGTACCCCAGTTGTCTCCAGAAAACTTACATCTGGCATGCTGTTATTCTCACTTGCTGTCTCTCCCATCTTTTGTTCCCCACCTTGCTTCCATGGACATCTATATGATACATGTCCCGACTGCTTACATTTAAAACATTTAACCCTTGATCCTGACTGTGTACCTAAACTAATAGCTTCCCCTGTTACTAGTGGACTCTGTTGAGGTGGTTTAGGTTACCCACCATGGGTTCCTTTAGATTCATATGCAGCACTGGGTATACACTTCCTGTGCAATGATGCCCTGCTTGCAGAAATCTCCTTTTTTCCCAGTCCATCTGCAGAGTTATACTCTCGGTCTGTCAACCAGATTCTCATGTCCTCAGGAAAAGTGCTAAGGGCTTGCTCCTTCAACAAAAGGTTTGCAGGCCTTTAAAAGTGGTGATCTGACACTCACTCACTAACCTATGAAAATAAGTGTTTAACTCAGGAATATAATCACACACACTTCCATCTGCCTTGCGTCTATTATCACAAAGCTTTTTTTCTGTAAGTTTCAGGTATTAAAGCATTCTAGCAAACATTGCTTTACTCTATCACAGTTTAAACAATCAATATCAGACAATTTAGAAACAGCAGCTACAGCTTTGCCATGGAGTAAGGGGGGTCAGGAACCATACCTAGAGCCCTTTGTCAACATTATACTGTTTACATACCCTCTCAAATATATGAAAAAAAAAACTACCAAAATTATCACCCTCTGTAAACTGTCGAAGAAATGTACTGACCTTTATTCCTTCTGGAGTTTGGTTATTTCATTCCCCAATACCTCCATGACAAAAAAAGAGTAAGCATCTGCCTCTTATGTTGGAGCTGTTTTTCATTTTCTTTGGCCTCCAAATGTCACAATCTCTCTGCTGATTTTAATTCCATATGTTTTGCCTGCCACAGTCTCTCATTTTCTTGAGCCTCCAAATGCAGCAGTCTCTGCTGAGTCTAATTCCAAATGTTTGGCCTCCAGTTCAATTGTCTTTAATTCCAGATGGATGTTTAAGTCATGTGAGGAAATGGTGAACTGTCCTGTTTCTGTGGGCTGCAAATTCCCATCACCAGACTGGTTATCCTCCTGATTGCTGATCTGAGCTGCGACTTAAGTCAGAAATCATTTCCTCTTTAGTCAGTCCTTTGGCTTCGCACACCTTGGCCAACTAGTTCTTTGTCAGCTTGCCATAATCCTCTTCTAACATCTTTGCCTACTTTCACTGACTAAATTAAACTAACAAAAAAATAAATAAATAAAACTGTTGTGAAACGAAACTCTGAATGTCTACATTGTGGCTACTTGAGCTACTTTTAGTGACTACTGCCAACAGGCTACAGAAGTTCAATTAATATCCACACCACCGCTCACAAAATATGCAATGTCCCATCTCTGAGACGGTAATCAAAGAGCATGCATCCTCTTCACTGACACTGGAGAGGGCATTCACTTGGAACAAAAATGGATAAACCCAGTATTTCCAGATGCAGTTCTCTGCATCAAGCATAATTTCCCTTAAGAGCACACATGGAGCACAATCAGTCTGGGGACTGTTTTTTCCTTTTTTCACAAGATCCCCAGAAAGTCTTCCCACTGGCACAGCTATAGAGATGAGTCCTCAGCCGAGTTCCCAAGCCATATCTTCCACCACTCTCTCTGTGAAACCAGTGCTTTGTGTCCCTGCTCCATGCAGCTGACACACACACTCTGAGATTTGATTTCACACACACACACACACACACACACACACACACACACACACACACACACACACACACACACACACACACACCCGTGAAAGACTGGAACAGATTTACTAGCTATGCCCCTTCTTCCCGGACTGGTAGTTACTGACACTAGACACTCCAAAGCCAGTTACTCTAAGACTCTTACAAGGGTACCCAATTATACTGAGTGAAATTAATATTAATACAAATGGTAGTGTTTTGATCAATGCTTTAAAGATTTTAGGAGTGGCCACAGTATCACCAAATAGATATGAGTACTCTCAAAGGTTAACATATTCTCAAAAGGGCCAGCCAAAATGAAAATTTTAAATATATTTAATAACAAATACTAAAAGAACATGAGAATACTAAATATCTGTTCACAATAAACACCAGATTTTCAATCACAGAAAATATTAAAATAACAGAGATGAATGTATTCACAAATATCCAGAAAAACAGTACTTAACTAATCTCACTATATTTTCCTGACTGATCTAAAGAATTATTAAAGAAGTACTATTCCCTGGTTCACTTACTAGAGCAAGGCAAGGTGAAGTGAGTGTTGGATCCTTCTATGTCAGGTTTCAAGGAAAAGACTGCGCTGAGACTTCAGTCTCATCTAGTATTAAAAAACATAATTTCCTTGATGGATTATAGAATTACATCACATACATCTGGTCATCTGACTTCTGGTTCCCATGCTAACCTCCTTGGCTAGAAGCTGCCAGTATCTTGCACATATGTGTTACCATACACCCAGATAGAGCTTTGCTAAGATGTGTTCCACTCTTTCTACAGGAGGTAATAAACCATTCTCTGGCACATAGGGTTGCCACCTTTTCAAATTGGCCAAAGTGGGACATTTTTGGTACAGACATCAGATTTTACAGGCCGACACATACCCACGGCCAGTACAAAGGAAAGAACTTAACTTGTTTGCCTAAATAAAAGCTTATTCTTGTAGCATTTTAGTTGCTTATTCTGTTTCTTATAACATGTAGGTATTTCAGATACAGAATAACTGTTTTATACAACTATTACATAAAATATAAGAAATAATTTTGTCTTAAATCTCAGGACATTTGCCATTTTTACAATTTTTTGTCATGACACAACTGCCCAAAGAGGGACTGTCCCTCGTAAAGTGAGACAGGTGGTAACCCTACTGGCACAGACATTTAGTCTCTGGCTGAAATCAGGACTGTAAGATACAATCTTTATTGCCTAAACCAGGTAATTTCATGTCTTACTATTTTTCAAAGTTAGCTGGGCTGAGATTAACATCTTCTCTTCCAGCATCCTCTGTTAAAACACATACATTTGATCAGTTACAATACAGTCAGTACCCACTGTTGGTACATTCTTAACACAAGCAACTTTATAAATAATTTTTCAATACAAGCATCTGTACAAATCAGTTTGATATACAAATGACATATAATTCCTTACAAAATTCCAGCTAGCTGTACTGGCATATGTTACATATCCACTGCCTTACCTCTACTGGCATAAGTGGCAATGCCTCCCATCATCACCCCCCTCCTTAGCTCAAAACCTGTGGTGAGAGATTTGGGAGCACCGGTCGATAGCAACCTTAACTTCGATCACCATGTGTCCACAGTGATAAGGAAGGCCTTCTATATTGCACATCTCATAAGTTAGTGTGTCACATCCACAGATAAGGATGCTATAATTACCCTGTACTCATCTCTCATTAGGCCACTAATATAGTACTATGCTCTTTTCTGTATGTACCTCACCAGACACCTGCTGGAAAGACCTCAGAGATTTCTCACCAAGAAAATTCAGGGCCTTCAACATATGAGCTACATGGACAGACAGAAGGCCCTGTCACTGTACTCTGTATCTTATAGGCTGCTGAGAGGTAACTTGTGCTTGGCCTACAGAGCACTCTTGGACCCTGCCCTAATGGAAATGCTGCACATCCACAAGTCACATGGGACAAAATCCGCTTGCTATAGGGATCTTAACCTAGCCTGTGACATTAACAGGACATGCTAGAGAGACAGATATGTCCCCCAGAGATTGTCTCTCCTCTGGAAAAAACTTCCAGTTCATGTAAAACAGAGCTCCTCAATGACCCTACTTAAGTGTAATTTAGACAAATGGATGGGAGATTGTAAATTTACCTTAGGGGTATCACCTATCTCCCTCTTGGATAAGGGCAGCTGGTGTTGATCATAGACTTGCACTGCAAATATAGACCATGCAACTTGGTCAATAAGGGAGCAATTGTATAACATGCTTAAGCTTATAAAGGTCCTACGGCCAATAGGCTAGTAACATCCTATGAACCTATGAACCTAAGGTGATGTCTGCCTGGGCTCCAGGCCAGTGTCTGATCATGCCCTGGTGGATGACTGCTTGGTGAGGGGGGCAACACATGCATGTAATGTGATGGTATGATGAATATTTACAATGTGCCTTCATTTTGTAATGTTTCCACATGTACTTTTATGTCATGCAAAGGAAATGGACAATAAACACCAATAAGAAAGCATCATATATACAGTTCCATAGAGCAGTGAGCAGTGGATTTGCACAATGGTTAACAAAGGTTACATGAATGCAAGTTGCACCTGTTTGCACGTAAGTAAGCAGTGCACAAACGTGAGTCACATTGCTAATGTCTGCCAAGCAGAATGCAACAGTAGCAAGCAGTTACATGTATAGGCAGTTGTGTACGTGTTTTTCACAAAATTTAATGGCATGCCAGTCAAGATAGCAGGAATACATTTACAAGACTATAGTACACAGTATATCAGCAGTCAAACATTTGATCATTAATGTAATAATACATGCAGTACTCTATCAGTAAAAGTAATACTATATGGAATATGCTGTATTTGAACCCTGGACCATGTGTATGGCAGTCCTACACTTACCCCTGTTGCGACAAGAATGTTGTGGTAACAGTTGTCTGTGTTGCACTTCATTGCTGTACACTGCAATGTTACTGCAGTAAAACAAAGATTGCACACTCTGTATTAGAACCCAGTACCATCTGTACTCCAGGCTAGGTTTTCATGATGGCCAAGGGCATTAACTGAATGTATCCAGTTTCTATTTTTGGCTGTCTGCTTCCTAGGTAATCCATTGCACTTTGTGCAAATCAGATAAAAACAACCATTACCCACTTCCACTGTTTGCACTATGCAGCACATCACACAAAAAGTGCAAATAAAACCAAAAAGAATAAGAAAAAAACTTAGTATCGGACAGATATATGTAAAAGTATTTGTTGTCACATGTTAAAGTACTGTTTGTACAAATTCACCACTATTTACTTCATTACTGCACCAAGTTAAGAAATAAAAGGATATGTCATAATATTATTAAAGAATACATTCTAGGTTCAGGACTTACCTTGCAAATGCAGCAGCTGACACAATTTTATTTCAGGCCTAAAATTTCCTTGTCTCTACTCCCATGGTATTGAAGTATTCAGAAAAAAAC
Organism: Protopterus annectens; assembly: GCF_019279795.1. Classification (NCBI taxonomy): domain Eukaryota; kingdom Metazoa; phylum Chordata; order Ceratodontiformes; family Protopteridae; genus Protopterus; species Protopterus annectens. The sequence goes on from NC_056729.1 coordinate 509,850,719, forward strand.
AGAATGTAGGCTACATGGATGCTTTATAGCTTGTTGAATAGCTCCATTGTACTGAAAATTACCTGCTTATGCTGTAATTAGCACCTATGAAAAACATCTGCTGCTTTACTGAATATGTCATCTCCGTTGCTGCTTATTAGTGCATGATGTGCATCTACATGCTGCTGCAGGCACTGATGTTGAAATAAGGTAAACACAAGTGATCTTACTTTTCTCTGTGCCTGTGATATCGTGCAAACGCGCAGCTCAAAAAGAGAAGGAAAGGTTGAAGACCCTGTACTAGAACCCAGGACCTTCTTTCTATATGCTAGCCCTAAGCATACACATATTGCCACAGGAATAGTTATGCTACAAGCACCAAGAAACCTGACATTCTTCCTCCATTTCCTGTGGTTGTGCAAAGTACCGCATCGTGCAAAGAATAACAAAAATTAAAAAAGAAATTTTAACTTAAAGCAGACAGAGACAATACATTTTAACAAACAATAAAGAGGATGAAACAGAACTTGTGAATTACTGCTTACATGCACTTTTGCACTTTGCAGACCTACTGGTACACCTTTGTAAGTATAATCTGGCACACCTACTTGATGTCATCATTCACGGTTGCCATGCATTCAACATGAATACTGTGCAAGTGCCTACACGAAGTGAACATCCCTACACAGTTAAATGTTTTGTGGGATTCAGCTTTTCTAATGGGTTTTGACCTCATTTGCCTCTTCACTGTACTGAGAGCCCTGAATTTACACTGTTGATAACCATGTAGGCAGGGAAACTGAAGGGGACCCCAATGTTGCACACTCAAGTGAGTGTATTACTTCAGTATATATCTGCAAAGAGGAATACAGGTTTTGATACAATTTGACTGTATTCTGTCAGATACATACTGCATATGCTTACATGACAGTATAAACAGCATGTTTCATGGGGTTTACACTTTTAATTGTCTACATTAGTTACGAGTACATTCTTCATCTGGAGGTGGAGGAGCAAAGCTACATTTATGTCATGGCACTTAAAAAGGAATTGTTGCTATTGTTAATCTAATTTTCTGGCATCCACCACATCTGATAATATCGTAATGAGTGTGGGGTTACATCTTACAGTCAGTTCTGTACAAATCTACAGACTTTTATTCGGTCTTGTTTCCATGCAAACTCCTTTCCTTGGCTGTAGTTGGAAAACTTTCGAATACATGGGCAACACAATCACAGAGTCCACGCAGTTGCTTTATAGCTTGTTGAATCAGTCCACCATGTTGATTTGGTTCATTAGCACATAATTAGGCTATTTGTACTGTAATTTGCATGCCACTGAAGTTTCTGTGTTAGTGTATGAGTACACACCATTACGCGAAGTTTACTGAATCTAAAACTATTTGTGGCCATGTGCCCACCGTGCCGCGAGCATACATGATCAAAAATTACCACGTAGGCTTTATTGACTCACCCCATCATCCTAAATATTATCCTAAACATAAAAAGTCATACTTAAGCTCACTTATTTATATCAGTTAATACATAATAAGACACAGTGGGCAAATAGTACATTAAGGAATCAACAAATAGTTATGTCTCATAAATGTACAGATTATTTATAACACTTTAAATATGCATAACAAAAACTACTATATCTCTTCTTGAAAACAGAATAAACAAACAACACCAGCATTAAACATGCCCCATGTATATCCAGATGCAGCACATTATGACAAAATACTTTCGGCATTAGTTACCATATGTATGAGTCATTATGCTCCCCAAGGTTTCATTGTAGAGAATACTCATCCCTGGTAATAATATTAAGTTGGTAACTGCCAGCATAACTAATCATTTTTTTAATACAAAGAAATCTGAAAATAAAAATTATATTTAATGGTTTATAACAATAATGATTAATGATCAGACAGCAACTTGAAGTACACCAAATGTTTCAGAAAGGCAAGCACATTTGTCAGACATGGCATATATTGATTTAAAATTGGACTGGAATATTTATATGTAATTGAGCTGGACAGGGTCACAAACAGTATAAGATTTATAGTGCTGTAACTAAGCTGTTAAGGCCGATATAGATTATTTTATATGAGGAGAGAGAATCTCACTGAATGGCTCAAGTTTATCTACAGTACACAAAAGTCCTCCTTCAGATTGTATCGTTATATGACAAGATTTTGCCCTAAGACTTTGGATTCCTGATAAATGTTGCCTTTGATGCATAGCTGAGGATGGGCAATAACATATTAATATTCACTGCAGAGTAACAGGATTATCTGATGCTTGAAGAAATCACATGGTTGAGTTTAATACAAGACAAGTTTCTACTCAGTTAAAAAATTAAAAGAAAAATGCTTTGAAGATAAATTATAAAGGCATTGCTTAGAGTAATGTTAAATTTTAATATTCTTCCAACACAGTAAG